>NC_089512.1:29738093-30078093 GCF_036850995.1 Saccopteryx leptura | reverse complement strand
ATGATTGATGCTTCTCATCTCTCTCCATTCCTGTCTGTCTATCCCTGTCTATGTCCCTCTCTCTGTCTCTGTAGTAAAAAAAAAAATAAAAAATAAACTGCTCAGACCAGACGTTATGAAAGACAACTTTTATAAAACCACATGGGGACCTTGGTGACACCACAAGCCATGGAGATGTCCTCAGGCAGACATCTGGCAAGCCAGCACCGGCCAGCAGCCTTATAACAGGCAGAAGCAGCCTCGAGGCACAGCCTGCTGCGACCTAATGTACATTTATTTCAGTTAGAACGCACTAGGTGTACTTATGAGTGGCAGTGACCTCGGCTGATAGCAGATTGCCAAGACACAGTAAGAAGCACCTATGGCAAGGATTTAACTCTGGAAAAGAGTCTTTCTATGTACATAAACCCTTTTGGCTATTAAGCGGTAAAACTTTTAAACAGCCAGTCAATTCAAATGCTTTTATGCTACAGAGCTTGGTAGTGAGGCTCTAGGTTTTAAGTAGGGCTTTCCCAGCTAGGCCTCACTATGTACATCACCCCCAAGCTATCTGCATTCAAGGTAGGGAGCACACCATCAATCAGCTTAACCTGGATTCATGTGGCTCGGAGATCAGCCCCACCACACGCCCCGTTTTGATTCTAGGTGATTTAATTTATAGGAGAAAGAAATCTTCCCAGGAGGTAGGCTTCTTAATCTTAATCAATTCCAAAGCAAGAGGCAGTGGAAACAGCTCCCAGGAACAGGATTGAAGGGGCTCACTCGCAAGAGAATATTGACAATAGGCTGTGATATAGTGCACACACTCAGTTCAGTCCTTGGAGGCTTGAATAACATCAAGGTTCATGAAGCTTAAAAATTAAAGAATCGCCCTGGCCAGTTGGCTCAGCGGTAGAGCGTCGGCCTGGCATGCGGGGGACCCGGGTTCGATTCCCGGCCAGGGCACATAGGAGAAGCGCCCATTTGCTTCTCCACCCCCACCCCCTCCTTCCTCTCTGTCTCTCTCTTCCCCTCCCGCAGCCAAGGCTCCATTGGAGCAAAGATGGCCCGGGCGCTGGGGATGGCTCCTTGGCCTCTGCCCCAGGCGCTAGAGTGGCTCTGGTCGCGGCAGAGCGACGCCCCGGAGGGGCAGAGCATCGCCCCCTGGTGGGCAGAGCGTCGCCCCCTGGTGGGCGTGCCGGGTGGATCCCAGTCGGGCGCATGCGGGGGTCTGTCTGACTGTCTCTCCCCGTTGCCAGCTTCAGAAAAATACAAAAAAAAAAAAGAAAGAAAAAAAAATTAAAGAATTGTTTCAGATTAATAACAGAAACTAAAGAGACGTGGTAACTAAATGCAGCGAGTAATTGTAGACCTGATCCAACCTAGACCAAGAAAAAAATGTGTTTGCTGTACAGAACATTAGTATAACATAGGATTATTAGAGAAATTTTTAAAAGGTCTATAGATTAGATAATAATTCCATAGCAATGATAATTTTCTGATTTTGAAAATGCGCTATGGTTGGTAATAGAATGTACTTGTTTACAAGAAACATAGGAGTGTTTACAAGTAAAGTGTGCATGTGTGGATCAGTGGATAGGTAAGTGGACAGATAGGTGGATAGATGGATGGAATTAAAGAAAACAGCTGGACAGTGGTTAAAGCAATAAAACACAGATTTTATTTGCAATAAAGGAAAAAAGACCTCAATATAGAATTGTGCTTAATTCTGAATATAGCAGGTAAAGTGGGGATTTGTAGCCAAGGATCAGGTTGGGGGAGCTCGCTGCATGGAAAGTTAATATTTGGAGACATCAAGGGTTGTGGGAGTTCTTGCTAAACTGACTTAACAAAAGTTCTTGCTAAAGGCAAGCCAACATTTTATATATCGAGGGATGAGCAATTTGATCAGATATAGAGGGTAGTCGGATATCAAGATATAGAGGGTAGTCGGTTATCAAGATATAGAGGGTAGTCAGATATCAAGGTGAGAGGATTCACTATAGATTTAAGAGGATGCTTTCAAAAACTGGGCAATGTAGGTCCAGTAAGGACAAACATAGGAGTCCAAGGTCAAGTACTAGTTGAGAAAAAGGCTCAGAGGAGCCTGATTAAAGTTTGGTCAATGAGTCTGTCTTTGTCAATGGATGGATGGATGGATGGATGGATGGATGGACGGACAGAAAGATAGAGACAGACATATGCACAGACAGACAGAGATACGCTTGTAAATGTTTAACAACCAGCTCTTTGAGGAATGGTGAATCCCTGATCTGTAGCTTTGTTGGTTTACTTAGTGTATAGTTAATTCCAAGCTACTGAGATGGGGTCAGCGGAGGCAGTGCTGGAAAGAAATGCAGGACTTGAGTGGGCCATCAACAGCATGTTCCAGCACATCTACTACTTTTGCAAATCCTCTGTGAGTCTGAAATTATTTCAAAACAAAAAGTTAAAATTTTTAACATAAATATAAATTACCTGTATAATAAATCTATCATAAATGTATTTTTTTCTAGAGATTGGGTAAGGCAATTTTTTAAACCTTAGTTCTCTTTATTTAAGTAGTGGTAGACTACAGTACAACCACAATATCTGTGTTAAATAGTCATTTTCATACTAACCAGACAAACAACAAAAGGTCAAGGACTCACACAGAGAAATATTAATAGAATTCTATTGTGAATTCTATTATGTTACTGATGAAGTTCCAGTCCTCTTTTGAGATATAGAAATAACTCACTGCTCTGGGACCACACACCTCCCCATCCAGTCTGGACATCACATTTATGTATCAATGAGCCATGGCATGAGGAAAGAAATGGTTTGATACCTTTTTTTTTTTTTTGGTTTGGTACAATTTGCTGCTAAAAACTCTCTAAAGCTACAACTAATGGTGGGTCGGCTGTGCCTCTTCAATTTCTTCAAGGACAATATGCTTTTCAGGCCATTGAAAGATATTAACGACAAATGGCCATCCATGTCCTTATTGGAACACAAGTTTTTGCTCTCTAAATTCTGCTCCTTGTGATTGATTGCTTTTTTTCACATGTTCAAAGAGACTAAAAGCCTGCTAAGCTTACATCTTCAGAGTGACACATAAAGTGAAATTAACAAATGTGGAAGGCAAAATTTCAGACAACCAACTAAAATGCATGGAGTTCTTAGGCATACAAAACACTACAAACTTCTATTATCATCCCAAACTCTGCCATTGGTGACTTTAAATTCTTTGGTGCTTTATAAAAGACAATAAAAATAAATTTTAAAATCCAAAATCTAATTTATGAGCAACCCATACAGGCATATAAGTCCTACCACAGTGATTTCTGAATTACAACATAATAGCTAAAACCAGAATGAACTGAACATTTGAGATGAACACAGATTTAACAATTCTTTTATTTAAATGAATGAATTCCCAAAATATTACATGGTTGTTTTATCCTTGACCTGATCTGAGTGTAGTAGCTCATCTAGAACATTTCTAATGTTCTCGATACAAACTTCTCTTCTGTGATGTTTTTTTGATGCAAGATTCCACACATTTTCAAATTCTTCATCAGAAAGCTTGACACCAATGTTACATAATATCTCTGCAATCTAGAAAAAAGCACTCAAAGTCAAGCCAAGATTTATTTTTATGTTCATAAATTTGTATTTTTACAATATGTTTATAGCATATAAGGCTGTGAAGATTCATCCAAAAACAGACACATGGGAGTGGGATGGGGGTAATTTGTGTGTATATATATGTGTGCTTATTACATATAACGAGAAAGTATCAAATTTCTAGTACTTTCATTTCAGGAATAATTCTGTTAAGATGAATATAAGGGTGTTCAACTATAATACAATAACTAATACATAAAAATTACTTTCAACTCTAAATGTTTCTGTTTATTTTATTTTATTTTTTAAAAGGCTTTATTTATTCATTTTTAGAGAGGGGAGAGAAAGAGAAGGGGGGAGGAGCAGGAAGCATCAACTCCCATATGTGCCTTGACCAGGCAAGCCCAGGGTTTCAAACCAGCGACCTCAGCATTCCACGTTGATGCTTTATCCACTGCACCACCACAGGCCAGGCCTGTTCTAGTTATTTTAAAGGGAGGCAGCCAAATTCCAGCAGAAAAGGTGAAAGATATAATAATTGCTGGACTGGAGGTCCATCTCAGTCACCTCTTGTCATAATGATGTCATCTATGTCATCTAAACACCTAGAATATTAGTTTTTCTTCTTTAAAATAGGAACGTCTCTAGCCAGCCTATTGTAAACTTTGACTATAGTTATGGGTGTGCAACTGCCAGAGAGGTTGTGCATGTACAAGACCTGAGCAGATGAAAATCTGAGCATATTGAAAACCAGCAAACTTAGGCTATTAATAATCTCTCTGCAGTGATAATTATTAAAAAAGATAAAGAGAGAAGGAAAATGTGTCTCTCGTGTCCCAGAGAAAGTATATATAAGAAAGGGATGATAAGAAGTAGTAGTGAGCCTGACCAGGCGGTGGCGCAGTGGATAGAGCATCGGACTGGGATGCGGAAGACCCAGGTTCGAGACCCCGAGGTTGCCAGTTTGAGCGCAGGCTCATCTGGCTTGAGCAAAAAGCTCGCCAGCTTGGATCCAAGGTCGCTGGCTCGAGCAAGGGGTGTTATTCAGTCTGCTGAAGGCCCACGGTCAAGGCACATATGAGAAAGCAATCAATGAACAACTAAGGTGTCGCAATGCGCAACGAAAAACTAATGATTGATGCTTCTCATCTCTCTGTTCCTGTCTGTCTGTCCCTGTCTATCCCTCACTCTGACTCTCTCTCTGTCCCTGTAAAAAAAAAAAAAGAAGTAGTAGTGAAACAATGTGAGCATGAGTGGAGGGAATAAAAGATTTGGGGGAAAAAACTAAATTTAAAAGAGAAAAAACATTAACTGTAAAGCATACAGGAAAAAAAAAAGCAAAGAGGGAAATGAAAGAAAGAAAGGTTAGGCAAGGAATATAAAAGCCAAAGAAATAGAACGGTTGCAGAATACATCTATTAAACAGAATATGAACAACAATTAAAAGATCCCCTAGAGCCTGACCAGCCAGCCGGTGGCGCAGTGGATAGAGCGTCGGACTGGGATGCAGAGGACCCAGGTTCGAGACCCCCGAGGTCGCCAGCTTGAGCGTGAGCTCATCTGGCTTGAGAAAAAAAAAGCTCACCAGCTTGGACCCAAGGTCACTGGCTTGAGCAAGGGGTTACTTGGTCTGATGAAGGCCCGCGGTCAAGGCACATATGAGAAAGCAATCAATGAACAACTAAGGTGTCGCAACAAAAAACTAATGATAGATGCTTCTCATCTCTCTCCGTTCCTGTCTGTCTGTCCCTATCTATCCCTCTCTCTGACTCTCTCTCTCTGTCCCTGTAAAAAAAAAAAAAAAAAAAAAAAAAAAAAGATTCCCTAGAAATGATGAGCCCTTGTGAGAAATTAACAGTATAATCAAATACACTTGAAATTCAGAAGAACAGCTCCGCTAACAGCTGCCGGGATACAGCAAAAACACCTAAGGTCCCTGTGCACAGCCGCTGTTGTCCCGCACCTGGTGGCAGGCAGGTGAAGAACGTCCCTGCAGAGTGGACTTACTGTGGGTCCGTGCTGGACATCCCAGCTGCTTCCTTCCCCACGCAGGAGGCATTCCTCCCACGTTCAGCATGCCACCAAGGTGTACTGATTAGCTAATAACCTACGTTTACAGAAACCCACGTCTATTCTCAAGTTAACTCCAACCAGGCCTTTGGCTCTTACTTTTCACTACAATTGTGAGATAAAGGATAACTGAGGCTTCTTAAAAAAGGCACAAGATTTCAGTGGGATTTTTTTTTCAACCCTGAGCTTCTATTTCACATGCCCCTTGATTGGTCAAAGGAAGTGAAAACACAGACAAGGAGTGTCTCTTCTCTAACCCAGGGGAGGATCCTGGGCTCCTTCTTTGAAACAGGCCAGCAGCCACTGTCCTCTGCTCTCCCTCCCTGTCTCCCCCAGCTCAGCAGAATGAACTGTTGCAATGAATCTGTTACATTAATTCCGTATTTAGTAAGTTTCCAAGCCATCAACCCTTCATCGGAAGTCCCAGAAGGCAGCCTATGTCTCTTCATAGCATTTGGACCTCCAGACATGAAGTTCTGAGGAAGCCATTACTCACCAGATCCCAAGTCCAGCTCTAACCAAGCTGGTCTCAGCAGGTATTGCTATTACTCCTTGGCCCTCTGAACCCCAGTGGCTAACTGGCTCCTCCTGCCTGTAACCCAGGGGTCCCCAAACTTTTTACACAGGGGGCCAGTTCACTGTCCCTTAGACCACTGGAGGGCCAGACTATAAAAAAAAAAAACTATGAACAAATCCCTATGCACACTGCACATATCTTATTTTAAAGTAAAAAAAACAAAACAGGACCAAATACAATATTTAAAATAAAGAACAAGCCTGACCAGGCAGTGGCGCAGTGAATAGAGCATCGGACTGGGATGCGGAAGAGACCCCAAGATCTCCAGCTTGGGTGCGGGCTCATCTGGTTTGAGCAAAAAGCTCACCAGCTTGAGCCCAAGGTCGCTGGCTCAAGCAAGGGGTCACTCAGTCTGCTGAAGGCCTGCGGTCAAGGCACATATGAGAAAGTAATCAATGAACAACTAAAGTGTCGCAATAAAAAACTGATGACTGATGCTTCTCATCTCTCTCCGTTCCTATCTATCCCTCTCTCTAACTCTCTGTCCCTGTAAATAAATAAATAAATAAATAAATAAATAAATAAAATAAAGAACAAGTAAATTTAAATCAACAAACTGACCACAAAAAAAAAAATCAACAAACTGACCAGTATTTCAGTGGGAACTATGTTCCTCTCACTGACCACCAATGAAAGAGGTGCCCTTCCAGAAGTGTGGCAGGGGCCGGATAAATGGCCTCAGGGGGCCGCATGCGGCCCGTGGGCCATAGTTTGGGGAACCCTGTTGTAACCCCTTTAGGAAGAAAATCACCTGGGATGTAAGAACCATGTTTCTAAAGAGAAAAAAAAGTAAGGTACATGGGCTGTCACACAGAACAGGGTATTTTTAATCAGTCCTATTGCAGATGATCTGAGACACAGTAGCAGTACATAGGGAGGGGGCAGAGTGCCCTCTTTAGGATTACCCTTTGGGCCTGACCAGGCAGTGGTGCAGTGGATAGAGCGTCAGACTGGCATGTGGAGGACCCAGGTTTGAAACCCCAAGGTCACCTGCTTGAGCGCGGGCTCATTTGGCTTGAGCGCGGGCTCATTTGGCTTGAGAAAAGGCTCACCAGCTTGAGCACGGGATCATAGACATGACTCCATGGTTGCTAGCTTGAGCCCAAAGTCTCTGGCTTGAGCAAGGGGTCACTCACTCTGCTGTAGCCCCTCAGTCAAAGCACATATGAGAAAGCAATCACTGAACAACTAAAGAGCTACAACAAAGACTTGATGCTTCTTATCTCTCTCCCTTCCTGTCTGTCGTTCTCTCTGACTCTCTCTGTCGCTGTCAAAAAAAATAAAAATAAATTACTCTTTGGTTCTGGAGACCCAAGAACTTATTATACAAGGAAAGGATTGATCTTTTTCTGCTTTTTTTCAACTGAGCATGGTTTTGAATGTTTTAGGAAAACATTTTTCTTTTTATCATAGGTCATAGTAAATATATGGCTTATGATCATAGAATAAATTCTACTTCAGGAGTCGTGCCAAGATGTCACAACCAAATTGAACATTACCCTCAAGAATCCTTTATTTCGGGATCCTGATGACTTCTGATGATGAACATGAAAGTTCAAGTTCCAGCAAGTCTAATAATATTAAGTAGCTGTTGATAAATCAACATTCCTATATTTGCATATTTATGTAAAGTTGACATTTCTGTCAACCCTTTCGAAATCCGATGTTGTACCTCCTTTTTTGATCTGGTCTGGAAGAAGTCTCTTTCATACACTCCTTTCTGGCTGAAGATGGTCGGATGTAGTAATGAATAGGCATTGCCCTCTTCACCATAGTTAGTTCGATCACTGACGCGGCGAATTCGAGGGACAGGAATATCAGACCGAATGGTTGGAACACCATAGATGGGAAAACCTAGAACATCATGATGGGAGAAAACATACATTTTGAAACTGAGCTATAAAATACAGTAGTCACCAGCCACATGTGGCTATTTTGAGCACTTGAACTGTGGCTAGTCTGAATTGAGATGAACTATAAGAGTAAAATACCAAAGATTTTGTACCAAAAAAAGTGAAGTATTTAATTAATCACTTTATATATTGATTACTTGTTGACACGACAATATTTTTTTTTAAATTTATTCCTTTTACAGAGGAGAGAGAGAGAGAGAGAAGGGAGGGAGGAGCAGAGAGCATCAACTCCCATATGTGCCTTGACCAGGCAAGCCTAGGGTTTCAAACCAGTGAGCTCATTGTTCCAGGTCGACGCTTTATCCACTGCACCACCACAGATCAGGCATCATGACAATATTTTCGAGATACATATTATATACTATATATACTATTAAAATTAATTTCACTTGTTTTCTTTTCTCTTTTCAATTATTTTTATTTATTGATTTTTAGAGAGAAAGATTGATTTGTTGTTCGATTTATTTATCAATCCTTGGTTGATTCTTGTATGTAGTCTGACCGAGAATCAACCTGCCACCTTGGCGTATTGGGACAATGCTCTAACCAACTGAGCTATCCAGACAGGGTCACTTTTATTTTTCTAAATGTGGCAACTAAAAGTTTCTTAGTATATAAGACTCCAGTTACACTCTGCTTGGACAGCACTATTCTAAAGAACATCAAGACCTCATTACACCAGAAGGTACAGTAAGTCTATAAAATCCAGTTACAAAAAATATGTAAATCCTTACTCCAAGGAAGTGATCTTGACCAACACAAAAGTCTTTCTAAATAACCAATATTCATCATGGTTGATAGGGAGATATGGGGTGTTATGAGTTAAACTGTATCTTTCTTAGATTTATATGTTAAAGCAGGGGTCGGAAACCTTTTTGGCTGAGAGAGCCATGAACGCCACATATTTTAAAATGTAATTCTGTGAGAGCCATTCAACAACCTGTGTACGGTTATGCATTATCCAATAAAAATTTGGTGTTGTCCCAGAGGACAGCTGTGATTGGCTCCAGCCACCCACAACCATGAACATGAGCGGTAGGAAATGAATGGATTGTAATACATGAGAATGTTTTATATTTTTAACATTATTTTTTTTTTTATTAAAGATTTGTCTGCGAGCCAGATGCAGCCATCAAAAGAGCCACATCTGGCTCGCGACCTATAGGTTCCCAACCCCTGTGTTAAAGTGACATTACTTAGAAATAGGGTCATTGTACATTTAGTTAATTAAGAAGAGATGGTACTGTAGTTGGCCCTTAATCAATTATGACTGGGGTCCTTAGAGAAAGGGGACATTTGGCCACACAGGAGAACAGCATGTGAAGATGAAGGCAGAGATCAGGGTGAGATTGAAGCAGCCAAGTAGCGCCAAAGATTGCCAACAAACCACCAAAAGTGAGGGGAGAGGCAAAGACCAGATTCTCCCCCATGGCCCTCAGAAGCAAACAACCCTGCTGACACCTCGATCTCAGACTTCCAACTTCCAGAACTGAGAGATGATAAATTTGCATTGTTTAAGCCACCTCGTGTGTGGCACTTGTTATGGCAGTCCTAGTAAACTAACCAATGGAAAGTGAAGATGGAGAGAATCATTCTGTAAGAGCTCTTCAAATCTCTGAAGGCAAACCCGTGTGTAGCTAACAATTACATGGCTTAGAAGTCTCCTAAAGCTCGGTGACGTCTGAATTACTAAAATGTATATCATTTACTGTTCTGATCTATTATGGTTTCAATTTTATTAAAATAGAGAGCATCTTTTTACTTGGGTCCTCACTAACAATAGTTCAGTTCAGCCTGAACTTATAGAGAGCCCCCCCCCCAGGTGCTTAGATACAGAATTAAATGAAAGGTCCTAGGCTTTGAGAAACTTACAGCCTAATGGACGTAGAGGTGGGGACAACACAAGGACAGATGAAGGACATGTCACTTTCAGGTTTGCTGATCATTTGATGAAACCACAACAAATATCATGACATACTCACAAAGGGAAGGAACAGCTCCTACAACAGCACCAATCTCGGAAGAGGTGGTCTTATAGTGACGGGAAACTTGATCGCTTGGTCTCAGAAGTGTCCGGACAGTCTTTGCTGAGCTCCCCGTTAAGACAATATCTTCGGGCTTTATCAGGAGAGTTGGTTCAGATTCTTCAACATGAGCCTCAGCAGGGTTTGCACAATCTGGTTTTCTACCTTTAAGCCAAGAAGGAAAAGGGAGGTGGGGTAAGGAGAGGAAGAAGTTACTACTTGGTTCTTATAATTCTGAAGCAGAATCATTTGTCCCGTTTAGGTCTTTCTTGCTGGTGGAAACCGAGACTGGGCTGGTGGAAACCTTCCGTGGATGCTCGCACCTCACTGTGGAAGAGCAAGTTCTGGCCGATGTCATTCACCAGGAAACTGGAACCTGGTCCAATGCTGCTTCTCATCGTTCCACTCACCTGACTCTAGAACAAAGCTTTTAAATCTGAAAGAATGAAAATGTAGAACCCACCTTTTTTTTCTCTATTTTTAAATTAGAGTTTATTTTCATATTGAACTTAAACTACAGGATTCCCCGAGCTGTCTCTAGGGTTCTGCCTGAGGAAGATATATAGGAAAAGACATATTAAGAGGGGCCCCATGGTATTGCAACATTTAGAGAAATGATAAGAACTCACTGTGAACTCAGGAACCAATTATACAAATAATGGCCTTCAAATCAGTGTACAAAAGAAAACCCTGAGATAGAACTGAAATTATAAAATTCTGACCCGTTCTGGAGAGTTAGTTGCTTTGCTGAGTCAATTCTGAACCTGAGGAGTGCATTCCTGACCTTCTCTCCAACAGAGCTGTTAACTCGCAGCTAGCACTAGAGGGCGCTGTAGTCTTTCAATCTCTACAAGAACTCTTCAATCGTGAAAAAAGCCCAGGCAAGGTTTGCAAAGGCAAATGGCACCCCCCCCAACCCCCCCAGTATTAGAAACCACATGCCTCTGTCTGCACCTTCCATTTAGCACCTGCCAATTGTTGGGGTGAAAACACAGCCCGTTCCAGATTTTCTAATCCCCTCCCCGCCCCCACTCCTACCTCCACCCCTATCCCACTCTGAAAAAAAGTAGACATCTCTTTAAAGGGATGAAAAATAGTTCCTCAGAACACTGTTTTAGAGTACTCATTCTTCCCCTCCACACACACACACACCTTTCCGCCAGAAGCCAACAATAAGACAGAATTTGATATTCAAACATTCCTGATCCCCTTCTGATTCACTGGCCCTATTTTAGAAGATTAAAAATCTCAAGAACTGAAAATGGCTCATAAAGTTAGGACACGAAACATAGGAACCATATGAAGGACTGTCTGGCTGGAAAACTGATTTTCCCCTCTGCTCGTGCCTGTATTTCTGGGAGCTTCATTAGGTAGAGAAAATTCTCCAGCTTCCCTAGTGGATAAACTAGAAAGGCCATCCCAGAAATGTGTGAGTGCTCACATCACCTATACCAGGGGTCCCCAAACTTTTTACACAGGGGGCCAGTTCACTGTCCCTCAGACCATTGGAGGGCCGGACTATAAAAAAAAAATCTATGAACAAATCCCTATGCACACTGCACATATTTTATTTTAGAGTAAAAAAAAAAAAAAAAAAAACAGGAATACAATATTTAAAATAAAGAACAAGTAAATTTAAATCAACAAACTGACCAGTATTTCAATGGGAACTATGCTCCTTTCACTGACCACCAATGAAAGAGGTGCTCCTTCTGGAAGTGCGGCAGGGGCAGATAAATGGCCTCAGGGGGCCGCATGCGGCCTGCAGGCCGTAGTTTGGGGACCCCTGACCTATACAGTCCCAAATGTGTTTCTGGCCTTTGCAGAAAAGTATGACCAAGGAACAAAAATAAAAACAGTAGTATCTTCATTTTTTTCAGAAGAGAGAAAATTAAAATGTAAAAAAACCTTTTTAAATAGTCAATTCTCTCTAATAATCAAGATCTGGAAATGAAAGCAAATGATGCATCATTATATACCAACTAAATTACCAGAATGTTTGAAATAGCACTCAGTGGTAATGCGGTTGGAGTAGAACTGTCTCAGGGCCTTGGCTGATAAAGTTGCAAATTGATAAAGTCATTTAGAAAAGCAAAACAAAAATATATAAAGAGAGTTACTTCTGGGATAATAATAACATTCACAAGAAATGAGATATAATTAGAAACAGAACACTTTTTGAGAGATAATACTAGTTATAGCATTACCCATATTACTTTAAAACCGTCTGGAAACAACCTAAATTTCAAAAAGTGAGGAAATGGTTTATTAATTCATAATACAACACCATGAGGGAACTGAAAGTGAAGTTTGCAAAAACCATAAAAGGATCTCCTCGTTGAATGGAAATTCAAAAGTTAAATTTTCAAAAAAAACAAAGATATTATACATTCACTGTGATTTTAGCTATGTTTAAATATACACATATACACACACAAATATGCTTCTATGTATATCTATATGTAATTATTAATATAGGAATATAATATGTAAGCATGAAAATAGTAGAATAAAAGTAGTTAATGCTTGTTTGTTTTACAAATTTTAAAAGATCAAGTTTTCCTTTGTCAAATTCTATTTTACTTTTGACTTTCCCTAGGGAAGGAAAGCTAATTATAAAAATGTTTTTCAAACAGCTTTCTGAGGAACTGTACATCATATTTAGGGCTTCTGAATAAGTTTTTTTCTTTTCATTTTTTTCTCTTAAATGAGTAATACATGGTTCTAAATTCAAAAGATACTGAAACATAGATTAAAAACTGAATCTCGTTGCTACCATATTCCTCAGCTACCTAATTTCTCCTCCCTGGAAATGGCAAACGTTTTCAAATTCTTTCCTATCTTTCTACAGATAATCTATGCATAAACAAACAAGTAAATAAATATTTGTAATAAATAAATCTGTGCATATTTTTGTTTATTTACTTATTCATTTTAGAGAGGAGATAGAGAGAGAGAAAGCGGGGAGGAGCAGGAAGCATCAACTCCCATATGTGCCTTGACCAGGCAAGCCCAGGGTTTTGAACCTGCGACCTCAATGTTCCAGGTCGAAGCGTTATCCACTGAGCCACCAGAGGTCAGGACTGTGCATATTTTTAAATATATAATATTAAAGTTGAGAAGAGAGGAGCTAGAAAAATCAAAATATAAAAGTCCATTTAAGAATTTAGCCGCCCTGGCTGGTGGCTCAGTGAATAGAGCACTGGCCCTCATATGGACAGACGTCCCAGGTTCAACTCCCGGTCAGGGAACACAGGAGAGGTGACCATCTGCTTCTCTTCCCCTCCCTCTCCCCCTCCTCTCCCTCTTCTCCTCCCAGAGCCAGTGGCTCAATTAGTTCAACATGGCCCTGGGCACTAAGGATAGCTCTGTTGATCCCAGCATGAGCTAAAAATAGCTCAGTACTTGGGCATCAGCCCCAGACGGGGTTGCCGGGTGGATCCCACTCAGGGCACATGCAGGAGTCTGCCTGACTATCTCCCATCCTCTCACCTAAAAAAAAAAAAAAAAAAAAAAAAATTAGCAAAGCTTCAAAAATTACCTTTAATGACAACTCTCTCTTCATACTCTTTAAGAGGTATTTTATCTTTCCAGTTAAGAAAATTTGCAAATTCTAGGTAGTTAATCAGCCCGTCCTTATCCACATCACAGTAGTCAAATAGGTGGTCCAGGAGTTTCTCGTCTAAGTGCAAGTTGGCCTGGTCACAAGCTTCCAGAAGCTCAGCTTTATCGATCACCCCATCTCCCTTCTGTTAGACGCGAAGCAAAAAAAGATGAAGTAAGCATGTCTTCAAGAGCGGAGTTTGCAACATCTATTATTTCATTTTAGAAAACAGAAAAAGTTCTGTCCTATAAGTTCAATGAATTTGTCTGATTTTTCACATAAGAGGAGTCAAATATATATTAAGTGAGACTGGTCTTCAATGTGTTGGCCTGATATGTGCATAGTAATTTCAAATCTGGTGAGAGCAGAGTGTGTCTCATACTCCTTGTTAATTATACTTAATATTTTTTTTAAACTGAGATCATGCTGTTTACACTGTGGTAGAGCAGATATGACCATGATTCATGCTTGACATTTTATCTGACCGATGTTGTGGACTTTTGGCAGCTCTCTACAACGTTCTATGCTTTCAATGTGTTCTGGTGTCCCACCTGGACAGTAAATGATCCTCCAGTTCACTTCCTGGTAATGAGAAGAAATTAGGAAAGTAGCCGCCAGCCAATTACAGGGAGGTGGATTCAGTGACAGTTGCCTGCTTGTGGTTAACACTCCTGAGGGCAAGAGGAGTGCTACTAGTTCAGTGGTCAGCCCTCCTTGGACCAATGAGCACTGAGATTCATGCCAATAGGGTAGGAGGGGAAGTTTCCACCCCCTTTCAGGGAACAGTTGAATAGAAGAGCACCCACACTGAGTGTCAGAGGAGGGAAATGTATGATGGCTCTGGGCAGAGACTGGCTGATTCACTTGGGAGATGAGGGGGCAGTGCACATAATGCTTGTTAAGGAAGAGTGACAAGGGCTGAGACGTCTTACCACGCAGCCCCTCCTGTAGTCTATTAAGCCAACCTTAAACCCACTTAAAGATGACAGTAAAAGATCTATGTTTGCAGTGGGTCCTGGTGCCATCAGGGGGCTTTAGTCCTATCAGAGAGCTCTGAGACAAAATACAAATTAAAAAAACAAAAGAGAAAGAAAAATGATGAGAGAAAGGAAAAATTATAAACCAAAAACAAGAGATTTCTCTGAGACACACAAGGGAAACCATAAATGACTCATTGATTAATATTCAGCTCTTATGCCCAGGAGTATGTTTATAATGATGAAGGTGATCCTTGGAGACCAAGAAACTGACCCAATAAGTAATTCTAGATAAATTCCCATCATCAGATCTGTAGTCCTGGAAAATGTCCCTAACCTCTGAAACAGAATGAGAGTTTAAAACATTATCTTTTGCCCCGGTCAGGTAGCTCAGTTGGTTTGAGCATCGATCTAGTATGCCAAGGTTGTGGGTTTGATCCCCAGTCAGGGCAAATACAAGAATCAACCAATAGATGCATAAATAAGTGGAATGATAAATTAATGTTTCTCTCTTTCTCCCTTCCTCTCTATTCATTCCTCTCTCTCTAAAATCAATAAATAATTTTTTTAAGAAAACATGTATTTTTTTAATGTGTCTGTTCCTATTAAAACATCTTCTCATGACAAGGGAGCTACAAATGCCCTGGATTATAACAGATGCCTTTATAAAAGCTTCTGCTGCAAACCCAAGTCAACCAAAAATGCAAATACCACAGCCTTAGCTAAAAAAACGACGTGGGCTGTGGCTGCTGAATCAAGAGGTCTTCAAAACTGAAATGGGTGGTGTCCATCGTGATGACTTCGCGGCCCAGGATAGGGCTTTATGTGGACTGAAAACATTGGTGGTTTTTTTCATTTGTGTGGCCTGACGACTTGGGTGGTTTGCTTCTTCGAGCTGTCTACCACCACCATACCACTCAAAATCGAAAGTATATGTTTCTTACTCACCGGTGCAGAACCACTCACCTTCTGCACCCTTGATCTCTCCCTCCCCATACCTCAACCTCAGTGGCTCTAAGAAAGATGACTAGATGTGGGACTAAGGTCTCCTTGTCCCCAAGGTGGATCAAAGGCCATATGCATCTGTCCCAATATGCTGTGGAACTTCAAGGGGGCATAGACTCAAATTTTTGTGGCTTTTTTTTTGGATACAGGTGCCAAAGTCATCATCCTACTCAGTCTGCATGGGGAGGAGAGGTCTGGATGCAGCTAGAGGGGTTGGACAGGGTTTGTTTGAAGTGGAGAAGAGAAGTTAGCAATAGAGTATTTCTGTGGGTTCCACTGCTGAATGTATAATTGATATTGATCTACTGATACTTTACATGCCTGTACTGTGAATCTCTGTAAGAGGCAGAGGCACTCATGATCAAGAAAAGCCATGTGTAGATAACTGCCAGGACCTTTGGAGTCCCACAACCCTAATGATCCCTTTGAGCTACAAGTGTCCATGACTAATGATCTTGCCACTGGAAAAGAGAGGCAACCTCCAATCAGAGGCACCCCTTGAAGTTTAAAACTTGTTGCCCCCTTAACCCGCTTCCCAAGTAGTCATTTTGGGGAAAAACAGCCATTAGCCAGTCACTGAGCTCTTGTTGATACTGAACACTTGACCCATGGAGGCTTTGTGACTTTCCAGACTGATAAGCATTTCAAAGTGAGCCAACTCGGACTCAATGATTAACAAGGTAGAAAGGGCCTAACAAGTCTCCTTTGTGAAATGGTCATGGTACACCTCAGACAGCAACCAGACTGGCCTCAGTAACATCTCAGCTTGACATGAAAAAGGGAAGCAATCTTTGGAAGAAAAACTTGACTCATCTTTGCTACCTCAAGCAAAAAAGCCCCTGGCTCAACAGGTCCCGCAATTCACACAGGTTCCCCAAGCACCTGGGCCTCATTCACTAACTTGAAAGCCAGTGTCCTTTACTGGTCGTCTGTGGCTTTAAACCTCAGGGAGAGCTACAAAGGACCAAAAATAGACATTGTCACTCTATGCAGTGAACGGAACTCAAGGCCATTCTCATGGCTCTGGCCAATACTCCCCCTGATGAACCTGCTACAGTTTTAATGACTCTTGGACTGCTGCTAATGGCCTGCCTGTTCAGTTTGCCACTTGGAAAGTTACAGCCTAGAGCAGTGGTTCTCAAACTTTTTGAAGTCGTGGCGCATTTAAAATCCTACAAATAATTGTAGGCGCACTATATACAAATTTCTCAGAAATATGTTATAATAATTAAGTCAAATATTAAAGAAGAAATATAAAGTCCAAGCATGCTTTTATGGTAATTAAAATAAATATGACAAAATTAAATTTATTCTGACATTTAGTGTAACATTTTTATGTTACAGTTTTTGAGTTATGCTTTTTAGAATTCGTAAAAAAGAGGGGTTAAAAAATTTTAAAAACGACAAAAATGTTATCTTTTTATAGAGAGAGATACATTCTTAGTAAGATTTAGTAAATTTGGCAAATCCCGGCGCAAATGTGTTAAGTTTTTTTATTCTTGTGTTTATCAGAAACATGAGCCTGATGTGTCCTAGCAATTTCTTCAATGTTTGGGCATATATTTGAAAGGCAAACTCTCATTTCCTCGTCAATACATTGAAGAATTCCTCTCTTTTTACTTTGTGTTGAGGGTAGAAAATCTCAATTCACATAAATAAGATGTTGAAAATTGTAGTAAAATGTTCAAAGCTTTTTTAGATATTGCCACATATTCTTCTTTTATAGAAATCCAAAAGGCTTCAAGAAACAATTCCTTATGTTTAATCATCAATCCACGATCAGTGGGTATAGCTGCCAGTTCTTCTTCTGTTAATGTTAAACCAAAATCACTTGAAGCTTCCATGAATGGATTTCTAATCCAATCATATTGTTCAGTGTTAAGTGACAAAAAATGCTATAAATTAAATTCTGCATGTCAGCCTTCAAATTCTATTTTATTTACACTTAACTTTTGCTCACTTCCAGAATCTATCCATTTTATTTGGGTGTATTTATCTAAAAATAATATAATGATGTGTTAATAATAAATATAATAATGATATGTTCACAAAAAGAGCAGTATTTCTGTAATGAAATGGTATAATAGAGTAACTATATTTATTTTTCTCTCTGGGCACATGCCACAAACCAGCACAGCTAGTAATTCCAGGTCCCAAGTGGAAACGGTATGGAATTAAGAAAATACAGGGTCGGGAGAGCCCTGTTATTGCTGCTGGCAAGAACAAAGCACAACCAAAAACAGCATCTTGCTTTATTTATAGGGCAAAGTGAGGCCATTAGCAAATCAATGGTCTCTGATCACATTTCCAAGGCAACCCAAGAATTTTACCAAGTTCAGAAAACCTCCACCATACATATCATCTTAACTTTACAGCAAACAAAGGATAGAAGAAACTTGCCTCCAGTCTTTCCAGGGAACATGGGGGGTAGTGTAAACAATCCAGCACCACAGCTTAACAGCCTTTTGCAACCTAATCAGGCAAGTGAGGTGGGGGACTGGACAGACTGTCAGCTTACAGCCAATTCCCCACACCTCTGTCCCCCAAAAATCTAAACTCCTAAAAGCTGTTGGTTTCTTGACCCCCAACAGGCACATATTTCTCTGGAATACCATAGGGCGCACCAATGCGCCTTGGCACATACTTTGAGAACCACTGGCTTAGAAGCTTCAGATATTTTTTTTTTTTTTTGAGTCTGGAAACTATGGAAACAAATCATGGCTGTGGAATGAACCATCTAGGTCATTCATATAGACAACCACGATAAGGGTCCGTTCTCTAGTGAGAAAAACTTTAATCAAACTTCTGATTGAGCTTGAACCATTTGATTGCCACCATTACTGCCTGGATCCGTTGTTGTGTCAGACATGGCAATACACCCACCATAACAGCTGAGGCACAAAGTAAAGCGCTCTCGGCTTCTGATGCCAAGGCTACCACTGTGTGCCAAACTGTCATTCCTGCCAAAAGTTGACCCATTTGTCTCATGATGAGGAAGGACACATCACACACAAGACATTGCTCCATGCTCCTGGCAGGCTTACTACATCGAGCCTTTGTCCTCTCTCAGAGCTATTAATGGTGCCTCACCACTGTGGATGCTTTTTTGAGTTATGGACTTACTATTCTAGTTGCAATAGTATGGCCCATGAAATTAACCTGAGTCATGTGGTTTGCTTTCTGGATGGAAAACTGTCAGTCTGACGGTGGTGTGCCCTATAGCACAAGAGCTACTCAACAATGAGCTGCTAGGCAAGGTAGTCACTGGACCTTTCCTGCTCTCAACCATCCCCAGAGATCTGGTATTACTGAGCTTTGGAATAGCCTTATCAAAAATTGACCGTATTTCCCTATGTATAAGATGCACCCTTTTTCTAAAGGTTTGGGTCTAAAACTGGGTGTGTCTTATGCAGTGTTGTAGATTTTTTTACTTGTATTTCCCGCTTGAAGAATAATATGAGTTTTATAAAATAAACAGTTAATGAAACTTCAGTTCAATAACTTTATGTGATACATATTTTTTTTTCAAATTTCAGGCCTCAAAATTAAAGTGCATCTTTCACATGGGGAAATTTGGTACCTTCCTTATCAAGTCTTGCTCATATATCTTATAGTAAAGCAGTTATGCCTCTAAGTGCAGCTGTCCCCCAAAAAAGAATCTATTCCATCTTGGCAGCTTTCTGTATAATAATTAGAATAAAAGGAGTGAGAATTATATAAACCTATTTTGAAAATTTAGGACTCTATGCTAACCATACTTGGACATAATGCATTTTTTTCCCCCATTAGAGTTTGCGTTCCCTAACTGGCAAGTCCACACATCATCCAGAATAAAGTTTGATGTACTGTGAGTGTTCAATAAATAACAGAATTAACCCTCGAAGCCAAACGTTCTGTTTTGTTTGGTTTTGCCATTAAATTAAAAATGGGCATTCAACTATATATATAAAATTCAAATAATCAAAAATGACCCTACAGCTGTAGTAGGAAGACCCACATCTTATTACCCTCTCAGAAAAATACTCCTCAAGATCACTGAGCACTACTACCATTATGCATATTAAAAGTTTACTAGTTAAAGATGCATCGGCATTACATAATTCTCAGTAATTTCCTCCCTGCTAATTTTGTCATAAGAAATATGTCTGGTGGTTCACTAAGATAATCAGCAGCTATTAAGATGATCGTCTTGCCTATAATTACATTTAAGATGAAAGATTGTTTTAAAGCAGGCCACTATTATTACGGTAGGTTTTCTTATTCATACTACTGCTATATAAATTTCCCAAGACGTCATCTTTGTAAAATACTTGGATTTGATTTAAGTTTAAAATGCACTTATTTTAGCTTACATATTTTAATTCTGAAAAATCATTTTTAAATTACCTGTAAATAAAAATGAGTCTCTATTAAAAACCAGAGAAATGGTTGAATATTTATATTTTCGCTAAACACAACCTTGTGAGAAATGCAGTTGACGATCAATTAATTGGTGTATGTTTCTACACAATTAGTACTCACTTACATGAGAATGTTAACCTACTTTTTACTCATTAGTACAACATAAGAATACACAGGCCCTAATCTAAAAACAAATAAAATGAATAGACTTAAAATTATTTGACCAATGAGTGATCAAGATTCTTTTTTTTTTTTACAGAGAGAGGGATAGATAGGGACAGACAGACAGGAACAGAGAGAGATGAGAAGCATCACTCAGTAGTTTTTCATTGCAACACCTTAGTTGTTCATTGATTGCTTTCTCATATGTGCCTTGATCATGGGCCTTCAGCAGACCGAGTAACCCCTTGCTCGAGCCGGCGACCTTGGGTCCAAGCTGGTGAGCTTGCTCAAACCAGATGAGCCCGCACTCAAGCTGGCGACCTCGAGGTCTCAAACCTGGGTCCTCCACATCCCAGTTCGATGCTCTATCTACTGCGCCACCGCCTGGTCAGGCTCAAGATTCTTTTAAGATGAAAAATTATAAAAGTATAACTTTTTCAAAACTATACTTATCAGTGGAAAAGAAATAGGAATGTTATATTTTTCTTCTGTCAGATTTATTTATAAACTTTTATTTATGTATATTGGAATCATTCTAAAATGGTCCTGTGGTTGTCTAGAAAAACAAAGACAATTAATAAAAATAAATACAAGGCCAAAATAAAAGTAAGGAAATCAGGGCAAAGAAAATATAAAGATAGAAAGTTATGATGAGATTTTAATAAAAAGATCATACATGTATGTAATGATCATGTTCACAAACTAGATGTATTACATTGAATTGGCTCTGAGTTTCCTGGTGGCCAAGTCAAAGAAGATATAGACAATTAAAATTCAGGCTGTTAATGAGGTACAAACAAACCAAATACTTGGATGAAGTACAGTTATTTCCTGTAGAAAGACCAGGTTTCCTTATAAAGAGCATGCAGCTTGGTAAAGCAATCCTGCGACATCAGGTAATAATTATGCAGCTCTAGACTGATCTGACTTTATCAAAGGATACAATTGAGAGTAGCATGAAAATTGAAACGATCTTGCCTTCTCCAAACTGAAACCACATGCTGCTCCCCCAGGGGAGAGACATTCTAAGCTTGACTTGGACCTAGACTGACAGTACGATGTGCACATACTCAGTCAGGTAGGCATGGATTGTCTCTACCTCTTCCCGCCCCTTGCTCCCAGCACACTGGAGTTTAATGATCTACAACAGTAGTTCTCAAACTTGAATGTGCATCAGAATCACTTGCAAGGCTTGTTAAAAAGCACAATTGCGGCCCTGGCCAGTTGGCTCAGCTGTAGAGCATCGGCCCAGCGTATGGAAGGCCTGGGTTCGATTCCTGGCCAGGGCACACAGGAGAAGCGCCCATCTGGTTCTCCACCCTTCCCTCTCTTCTTCCTCTCTGTCTCTCTCTTCCCCTCCAACAGCCAAGGCTCCATTGGAGCAAAGTTGGCCCAGGACACTGAGGATGGCTCCATGGCCTCTGCATCAGGCGCTAGAACGGCTCCAATTGCAGCGGAGCATTGCCCCAGAGGGGCCGAGCATGGCCCCTGGTAGGCATGCCGGGTGGAGGGTGCATGCAGGAGTCTGTCTGTCTGCCTCCTTCCCCTCTTACTTTGGAAAAATTAAAAAAAAAAAAAAAAAAGCACGATTGCTAGGCCCCACCCCTGAGACAAGAGGGGGAACGGAAGCGTTCATTTGTTGTTCCATGCAGTTGTGCATTCTTTGGTTGCTCCCCGTGTGTGCCCTCACTTGGGATTGAACCTGCAACCTGGTTATTTCAGGACAACACTCTTAACCAACTGAACTATCCAATCAGGGTCACAATGTGCATTTCAAATACATTCCCTACTGAAGCTGATGGTTAGAGGTACAATATGCACACTTGGTCACCGATTGTCTGCAAGGGTCAGCAAACATTTTCGGCAAGGAGCAAAAAGTAAATATTTTAAGTTTTTGTAGTTCCCTGAGCCCTGGTCTACACCAACCTGCCAGGATCTGTAAGCCCATGCATAGACCAAAAAGCTCTGCTCAACTACTGGCCTTGTCATAATGCCTGAAGGCCGCCAGCAAGGTGTCAAAGTTCTGGTAGTTCGTGTTCTTTAGGTGGTGACGGACGGCTGCAACCAGGGCGCGCTGCCTGTCCTTGCCGCGGAGATATTCACCCGGGAGCCTGTTATAGATGAGGTCATCAGCTCCTGTGGAAGAGGGGCGTCAAGAGTCCTTCATCAGAAAGTTTGTCAATACTATTCCCATCCTATGGAAAGAGAGAGAGAGAGAGAGTGACTGAGCAACTTCTGCGAACGAAAGTCTCATACCGAATCCCAACACTAGGATCTGGCATGACAAAATCTTGTGTATGAAAGAGTACAGAATCATATTGATTAAAAAAAATTAATATTGCCTGACCTGTGGTGGTGCAGTGGATAAAGCGTCAACCTGGAAACACTGAGGTTGCCAGTTCAAAACCCTGGCTTGCCTGGTCAAGGCACATATGGGAGTTGATGCTTTCTGTTCCTCCCCCTTCTCTCTCTCTCTCTCTCTCTCTCTCTCTCTCTCTCTCTCTCTATCTCTCTCTCACTATCTCCCCTCTCCTCTCTAAAATAAATAAATAAATAAATGTTAAAAAAATTTAATATTTCTGTTTTATGTGACTTCTCTGCTCAATGAAAAAAAATCCCAAAAACATAATTTTGTGGGGGAATCATTAGCCCCACTTAGCTGTCAAGTCGCTTTCCACGACCGTGAAGGCCGGCTGCCTCTGAGCAGACGTGTGTCTACAAGGCTGAGAGCTGGAAAGCTGGGGCTGCCTCCATGTGGGGGCCACTCTGGATACCTCAGCTGACGGAACCTCCGGGAACCCCTGTAAAAACTAGACTTGCCAGGCCGGGTAGCTCAGTGGGCTAGAGGGTCGTCCTACTACAACCAAGGCTGTGAATGTGATCCCTAGTCAGGGCACACGCAAGAATCAACCAAAAAAAAAAAAAAATTAAAAAAAAAAAAAAAGAATCAAGCAATGAGTGCATAAATAAGTAGAATAACTAATCAATGTCTCTCTCTCTCCCTTCCCTTCTCTCTAAAATAAATAAATAAATAACTGGACTCAAATTCCCTACTTCTCCCTCCTAATATGGGTTTCTAGTCTACCTTCAGCCTGAGGATCAAGCTCCCATTTCTCAGCCCTGCTTCTCTTGATAGCACTACCAGCACTACTGCCCCGTCCAACAGCCCCACTGACTAAGAGTCCTGACCCACAACCCCCTCGGTTATCCGGAGGGAATGACCTCCCCAATCCACCTGCGACATTCCCCACCCCTGACGTATCACACAAAGAAGGTGTAAATGCAAGCACTGCCTATAAACCCATACCTTGCCCTTCTCTTTCAGAAAACATTCCTTGGGTGTTAATGTTGACAGAAATCAGATTAGAGCTGACCGTGCTGCCTCAGACATGGTGGCCTGGTGCATGTCACCAGAAGAGACCTTCTACCTCTGTTTATTTTCCTTTGACCTACGCCGCTCCCCGTTCCTGCTTTCTAGGGGCAGGGGCAGGCTGCTAGCTGACGGTGATACTGGGGAGACTAATTTAAATCACAACATTTGCTGCAGTTCAAGGCAACTAATATTTACACCTGTACTAAGCTCTATATTAGGCTCTGTCAAGGGCCTTTTTTATAGGTACTCAGGACACCTCTAAATCTCATATTATTATAGAATCAGGAGGTAAGCACACACACTCTGATCAAAAGTCTTGTTTCTAAAGGTAGATCCTGAGTATGGGTGAGAAGCCACAACTAATGCTGGTTCCAGGAACTGGACAGGTGCCTCAAACCAAGGCCACCTGATATGGGATCAGCTACCATCAGACCACCCCAAAGTGGGCAAGATGCAATTAAGGCTCTGGGAGAGGAAATGAAAATGGTTAGGGGTGTTTCTGACAAATACGCACGACTTCCTGTCCTTCTCCACACCTCCCCCCCCAGCCTCAAACACTTCGGGTTACTATTCTGTGTAAAGGAGGCCCTTGCTCTTCCATGAGATGGATCTCGGTTGCATAGTTTTTATGTGCAGGGGCCTTCCCTCTCCATCAACATCCACAGATAACCACTGATGGCTGTTTTTCCAACTCGTCTCAGGTTTCCCACCGCAACCCCAGCACGTTCACCTGCCTGGTGAGTGAGATATACATTCTTCTGGCCTGGCCCCGAAGTAATGTTTATGAAGCTCACGTCAAATCGCTTACAATTACTCGAGAGCCATGTTGAAGAGCTGAAATCAGGAGTACAAACTCTGGCCCTAAGAAAGAGACCCATCCCCTAAGCTATCACGCCATAGCAGTCAGAAAAGCTGAGCAAGTTCCTCAATTGCATTCAACCTGCAAACAGTTCCCATCATGCATCACTGTTGACCTGCCCTGGATTCTCCATTCTGCCTCTGCCCTGGTGTGTTCTGGGAGCCTTTGCCCTCTTACCTTGCGCCTCTGGGAGGCGTCTTAACCAAGGACTCCAGGCCCTAGGAGAGGCATTCTTTGTAAAGCTGCCTTTACTTCCAAAAGTAAGGGTAAAGGAGAGATCCAGGTCTAGTAAAGACATCAGTATGTCCTAGAAGCAAACAGATCCTGGATCTTTTTCAAAGAATAAATGCTATTTGTTGACCCTAATAATAGTCACAGGAGATTAGAACCTAGAGTTAATCTGTGTCCATCCATGAGCTCCAGAAAAAATCCAGAGAAGGGCCCTTTCACACAGCACCAATGCTGGAACTGTACTTACATAATTTTTATTTTTTAAAGTGACAATTGAATTAAAAAAATTTTTTTTGCCTGACCAGGTGGTGGCACAGTGAATAGAGCATCAGAGGACCCAGATTTAAAACCCCAAGGTTGCCAGCTTGAGCACAGACTCATCTAGTTTGAGCACAGGCTCACCAGCTTGAGCCTAAAGTCACTGGCTTGACCGAGTCACAGGTCACTCGGTCTGATGTAGCCCTCCCTCCCGCAGTCAAGGCACATATGAGAAAGCAATCAATGAACAACTAAGGTGCTGCAATAAAGAAATGATGCTTGTCATCTCTCTCCCTTCATGTCTGTCCCTCTCTCTGTCTCTCTTTCTGTCTCTGTCACAAAAAAAAGAAAAATTAAATTAATTTTAGGCAGAGAGGGAGAGAGAGAAACATTGATTTGTTGTTCCACCTATTTATGCATCCATTGGTTGATTCTTTTTTTTTTTTTTTTTTTTTACAGAGACAGAGAGAGAGTCAGAGAGAGGAATAGATAGAGACAGACAGACAGGAACGGAGAGAGATGAGAAGCATCAATCATTAGTTTTTTGTTGCGACACCTTAGTTGTTCATTGATTGCTTTCTCATCTGTGCCTTGACCATGCGGCTACAGCAGACTGAGTAACCCCTTGCTCAAGCCAGTGACCTTAGGTCCAAGTTGATGAGCTTTGCTCAAACCAGATGGGCCCGCGCTCAAGCTGGCGACCTTGGGGTCTCGAACCTGGGTTCTCCGCATCCCAATCCGACACTCTATCCACTGCGCCACCACCGGGTCAGGCCATCGGTTGATTCTTATACATGCACTGATCACGAATCAAACCCGCAACTCTGGCGTATAGGGACGACACTCTAACCAACTGAACTACCTGGCCAGGGCCACATATACTTTAAATTATTAATGTCAGTGTTCTTCCTTTTCGTAAAACTATTTTATAGTTCAATTTATGAGAATAGGCCCTGGCCGGTTGGCTCAGTGGTAGAGCGTCAGCCTGGCGTGCAGAAGTCCCAGGTTCGATTCCCGGCCAGGGCACACAGGAGAAGCACCCATCTGCTTCTCCACCCCTCCCCCCCTCCTTCCTCTCTGTCTCTCTCTTCCCCTCCCGCAGCTGAGGCTCCATTGGAGCAAAGATGGCCCGGGCACTGGGGATGGCTCCTTGGCCTCTGCCCCAGGCGCTGGAGTGGCTCTGGTCGCAACAGAGCGACGCCCCGGAGGGGCAGAGCATCGCCCCCTGGTGGGCAGAGCTTCGCCCCCCTGGTGGGCGTGCCGGGTGGATCCCGGTCGGGCGCATGCGGGAGTCTGTCTGACTGTCTCTCCCCGTTTCCAGCTTCAGAAAAATACAAAAAAATAAAAAAATAAAAATAAAAAAAATTTATGAGAATAGCATCCATCAGGAAATGAGTCAATGTTGTCGAAATGTCAAATTGATCACACTATAAATTTTGGTAAAAAATGCATTGCGTGCTAGATCCTGAGGATCCGACAGACTGCAAGACAGAGCACCCACCACATGAAGCCTAACCTCAAACAGGCAGACCTTATGTACCGTGATTACCTGCTTGGTTTCAGGCTAACAGATGAGTTTCCTAACTCCTCCCTGTCCATGTGCTACAGGTATAAAGAACCTCTAAGAAGAGCAAGAATCCATGAAACGTATAACAGTTCATATAAAAACAGAACCAAAATACAATTTTCATTCTTCCTCTCTCTAAAATCAGTAAATAAAATCTAAAAGAAAAACAGAACCCAAATACAATCTCTTAATGAGGCAATTAATGATCCTCCAAAGCACTGCTGCATAAGGTCACATAAAAATAAGTATTTAGGCCCTGGCCGGTTGGCTCAGCGGTAGAGCGTCGGCCTAGTGTGCGGAGGACCCGGGTTCGATTCCCGGCCAGGGCACACAGGAGAAGCGCCCATTTGCTTCTCCACCCTTCCGCCGCACCTTCCTCTCTGTCTCTCTCTTCCCCTCCCGCAGCCAAGGCTCCATTGGAGCAAAGATGGCCCGGGCGCTGGGGATGGCTCTGTGGCCTCTGCCCCAGGCACTAGAGTGGCTCTGGTCGCAACATGGCGACGCCCAGGATGGGCAGAGCATCGCCCCCTGGTGGGCAGAGCATCGCCCCATGGTGGGCGTGCCGGGTAGATCCCGGTCGGGCGCATGCGGGAGTCTGTCTGACTATCTCTCCCTGTTTCCAGCTTCAGAAAAATGCAAAAATAATAATAATAATAATAATAAGTATTTACTTTGTCAGCGAGGGAACATTAGCTAAAGCATTTTTCGTAGTAGTTCTTAAACTTTAGTGTGTACAAGAACCTACTTAGGCCCCGGCCAGGTTGCTCATTGGGTAGAGCACTGTCCCGATACACCAAGGTTGTGGGTTCAATCTTTGTCAAGGGCACGTACAAGAATCAACCCATGAATGTATAAATATGTAGAACAACAAATCAACGTTTCTCTTCCTCTCTCTCTCTCCCTTTCTCTGTCTCAAATTGATAAGTTTAAAAACATTATTAAAAGGAAAAAAAAAGGACCTACTGAATCAGACAATCCGGGCATGGGTCACAAGAGCTTGCATGTTTAATAATGTCTCTGAGTGATCACTGCAGGCTATAGTTTGAAAATCACTGATACACAGCCCAGTCCTGATAAGCTTTAGCATAGTTTTTTCTTTGGATGTCTGCTGTTTAAATTGCTTACACATAAAGATAAAACCCTGGTTAAGTTTCTGCAGCCACTTTATAGACTGATTAGCTGATTGGCTGGTGGGAAGAGAACAGCTTTTAATTATGTGATTGTAGAATACAGTGCTTTCTCAATCTTGAGTGCACCTGCAATTCTGGAAATATTGTTAAAATGCAGTTTCTGATTGGGTAGGTCTGGGGTGGAGCCTGAGATTCTGCATTTCTAAGAATGGGGACGCCACCTCTGCCAGCCTGCAGACCACATTTTGAGTTGCAAAGGTATAGTATAATGTTTGATTCATTAAAAAACTGTCCCACTTCACTTTGGCTTGTTTGATACAGGCCATTTATTTTCTAAGTAAAATTGTGAGCCTTAACTGACTGAAGGTATTCGTTATAATGGCTTTATCATGTGCCTATTTCAAACATATATAATATGAAAACTTTCTTTTCTTGTGCTACAAACTTTTCTCATTAATATTCATAGATATTTTAAGCCTCGAAAATGTGAAGCTCTGAAAAGAGATGGTCAACTTAACTGCATAGCGCTGGAGGGTTTGTTGTCGTTCTATAAGGAGAAAGTTTGTATATTTACCATAGTCGTCAGGACGAAGACAAGCTCCAAATGTGTGGTCTGGGGGAACATTCATTGTTTCTGCAATGCTATCAAAGAAAACAAATCTTTTAGTTAAAATACTCACCACATGGCATCTCTGGAATTTAAAATATGTTTGCCATATGTTGTTAATAGCCTATATTTTCTCCTATACCCAACTAAGAAAATCAAACAGACGTTCTTCAGCAGATCTTTTCTCTAACCTATTTGTATTAACAATGGCTGAATGCTTTCAATGGCTTTCAGTAGCCTGGATTTAAAAAGAACAACAGGACAGATTCAAAGCAGAATTAGGAAGTAGAGAGAGAACGACAGACAGACAGGGAAGAGATGAAAGATGTACCACAGTAAGTTAAATGTCTGATATCCCAGAGATAAATCTTTACACAAAATTCTTCCCTGCTCTTTTCTGAATGCCCTCTCTATCTCAGAACTCAGTGCTGGCCCCGAACCCCACGCCCTAAAAAGTAGATAGAGTTCCGTGATAAACACAAAAAAACGACTTTCTTATTTAGTAGATAGAGACCAATAGAACACAAAGCAACATTTACCACAAGAGTACTTTACACATTCGATCCACAGACTCTGTCAATTCAAAGTTAATCATTAACTTACGGATCTAAAACTCTTCCAAGTTTATGTTGAAACTTTTCTTTGAAATCATCAACTCTCTTGGATACAACCTTAGCTCCTCTTTTCCTAGAAAATTAGAAAATTGTCAGCTATCTCTATTACCTCAATAATTCTTGATTTCCAAATATACATATGGTAAGGAAAATCAGAGCATAATTAGAACCATCAGAAAAATAAATGCAGCCTGACCAGGCAGTGGCACAGTGGATAGAGTGTTGGACTGGGATGCAGAGGACCCAGGTTCAAAGCTCCAAGGTTGCCAGCTTGAGCATGGGCTCACCAGCTTGAGCTTGGGGTCAATGGCTTGAGCATGGGATCATAGACATGATCTTATGGTCACTGGCTTGAACCCAAAGGTCGTTGGTTTGAAGCCCAAGGTCGCTGGCTTGAGCCCAAGGTTGCTGGCTTGAGCAAGGGGTCACCTGTTCTTCTGTAGTCCCCCAGTCAAGGCACATATGAGAAAGCAATAAATGAACAACTAAAACAGGGGTCCCCAAACTACGGCCCGTGGGCCACATGCGGCCCCCTGAGGCCATTTATCCAGCCCCCACCACACTTCCAGAAGAGGCACCTCTTTCATTGGTGGTCAGTGAGAGGAGCATAGTTCCCATTGAAATACTGGTCAGTTTGTTGATTTAAATTTACTTGTTCTTTATTTTAAATATTGTATTTGTTCCTGTTTTGTTTTTTTACTTTAAAATAAGATATGTGCAGTGTGCATAGGGATTTGTTCATAGTTTTTTTTCTATAGTCTGGCCCTCCAACGGTCTGAGGTACAGTGAACTGGCCCCCTGTGTAAAAAGTTTGGGGACCCCTGAACTAAAAGGTGCTGCAACAAAGAACTGATGCTTCTTATCTCTCTCCCTTCCTTTCCGTCTGCCCCTGTCTGTCCCTCTCTCTGACTCTTTCTCTGTCTCTGTCAAAAAGAAAAAAAGAGAAAGAAAAATAAATCCAGCTTCAAAAGAAATTATATGCTAAAAAGAAAGCTCTATGCTCATTCTTCTATCATTTTACTTCTATTAATAAAGGTAAGTTTATAATAAAATATAAAACTTTGATGAAAGAATAAGACAGGGAAACATTTTTTTTCAGTAAACACAACCAAATTGTTAATACTATTATTATAAATGTAACTTTTAAAATTGCTCAAAGAAAATTAAGTATTGAATAAATAAAGAATATAAATAGAGGCCCTGGCCGGTTGGCTCAGTGGTAGAGCGTCGGCCTGGCGTGCAGAAGTCCCGGGTTCGATTCCCAGCCAGGGCACACAGGAGAAGTGCCCATCTGCTTCTCCACCCCTCCCCCTCTCCTTCCTCTCTGTCTCTCTCTTCCCCTCCCGCAGCGAGGCTCCATTGGAGCAAAGATGGCCCGGGTGCTGGGGATGGCTCCTTGGCCTCTGCCCCAGGCGCTAGAGTGGCTCTGGTTGCAACAGAGCGACGCCCCGGAGGGGCAGAGCATCACCCCCTGGTGGGCAGAGCGTCGCCCCCTGGTGGGCGTGCCGGGTGGATCCCGGTCGGGCGCATGCGGGAGTCTGTCTGACTGTCTCTCCCCGTTTCCAGCTTCAGAAAAAATACAAAAAATACAAAAAAAAAAAGAATATAAATAGATAACTCACATCTAATAAACAAATATGCAGAGAAATTATAATACTCTATAGGAATTAAAGAAATGTAAAATAAAACAACAAAGCACCATTTTTAACATAAAGCATATTTAGAGAGACAGAGAGAGAGAAAATATTTAACATTGGCAAAAAGTAGAGTAAAACACCTGTGGATTGCTAGTGCAAATCACTATAATCCTTTTGGAAATAATTTGGTAATACGATTCAAAAGCATAAAAATGTTCATTTCCTTTTATCCACATCTGGGAACCAATCAAGAAGATAATCCATATAAGAATTGAAAATGTAGAAAAGTTATATTTATAAATACCACCTCACACCTGTTCGATTAGCTGTTATTAGCAAGACAGGTAATAGCAAATGTTGGAGAGGCTGTGGAGAAAAAGGAACCCTCATACACTGTTGGTGGGAATGTAAAGTAGTACAACCATTATGGAAGAAAGTATGGTGGTTCCTCAAAAAACTGAAAATAGAACTACCTTATGACCCAGCAATCCCTCTACTGGGTATATATCCCAAAAACTCAGAAACATTGATATGTAAAGACACATGCAGCCCCATGTTTATTGCAGCATTGTTCACAGTGGCCAGGACATGGAAACAACCAAAAAGCCCATCAATAGATGACTGGATAAAGAAGATGTGGCACATATACACTATGGAATACTACTCAGCCATAAGAAATGATGACATCGGAACATTTACAGCAAAATGGTGGGATCTTGATAACATGATACGAAGCGAAATAAGTAAATCAGAAAAAAACAGGAACTGTATTATTCCATACATAGGTGGGACATAATAGTGAAACTAAGAGACATTTATAAGAGTGTGGTGGTTACGGGGGGGGGGGGGGGGGAATGGGAGAGGGAAAGGGGGTGGGGAGGGGCACAAAGAAAACAAGATAGAAGGTGACAGAGGACAATCTGACTTTGGGTGGTGGGTATGCAACATAATTGAACGACAAGATAACCTGGACTTGTTATCTTTGAATATATGTATCCTGATTTATTGATGTCACCCCATTAAAAAAATAAAATTATTATAAAAAAAAAAAAAAAGTAAAGTTATATTTATAAATATGTTTGTAATCTCATTGACTATAATGGAAAAAAGAAAAGAACTGAAATGTTCAATCATGAAGGGTGATTATATTATGTCACATTAATAAGAATAGACAGCATTCAATTTAATTGTTGGTTATTAAGAATACATAGTAGGCCTGACCAGGCGGTGGTGCAGTGGATAGAGCATCGGACTGGGATGCAGAGGACCCAGGTTCGAGACCCTGAGGTCGCCAGCTTGAGCGCAGGCACATCTGGTTTGAGCAAGAGCCCATCAGCTTGAACCCAAGGTCGCTGGCTCCAGCAAGGAGTTACTCGGTCGGCTGAAGGCTCGCGGTCAAGGCACATATGAGAAAGCAATCAATGAACAACTAAGGTGTTGCAATGCACAATGAAAAACTAATGATTGATGCTTCTCATCTCTCTTCGTTCCTGTCTGTCTATCCCTCTCTCTGACTCTCTCTCTGTCTCTGTAAAAAAAAAAAAAAAAAAAAACACATACAAGAATACATAGTAGGAAATAAAAAAATAAATACACTGCAGGAAGGAGACTTGACTTAAGAGTAGTGAATATACAGTATAATGTACAAATGATGTGTTATAGAATTGTACACCTAAAACCTGTATCATTTTATTAACCAATGTCTCTCCAATAAATTCTATTTTAAAAAGAATACATAGCAATATAAAATTCTTTGATGTTAAGTGAAAAATGATATAAAATGGGATTGCACTCTGATGAAACTTATGCAAAATCTACACAGGAAGCCACACTACAAAGAAATACCTTTAAAAAGATAATATGCTCTAGGCCCTGGCCGGTTGGCTCAGCTGTATAGCATCAGCCCGGCCAATGGAAGTCCGGGGTTCGATCCCTGGTCAGGGCACATAGGAGAAGCACCCATCTGCTTCTCCACCCTGCCACCTCTCCTCTCTCTTTACTTCTCTCTTCCTCTCCCGCAGCCAAGGCTCCATTGGAGCGGAGTTGGCCTGGGTGCTGAGGATGGCTCCATGGCCTCCACCTCAGGCGCTAGAATGACTATGATTGCAATGGAGCAACACCCTAGATGGGCAGAGCATCGCCCCCTGGTGGGCATGCCGGTGAATCCCAGTCCAGGGCATGCAGGAGTCTGTCTGACTGACTCCCGGCTTCTAACTTCAGATAGATACAAAAAACGTAATATGTTCTGGCATTTGTCCAGATAGCTCAATTGGTTAGAGCATCCTCCTAAAACACAGAGGTTACCAGGTTGATCCCAGGTCAGGGAACATACAGGAACAGACTGATGTTCCTGTCTCTCTTTCTCCCCTCTCTCTCAACTTCCTTTTTTGCTGAGATCAATAAATATTTTAATTTGTATTTTAAAAAATGATAATGATTGAATGACAGTGACAGGATTATGGGTGATTTTATTTTGCCTATTCTGTAAAATAATTTTGTTATTTCATTGTGATTAAATAACTAAGATTTCTTCAGAGAACTGTAAAATTACAACTCTACTTTTTAATGACATTAAAATTTAAAATTCTCTATTGTTTTTGCTAAGACTGAAAACAATGAACATAAAATTCTTAAATTTCATTTTCTTTTAAAACTATTTCCTGTGCTATACAAATATTGAGCTGAATAAATTTCTGGAGAGGAGTGACACTCTGTGCAGAAACAAAAGATGAAATACAAAGTAATTCACCTCTTATTTCTTCATTTACTTCCCATTAGTTCAAAAAGGAAGAGGGAAAAGAATACGGGTAAAATCAGAATAAATCAATGGCGCTTAAATGCCATAATTTGAACAAATAAAGTTGACAATCTAAAAACCAGCTCTAAGAGACATAATTAGGAACATGGAAGAATAATAAGACTTAGGATAAAAAAATCACAGAGTCTACTCTTTTCAGTCTAATAATGCCTGGATTATGTTTCTGGTAGAATCAGGAAGTACCCATGAGTAACCATGTATGTCAGAATATCAATAATTGTAACATCATTACACAACCTCACAGCATTCACTAACCAACTTAGAATAAAATATTTTGTGTAAAAGTGAATTTTTTTCCTCCAGACACACACATACACACACACACCTATTGTTTGAAGATCCTGATTCTTCAAACCAGAAGTCATAAACAGAATATAGATAGAAATAGTTTTGCAGAGGAAATATATCCCTTAAAAGTTAAGCATAAACCAAATCTATGTTAAAAGAGTACACATAAAATTTAGATGTCTTAAAATGTAAACAAACAACCTTAACTCCAAGTTCATAATAGAAATGACACTGAAAAAAAAAGTAATGAGTTATTTTTTAAAAATCCAGCTGAAAAAATAAATACTCTATTATTTTAGCAATAATTTTCCAATTAAATTTCAAAATACAGAAAGTGTGATCATATAAAACATCTAAAAAAACAACGTTTTCTTGAGGGTAGAGACAAGCCGGAGAGAAAGGTACCTTGTATATTACCTGCTTTTATAAATTCAGTGATTTTTTTTTATTGACACATAATTAACATATAACACTATACTAGTCTTTGGAGTACTCAGTGTATTTATCTATGACTATCCCAAGTCACTGTCCTAATTGCCTGACCGGTGGTGGCACAGTGGATAGAGTGTCAATGTCAACCTGGGACGCTGAGGTACCAGGTTTGAAACCCCAAGGTCTCCTGCTTGAGCACAGGATTGTCCAGCTTGCATGCAGGCACCCTAGCTTGAGTGTGAGATCATCGACATGATCTTATGGTTGCTGGTTTGAGCCCAAAAGTTGCTGTCTTGAAGCCCAAGGTCACTGGCTTGAACCCAAGGTCACTGGCTTGAATAAGGGGTTACTGGCTCAGCTGGAGACTCCCAGTCAAGGCACATATGAGAAAGCAATCAATGAACAACTAAAGAGCTGCAACTACAAGTTGATCCTTCTCATTTCTTTTCTTTCCTGTCTCTTGCTCTCTCAATTTAAAAAAAAAAAAGTCTTTTTTTTTTTTTTTTGTATTTTTCTGAAGCTGGAAACGGGGAGAGACAGTCAGACAGACTCCCACATGCGCCCGACCGGGATCCACCCGGCACGCCCACCAGGGGCAACGCTATGCCCACCAGGGGGCGATGCTCTGCCCATCCTGGGCGTCGCCATGTTGCGACCAGAGCCACTCTAGCGCCTGGGGCAGAGGCCAAGGAGCCATCCCCAGCGCTCGGGCCATCTTTGCTCCAATGGAGCCTCGGCTGCGGGAGGGGAAGAGAGAGACAGAGAGGAAGGAGAGGGGGAGGGGTGGAGAAGCAGATGGGCGCTTCTCCTGTGTGCCCTGGCCGGGAATCGAACCAGGGACTTCTGCACGCCAGGCCGACGCTCTACCACTGAGCCAACCGGCCAGGGCCAAAAAAAGTCTTTATTAATGATACAAAGACTCTGCTCTTAGGACATTCTTAAGCATCACATTGCTGTTAATGTGTTTATTTCATGTCTTTTATAAATAGGTTTATATTTCTAAGCTTTATAATTGAATTGACCACATTTGTCATCTCCCTTCAAGTATCAATTTCTATATTATATTCAATTATAACTATCTCTAGTCCTTAAATATTTAAATCATTTATTTATATTTCATTTATGCATGGTTTAACCACTTTAATAATGACATATTAATGAATATTTGTTATATAAGCTTTTCTTCTATACCCCAAATAAACTCCCATATGGGTTTACTATAATAGTATAAGAATTTATTTGGTGTTTGTATCTTGCCATTATTGTTTTGAATAATTTAAGTATCAGAAAACCATATAATTGGAAGTGGAAAAGAATGAAAATCATTATTTCAGGTCTGTGATCACAGAATCTGGCATCTATAATATAAACCTTGTGTAGCGGTTAAAGGGCCTTGGGACCCCCATGTTTATTCCTACGCCGACTACTTCTTAGCTACAAGATCTTGGGGAAAAGAGTTAGGGTCAATGTCTCCTCTGAAGAGGACAGAGGGCAAAACAAAACCACTCCTACCACTGATGTGTACAAGTGCAGGCCCAGTGTATTAGTTTCCTGTGGTTGCTATTTAAAAAATTACCACAAATTAGTGGCTTAAACCAACAGAAATGTATCCTCTCACAGCTCCGAAGGCCAGATCAGAAGTCTGAAGTCAAGGTGACAGCAAGACCGCTTTTCCTCCAAAGGTTCCAGGGGAGAAGCTAATGCTGCTTCCACGTCTGGAGGCTGCTGGCATTCTTCGGCCTTCCTTGGTTAAGGCCACACCACCCCATTCGCCTCCTCCATGTTTACTTCTCCTTCTCCTCTGCGTGTGTTCTGTCTCAAGTCTCCCTCTGCCTTTCCCTTATAAGGATACTTGTGATTGGATTCAGAGCCTATCCAGATAATCCAAATAATCTCTTTGGCTCAAGATCCTTAATTTAAAGACATTTACAAAGACCCTTTCCCACATAAGGTAATATTCAGAGGGTCTGAGAATGATCTGGACATATCTTTTCAACTTACTAGACGGATATTTCCAATCTTCTGATTTAATTTCTTGATTCTAGAGAAAGAGAGAAACATCGATTTGTTGTTCTACTTATTTATGCATTCACTGGTTGATTCTTGTATGTGCCCTGACCGGGAATTGAACATGCAACATTGGGTATCAGGGACAATGCTGAGCTATTCCACCAGGGCAATCATCTGATTTTTTAAGCACGGTAGGAAATATGGACTTTTATGAGTAATCTGCTGTTTAAGTGTTACCTTAGATAAAAAATATAACACAGATAATGAAAAACTAAGGAAGCTTATTTTAAAGCTTTTTAGGGAAGTAGTCATATATACATAGAATGAAGGTATAAAAGATCACAGTTCACAAGATAAAGTCAGATGCTCAGGTGCCCAAATAACTATTAAACAAAGTAGAAATTTGAAAGTCCATCATCTTTAAAAAATATTAATAAGGCCTTGGGCAGGTGGCTCAGTAGATAGAGCGTTGTCCCAGAGCACTGAAGTTGTGTGTTTGATTCCTGGTCAGGGCATATATGAAAAGCAACCAATGAGTACACAACTGAGTGGAGCAAAAAGTTGATGCTTCTCTCTCTGTCTTTCCCCTTTTCTCTTGCTCTTTCCCTCAAATTGGTGGGGAAAAAAATTTTTTTTCATCAATAGGGTTGATTCCATAGGTTGAAAACATACATATACATCTTTATATTTGCTTGTAATGGCAAAAAGTAACTTGGGGATGATACATACACACTCACACTCACACATGTAAACACAAGTATCGTGATTATCTCTGGGGAAACTGGACAGTTTGGAATACATCGCTGCACATATTTTTCTATTAATTTTATATTTGAAACGTCATTTTATTACCTCTTTAAAAAATCAAAACAGCCCTGGCCGGTTGGCTCAGCGGTAGAGCGTTGGCCTAGCGTACACAGGACCCGGGTTCGATTTCCGGCCAGGGCACACAGGAGAAGCGCCCATTTGCTTCTCCACCCCTCCGCTGCGCTTTCCTCTCTGTCTCTCTATTCCCCTCCCGCAGCCAAGGCTCCATTGGAGCAAAGATGGCCCGGGCGCTGGGGATGGCTCTGTGGCCTCTGCCTCAGGCGCTAGAGTGGCTCTGGTCGCAACATGGCAACGCCCAGGATGGGCAGAGCATCACCCCTGGTGGGCAGAGCATCGCCCCATGGTGGGCGTGCCAGGTGGATCCCGGTCGGGCGCATGTGGGAGTCTGTCTGATTGTCTCTCCCTGTTTCCAGCTTCAGAAAAATGAAAAAAAAAAAAAAGAAAAAAGAAAAAAAAAATCAAAACAATAGCCTAACCAGGCAGTGGCACAGTGGATAGAGCATCGGACTGGGATGCAGAGGACCCAGGTTCGAGACCCCGAGGTCACCAGCTTGAGCGCCGGGTCGCTGGCTTGAGCATGGGATCACAGACATGACCCAATGGTCACTGGCTTGAGCCCAAAGGTCGCTGGCTTGAGCCCAAGGTTACTGGCTTGAGCAACGGGTCACTCACTGTGCTGTAGCCTCACCCCCCTCCCCTGGAAAAGGCATATATGAGAAAGCAATCAATGAACAACTGAGGTGCTGCAACAGGGGTCGGGAACCTTTTTGGCTGAGAGAGCCATGAACGCCATGTATTTTAAAATGTAATTCCATGAGACCCATACAATATGTTTAACACTAAATACAAGTAAATGTGTGCATTTTATGTAAGACCAACACTTTTAAAGTACAATAAGTCTCTGAATTTTTTTTAATAATGTTCTTATGCTGTTGCTAACCAATGATGAATAAAGTAGTTCTGACCATTAATGCGACTTCTGGTGCTGCATGGTTTTGCTGATGGCTTTGTAGTCTGGTTGATACATGGTAAGGTTAAGCTTCATGCAGGCGTTGAGACTTCCATCCTTTAAATGTGATCGTAGGTTGGTCTTAATGTTCTTTAGGTGTGAGAAAGACTGCTCACATGCATACGTAGAGCCAAACATTGTCAGTACAGCAATACTCACACGCTGCAGTGTGTGGTATGTGATGGAAAGCACGTTCTGAGTTTTGACAATCAGCTGGTCCGTGGGTTGAAATTTTTTCATTTCTCCCCACTTGTGTTTGCTCGCCAACTCTGCTTGCTGTCGTGCAAGTCTTTCCAGATCTTCATTCAGTGACTTGAACTTATTCACCCACATGTCTGAGGCCTTCAGGTCAGCAGCTTGTAGCTCAAAATCTCTGACGGAGACACGGGGGATATAACTCGGGTTGGCGCTGTCCACAGCACACTCGTGTGGATGGGTGATGAACTTAAAAAGACGAGTGCACTCACGAAATTCTCCAAAGTGTGCTTTGAATGACTGCAGGGGATTAGATGTGAAGCCCGCTAGCTGCTGGAGATCAAGATGTTGAGCAGGGTCACTTGCTGTGCATGCATCTTTAAACACTCCCAGTTTTTCAAAGTGTATTAAGGGACCTGTTTCAATGTCGGCAATGAAGAGTTCCAGCTTGTTTTCAAATACAAACACTGCTTGTTGAAGGGATAAGACTGTATTTCCAACGCCTTGCATTTTCACATTGAGCTGGTTCAGATGTTCAGTCATGTCTACGAGATAGTAGAACTTCAGGAGCCACTCAGTGTTAGCTAACTCAGGATTCTCGACATTTATCATTTCAAGAAAAATCCGGATTTCGCTCAGACAAGCCGCAAAATGGCTGAGCACCTTCCCTCTTGACAACCAACACACATTGCTGTGCAGAAGCAGACCAGGATAATTATTCCCAACTTTATCCAGCAGTGTTTTAAACTGGCAATCATTTAAAGCTCGGGCAACAATAAAGTTGACCACCTGAATGACCAGCAACATCACTTTACCAAGCTGCTCACCACACATCTGAGCACAAATCACCTCCTGATGTAGGATGCAGTGAAAACTTAGGATGGGTGTCTTTTCATATTCACGAAGAAGCGTTACGAATCCTCTGTTTTTCCCCACCATGCACAGAGCACCATCAGTACACACCGAAATAAGTTTATCCATCGGTAGATTTTTTTTCTTTAGAGAACTCAGTGAAAGACTTGAATAATCCTCCCCTCTTGTTGTCTCTTTCATAGGCAAAACAGCAAGACTTTCCTCACGTAGTGTGTCACCAACAGCATACCTTGCAATCAGGCTGAACTGGGATAAATGACTTATGTCTGTTGACTCATCCAAAGTGAGAGAAAAGAATGGTGCTGCATTTATGTCCTTCACTTGTGTTGCCTCAATTTGATTTGCCATCACAATGGTACAATCATGAACAGTTCTTGCCGACAGAGGCATGTCTTTTATTTGTTTGATTAACCTGTCTTTATCCAAAAAGTCATCAAAAAGTTCATTGGCAATATCAAGCATGAATGTTTTGGCATTCTCCCCATCTGTGAATGGCTTTCCGTTTCTCACAATTGCTAAAGCACCAGCAAAGCTAGCCGAATTCCAGTCACCTTGTTGGGTCCAAACACAGAGTTGCTGCTGACTAGCTTGCACTCTGCACAGTAGCTCTTGACATGCTTTCTTCCTGCTGTCCCCTGCTAGACATTTCAATGCAGATGTAGTATGGCGTGTGTTCAAGTGCCACTTTATATTTGACCATTTCACCAATGCAATTTTTATCATTGCATATTAGACACAGTGCAGAACCTGCTCTCTTCACAAAAGTGAATTACTCTGTCCATTCCTGCTGAAAAGTAAAATACTCCTCGTTTTTTTTCTTTTAGCCATCTTCTTCATCAAAAGGGTTTCTGCAGTTAGCTACCTGACTACTTGATTAAAAGGAGAGAAGTTTAGCCCTGGCCAGTTGGCTCAGTGGTAGAGCGTCGGCCTGGCGTGCGGAAGTCCTGGGTTCGATTCCCGGCCAGGGCACACAGGAGAAGCACCCATCTGCTTCTCCACCCCTCCCCCTCTCCTTCCTCTCTGTCTCTCTCTTCCCCTCCCGCAGCAAGGCTCCATTGGAGCAAAGGTGGCCCGGGCGCTGGGGATGGCTCCTTGGCCTCTGCCCCAGGCGCTAGAGTGGTTCTGGTCGCAACAGAGCGAAGCCCCGGAGGGGCAAAGCATTGCCCCCTGGTGGGCAGAGCGTCGCCCCCTGGAGGGCGTGCTGGGTGGAACCCGGTCGGGCGCATGCGGGAGTCTGTCTATCTCTCCCCGTTTCCAGCTTCAGAAAAATACAAAAAAAAAAAATTTAAAAAAAAGGAGAGAAGTTTACTTCCTAACCTCACAACAACCTGTGTACGTTACACATTATCTGATAAAAATTTGGTGTTGTCCCAGAGGACAGCTGTGATTGGCTCCAGCCACCCACAACCATGAACATGAGCGGGTGATGAATGGATTGTAATATATGAGAATGTTTTATATTTTTAATGTTATTATTTTTTTTATTAAAGATTTGTCTGCGAGCCAGATGCAGCCATCAAAAGAGCCACATCTGGCTCGTGAGCCATACGTTTCTGATCCCTGTGCTACAATGAAGAATTGATGCTTCTCATCTCTCTCCCTTCCTGTCTATCCAACCCTCTGTCTCTCTCTCTCTGTCAAAAAATAAAATTAAAATAATAAACTTTTCTTTAAGTCCATATGTCATATATCCCAACATACAATATAATTAAACTTACATTTGTAGTTCATGAAGCCAGCATAAAGTTTTTGCCATGTTTTTCCCATCATTAAAATGTGGTGTGGGGACCCCATACAGCTTAAACCTATGGAAACTTGATGGGTTATACTTTCGGTTCTTTGCTTCTCCTGTGAAAAGAAAGGGGAGACTTCTGACTTATGCAACACCAATAACCTTATCTTGAAGGAAACACATTATGTTCCCATTGACAGTGAAAATGAGAATGGAACAAAGAATGAAACTGTAACAGTGCAGGGAACTGCACAGATTTGGCTGCAGATGACAGAAGCATTCTTCCATGTAAGGTGGGAGACTGATGAAACTAGAATTCCTTGTGTTAACATTTGGAAATTAAGTAGGGAAATGATGTAGGAGAAAGACAGTAACAACAAAAAATGCACGCCCTACTAACGTTATAGAAATGCTGATGATCAAGAAGGTAAGGTGATGCTTTGGGACCCCAGCAGTCCTTCCCACTATGCCAAGATCTGAGAGGCTGGTGTTTCGTACTTGCTTCCACTAAAATTTGGTGATATCATCAGAACACTGCAACCTGCAATTTCATTAAAATCACTGATCTTGTATTAAAACATTCAAATAGTGATTGAGAGCTGAGAACCCAACAGGGAGGTCTTTATATTTATATTAAAGATCTGGTAGTGTAGCTTTTTCTTTTCAAGTTGCAATATGGCATTAGTTTTTTATTTCTAGATAAGACAATAAGACTGAAACTAGAGATCAGCTCAAAGGTTAAGATATAATGTAGAGGCCCTGGCTGGTTGGTTCAGCAGTAGAGTGTCAGCTCTGCATGTGGAAGTCCCAGGTCCAATTCCTGGCCAGGGCATACAGGAGAGGCGACTATCTGCTTCTTCCTCCCACGGCCATGGCTCAATTGATTCAAGAATGTTGGCCCTAGGCGCTTAGGATGGCTCTGTGGAGGCCCCACCTCAGGTGCTACAAATAGCTCAGTTATGAGCATTGGACCCAGATAGACAGAGCATTGGCCCCAGATGGGGCTGCCAGGTGGATCCGGTCAGGGTGCATGTGGGAGTCTATCTCTGTATTTCCCCTCCTCTCATAACTTAAAAAAAAAACACAAAAAAACAGTGTAAGGAACCAGCAAAGATTGATCATGAAAGAAGAGAATGGCAGATTCCAGACAGTGGAACAATGGGCATAGGAAATAAGTCCCAGCGATGAGCAAAAGTTTAGAAGAAAGAGCATAGTGAGGGAGTAAGCTGTGAGATGGTAGTGGAGGAGAAAAAGTAAAGAAGTAAAGAAGGAACAAGGGAGAAAGTCCTTGAGCTGCAGTCAGGTGAGATTCCTGCTTCTAGCTAATGGAGTTGAGTTCATGAATCATTCACAATTCCCCAGCCTTCTCAGGACATATATCAGTCTAATCCTCAATCCTCTACTATATCAAGATTCTACTTAATATCAACACATCAACAATGAAGTTGTGTTTTACAGCACTATAACAATATAATGCCTTTTAGCTGTGCTATAGAATAATTCTAGTAATAGGCTACTATTAGTCAAGATCACTTAATACTAATAATAATAGTTATTAAGCCTTTACCACATTCCAGGCACTATGCTAAGCATTTTGCAAGTATCCACTTAATCTTCACAATATTATCCCCACTTAAGAGACTAGAATACATGGTAATAGGATAGGTAAGTAAAACATCCAAGGTCTAAAAGACGAACTAGAATTTGAACCTGATATATCTGATTTAAAATTTGTTCATTTAACCATTAATCAATATTCCTCATATAAAGCTAAGTACTTAGAATAATCCTGACATTTGAAAAAGAACGGTATTTTAAAGCCTAAAACCACTAAAACAAAACATTATCTCACATTTAATCTTATCTGTTTTCTTTCATTTTAAGAATATGTATATTTCTACGTTTTATATACAAAATGTATAAGGGTATGTGTTCCTAGCCATCAGGGTTTATGACCTTATAAAAATTGTTATTATTTATTAATAACTCATTATATGCCAGGCACTTAACTTTATGTACATTATCTCTTTTATACCACTTTACAAATCTGGGAGCCCCATATTTTTTTCACTGGAGGATACTTACCAACGTAATAATCATTGTGAGAAATAATATACAGATCGTGTCCTTCCTTTCCTTCTTTAAATACTTCTTGATAGGGTTTTGGTGGATTCACTACATCTCTAGCAGATATTTCTGAATAAAGATTGAATTACATCAGTTTTAATGTATTTTTCATCTACTGTTTATAATATATATATTTTTATATTTTTTAATAAATAATTTTTTATTAATTTTAATGGGGTGACATCAATAAATCAGGGATAATATATTTAAATTAACTAGAACAAATGACAAACAAGGTAAACTGATTACATAAGCTACATAGTCACCCTAGGAGAACACAAAGCCAATATAAATGAAGATGTATCAAGACAGACAGGAGCTAGCCTAACTGTTACTATTCTAAGTACCCTCATTTGACCTGGCTCAGCCCCTAGAATTCTGAAGAACGTCAGAACTCTGTATCAGTTAGTTAACCATTTAGGTTGTCCTGAGCCCTATTCCAAGCCTGCTTAAATTCTCGATTCTGAGAATCTGTAGACAGTTTTGATTTTACTTTGCTCGACTTCGATCTACGCAAATTTGAATCACAAGTCAGTTTCAGAAACCCCGATGCCCTGTGGAGTAGCCTTGGTGGAAATTTTCACAGCTGTCTACTGGAGCACATACCCGAGTCTGTTTTCTTCTGAATGTCTGTTTTCAAAGTAGCCTAAAGCACCAGGGAAATCACTGAATCAGAACTACAACATGTTTGCTTAGCAGCTGTTTGCCTACGGTGGCCCCAGTTTTGTGTGCAGTGAATTACTTTGTTTTCATTGTTTTACATGATTTTTCCATATAATTCTACTTACAATTTCACTCTTCTCTTTCAGCTGAACATAGATGAATAATAATAAAAATATTAATAAATATAATTCTAATAAATATACCTATTATAGGTTAACTAAATAGATAATATATTTAATATACATTAAATGTATAATTAATAAATTATAATATTCATAAATATAATTCCATTTTTAATTTCTCTCTTCCTTTTCAACATAACAACATATTTTCTTTTTTTTTGGACTTTCTGCCAACAACTGAGGTATGTAAACAAACAGTTAAGAATACCAGAAGGTGGCCTGACCGGGCAGTGGCGCAGTGGATAGAGTGTCGGACTGGGATGCAGAGGACCCAGGTTCGAGACCCCGAGGTCGCCAGCTTGAGCAAGGGCTCATCTGGTTTGAGCAAAATCTCACCAGCTTGAGCCCAAGGTCGCTGGCTCGAGCAAGGGGTTACTCGGTCTGCTGAAGGCCCACGGTCAAGGCACGTATGAGAAGGCAATCAATGAACAATTAAGGTGTTGCAATGCGCAACAAAAAATTAATGATTGATGCTTCTCATCTCTCCATTCCTGTCTGTCTGTCCCTGTCTATCCCTCTCTCTGACTCTCTCTCTGTCTCTGTAAAAAAAAAAAAAGAATACCAGAAGATGATCCTATTCAAAATAATCCTATAAAGAATTACTTCTTTCCAACAGGTGACCCACTACATTTATTAATATGCACATACACATTATGCAATAGTCTTCCTATTATATATTTGAGTGAGGTACACAAGACAGTACTTACTTTATTAAATGAACTAATCCTAGATAGCACTGAGGATATAATTACTATAATGCTCTAATTCTGTCTACAGAAATATAAGTTTTAATCCTATTAAAATGTTTTTGCCTGACCAGGTAGTAGTGCAGTGGATAGAGCATCGGACTGGGACGCGGAGGACCCATGTTCAAAACCTGAGGTTGCCAGCTTGACTGTGGGCTCACTAGCTTGAGCACGAGGTCGCTGGCTTGAGCATGGAATCACAGATATGATCCCATGGTCACTGGCTTGAGCCCAAAGGTCACTGGCTTGAAGCCCAAGGTTGCTGGCTTGAGCCCAAGGTCGCTGGCTTGAGCAAGGGGTCACTCACTCTGCTGCAGTCTCCCCCCCCCCCCCGCCCCATCAAGGCACATATGAGAAAGCAATCAATGAACAACTAAGGAAACTAAGGAGCTGCAACGAAGAATTGATGTTTCTCATCTCTCTCCCTTCTTGTCTGTCTGTCCCTATCTGTGCCTCTCTCTGTCTCTGTCCCACACACAAAAACAACTTTTTAATAAAAGACATTTTATCTATTCTAAAATATATTTTACATGTTTCAAATGTTAACATGAGACAAGCATAATTTATATCCAGGCTGGATGTTACAATGTCAAGGAAAATAACCTAATAGACTTTTTGGTAAAAAGAGTCCTGGAGCAGAGCCCTAATGGGTGCAAAAAGACAAAGAGAACTGAATTTCCCTGCAGGATAAAGATGGAATGTGAGGTCTCCAGGAAGACCTGGCGACGGGGTAGAAACCTGACAGATGTGAGAAATATGGAAAGAAAGGCACCCAACAACATGACAGGAAGCCGGGGCTTTAGAAGAAACAATGGCCTGTGACCAATTCAATTATACGTTGTTGTTTGTTAAAAGATGTGCTCCACGCCTTCTCAAAATGAGAGAAGTCTGCTCTATGCACTGCCTATGTTTGGCTCATATGCAGGAGGTAGTGGATCCATCGCCTGAGCTGAGGGAGGTGTGCAGCATTCACCAAACTTACCAGTATTTGTTCCATGGTCTACTTTAGGAAAGAGTTTCAGAAAGAGTTAAGAGTTATGAACACATCAGGGGCATTATTTGGGGAAAAAAAACAAAGACAAATGGGTGTCCAGGGAAAAGGGACTGCGGCCTTCACAGCTGATCACAATGTCAGCTTTCCTGACTCTCTTTACTATCGATCAAGATCAACTCTTCACTCCAAAACCTCAATTTTTACTGTTTAGCACACAGAAACTCTAAGGATTCTGGGTCTAAGGGTGACTTTGCTGCTATGATCCCATCTCTCACTTTTCAATCATCATTGGCATCACCACCACCAAACACCATATCAGTGGGATAAGTAATCCAATTTTCTAAGAATTATTTTATCACCCCTTCTATCCCCCCACCCCTTGTTTTTACTACCTCTGACAACTGCTGTCCCAAACGTCGTATTTAGTATATCCAAGCCTTTAGGTAGTCCTGGCGATTGATCATGAGATTTTCCTAATGGCGTGCGTTGATTACTGAAATATATTGATTCTTTTTTGTCTTTAATTTTCTGTTTAAATGTTGTAATAGGCTGCGGGTTTATCAATTCCTTTGCCTAGAGAAATAATACAAAGCACAGCTGTAAGAACAAACAGAAGTAAAAATCTGAGAGCTGATACCCTAATCAATATGGAGAGAAGAAAACATGACTACGGAAAAATAATCCCTCATCATTGCTTTGCTCGCCCTGAAAGGAACTGTCACAATTGGGGCTATGAAGCTTAAACATGCCTACACATGAATTTTCAAAGGGTTCAAAGGGATTAACAGATTTATGAGAGGTGCTCTCAGGTGACTTGACTCCAATATTCCAGAAAATTAAGAATGACAGGCCCTGGCCGGTTGGCTCAGTGGTAGAGCGTTGGCCTGGTGTGCAGAAGTCCCGGGTTCGATTCCCGGCCAGGGCACACAGGAGAAGCGCCCATCTGCTTCTCCACCCCTCCCCCTCTCCTTCCTCTCTGTCTCTCTCTTCCCCTCCCGCAGCAAGGCTCCATTGGAGCAAAGGTGGCCCGGGCGCTGGGGATGGCTCCTTGGCCTCTGCCCCAGGCGCTAGAGTGGCTCTGGTCGACAGAGCGACGCCCTGGAGGGGCAGATCATCGCCCCCTGGTGGGCGTGCCGGGTGGATCCCGGTCGGGCGCATGCGGGAGTCTGTCTGACTGTCTCTCCCCGTTTCCAGCTTCAGAAAAATACAAAAAAAAAAAGAATGACAAGCTAAAGAACCACATGACTTCCACAACCTTTTTTCTGAATCTAGACTGCCCATTCAATAAATAGCAAGTAACATTCAGCCCCATCTCCACTCAGTCAATGTATATTTCAGCACTCTGGAGCGCCCCTAGGCAGGAATCACCCTCCTTTGTTCCCTAACAAAGCCTGACAGCGTTTCTCTTTACTGTCAGAATATGGAGTGCAACTCACTTTATTTATCTGAGGAGAAAATATCTAATTTGTCGCTTAAACCAGCGATTTTCAACCTTTCTCACCTCATGGCACACATAAACTAACTACTAAAATTTTGCAGCACATTAAAAAATATATTTTTTGCCGATATGACAAAAAAATTAGGGAGAATTCTTTCTCGTTGATTTTGAGAGAGAGAGAGAGAGAGAGAGAGAGAGAGAGAGAAGGAGAAATATCGACTCATTATTCCACTTGTGCCATTGTTGGTTGATTTTGGTGTGTGCCCTGACCTGAGATTGAACTTGCAACCTTGGGTCAGCACTATAACGAACTGAGTCACCTGGTCAGGGCCAAAAATAGGTGTAATTTTGAATCATTCACACAGATGGCTATTACTGTGTTGGCTGTTGTCATTTTTTTCTATTTGACAATCTAAGGGAAAAGAGGTCAGCGCCTCAGACTAAACAGTCAGGTGTTGCATGTCTTAAACATTGTTGGGGCACAACAGTGTGTCTCTTGCGGCACACTGGTTGAAAATCAATGGCTTAAACCGTTAATTTCTCCGTATTCTTTTGGCTGCCGCTTCTTTGATTTTTTTTTTTTTTTCAGTGCTCAATTTTAAGCGTAGACAAGAGATGGGAACTGATGATTTCACTAATACCTACAGGGGGAAAAAGAAAAAAAGTTGTTACCGGTACTGAAATTTTAGATTTTATTCCATGTGTCAAATAAGGTGCAATTTGAGGATCATTTGCTCTGCCATAAAACACTCTTTCAGCTCCAGCAGGTGGATATCTGAAGTTGAAAAATTTTTTTGCTTCAGGTGGAGTAACTGGCTACAAACAATGAGACAAGAACATAGAATTATTAAGTACAATTTTTAAAATAATAAGACTGATCTGTAATAATCAGTGAACACCCTTCATTCCATAAGGGTAAGTAAGCCCATGGGGACCTGCAGCTCCAAGTAGTGAAATTTCCTGAAAAAAATTTTTTTTTATGGAAACAACTTATTTTCAAAAGTTCTATTTAGAAAAGAACCAGCAGGTATCCAAGTTAGAATGTATACCATAAAATATATATTTCCTGGCCCTGGCCAGTTGGCTCAGTGGTAGAGCGTCGGCCTGGTGTGCAGGAGTCCCGGGTTCGATTCCTGGCCAGGGCACACAGGAGAAGCGCCCATCTGCTTCTCCACCCCTCCCCCTCTCCTTCCTCTCTGTCTCTCTCTTCCCCTCCCGCAGCCGAGGCTCCATTGGAGCAAAGATGGCCCAGGCGCTGAGGATGGCTCCATGGCCTCTGCCTCAGTCACTACAATGGCTCTGGTTGCAACAGAGCAACGCCCCAGATGGGCAGAGCATCGCCCCCTGGTGGGCATGCGGGTGGATTCCTGTAGGGCGCATGTGGGAGTCTGTCTGACTGCCTCCCCGTTTCCTGCTTTGTAAAAAATATATATATATATATTTCCTTTTTGAGATAAATGAAATCTTCTGTTGTTATTTTATAAAGCTGAAAATCATAGAACTAGAATTTTCACTTCCCTGGACAAACGCAAGTGAAGGCTGAAGGCTTCAAAGTACAGTCAAGAATCCAAATCCACATCCAATATATTCAATTTAAACAACTTTCATAAGGAAATTTAAGAGTTGTCTATCTTCTAATGTTCACAGGCAAGGTCAAAATATAAACACAAGTGCATATTGAAAATGCTCACCCTGGGAAGTCTTTCAGTCAAGCAGGTTGCCACTCTGTATCCAATCGGAATGATTTTCCCTGCCTAAGAAAACAAAAAAGCCCGATAGTTGATTAGTGTGGGGAGGTAGGAGTGGGGGTGGTGGTGGTAAAGAATAAAATTTATTTCAAGTTTGCCCTGTGCTTCTAATGCTACAAGTGTTACTTTCAGAAACACAATTAAGGGGTAAAGTAAAAACAGATTGCAAATCTAAAGCAATCTTGATATATAATATAAACATTATGTGCTAAATTTATATAAGCATTTAATAGTGCTCGCATTGTAATTCAATTACAGGAGCTCTGTGAAAAGCTGAGAAATTTCAGAAATAATTTCCAATATTCAACTTTCAGAAGTAATCTAGCCAGAGTTCCTCTTAGTACAGTGGAAACAGGCTGCATTCAAGCGAAACCCAAGATAAAACGTTAAGTAATTCTGAGTGTGCGTGGGTATATTTCCTCCAATACCCTAACTTTCGGCATAGGCAAAATGTCACTCAGGCCCAATGTCACTCAGGCCCAGATCCTTCTGTGAATGTCCTTTGTTTACTTAATTATAACTTGGATCTTATCTGTCCTTCTCTGCCCAAGGCAAAGATTGTAACTGCGTGTTCCCAGCAAGGCACCTCTTATCTGTTTCCCCTTTATCATTTCAAGGCAGCTGACAGTTATGCCTTCAAATCATAAGATTCTCTTTTAAAAAAACCTGATAGAAAGAAACTTCCCAGAAACAATACTGTTTGGTAAAAAAAAAAAAAGAAAAAGAAAAGAGTTCTGTTTCTGGGAAGGCCTCAGGGAATCAGTTAGGAAAGCGAAAAGCAGTGAGATTGAGAGTTGGGTGAATGCATCAATGTGTACATGTTGGCAAGAGGATGGATAGAGTAGGTTATTGGAGAGATGGCTAGATGCAAGTATAAATAGATACAAGGGTCCTTGGGTTACAACACAGTTCCGTTTCTAGGACAGTGATGTTGAAACACACCCTACCCCAGGGGTCGGGAAACTTTTTGCCTGAGAGAGCCATGAACGCCACATATTTTAAAATGGAATTCCATGAGAGCCATACAACAACCCATTTGTTGGGCAGATAAAATGTATTATGCTCACTTTGTTAAAGAGGCCGTTGCCCAGGTGGTATTAATGTGTGTTGGGGTGGGCTAAAGGCAGGCAGAATCCTTGTAGCCTGGGGCTTGGTTTTGGGATTAAGCCTTTCCTACCCTTTTTGGTGTAAGGTGGTACAATCCTATCATGCCTCAGAGAAGTGACTTTGTATTAGAGACTTCCCTATTATGTATATTGGATTAAGGGTTTGGATTTCTACACTATAAAATGGGAACGGAGCGGGAGTTTGGCGCTTGGTTCCTGAGGTTAGCATGAGAGAGCGGAGAGAGTAGAGCCAGCAGCTAAAGGAGGCCACGTGGAGGAGGCCAGGAAAAGCAGCCAAGATGGCGGAGTGCTGAGTGAGATGCCAGTTTGTGTAGAGTTTGTATCTGGGATAAGGAAGGAGAGATGGGGAACTGAGGAGAAGAAGGCTGGTGAGCTAGAAACCTTTGATTCTAGGAAACTTGGATAAGTCAGTGGCTTTGTGAGCACTGAGTGTGACTGGGTTTTGGAGCCCAGTGTATGTTTTTACTTGCCCGCCGGGTGCAAGGTAGGATTAAAGGCTATGGCCCATCAGTTTTTGGCTCCGCTGTTTCTTTACCGACTGTCCGAATCCAATGCGAACCTGCATAGGCCAGAAGGCTGCTCTGATGGTGGCCCTGGCCGTGGCTGCTGGCTTTACATTTATGTTACGCATTATCCAATAAAAATTTGGTGTTGTCCCGGAGGACAGCTGTGATTGGCTCCAGCCACCCACAACCATGAACATGAGCGGTAGGAAATGAATGGACTGTAATACATGAGAATGTTTTATATTTTTAACATTATTTTTTTTATTAAAGATCTGTCTGCAAGCCAGATGCAGCCATCAAAAGAGCCACATCTGGCTTGCGAGCCATAGGTTCCCGACCCCTGCGCTAGCGTAAGTCACTTACCTATCCTAACACAGCTGTAAAATCATAATCTAGAACACAGAAACACAACTAAGCCACTGTAAAGCCAGGAGGCAAGGCCAGGGACACCATCACAGCCGCCCGGCCCATGCAGGTTCACATTGGATTCGGACAGTCGGTAAAGAAACAGCGGAGCCAAAAACTGATGGGCCATAGCCTTTAATCCTACCTTGCACCCGGCGGGCAAGTAAAAACATACACTGGGCTCCAAAACCCAATCACACTCAGTGCTCACAAAGCTACTGATTTATCCGAGTTTCCTAGAATCAAAGGTTTCTAGCTCACCAGACTTATTCTCCTCAGTTCCCCATCTCCTTCCTTCTCCCAGATACAAACTCTACACAAACTGGCATCTCACTCAGCACTCCGCCATCTTGGCTGCTTTTCCTGGCCTTCTCCAAGTAGCCTCCTCCCGCTGCTGGCTCTACTCTCTCTGCTCTCTCATGCTAACCTCAGGAACCAAGAGAGCAAACTCTCATTCCGTCCCCATTTTATAGTGTAGAAATCCAAACCCTTAATCCAATATACAAAACAGGGAAGTCTCTAATACAAAGTCACCCTCTGAGGCATGATAGGATTGTACCGCCCTACATCAAAAAGGGTAGGAAAGGCTTAATCCCAAAACCAAGCCCCAGGCTAAAGGATTCTGCCTGCCTTTAGCCCACCCCAACACACATTAATATCACCTGGGTGACGGCCTCCTCCTGTTATCTTTAACAAAGTGAGCATAATACATTTTATCTGCCCAACAATCCACCCCTATGCTCACTTTACTACCCACAATCTATACCACCGGTATCCCTGTGCAAGGAAATTAGAACATTACACAAATTACAACAGCAAAAATCATACAGTTTCAACAATTACAAAGGTACACTTCACCAGTCTCTGAGCACTTAGCCCAAAGCGCAAAATGTCCTCGGCCTTCCTTCTAGCCATCGGAAAAGCTTCCCGGGGCAGGGGAGTGCTTTCAGCAAAGCCACCCCCCACCCCCATCAGGGTATTTCACATTGTCCAAAATCCATAATCCGTAAATCCATCCAACAATGCCAATGCCCACTCCGGTCGTAGTCCAGGAAATCAGTCCAAGCACATGGGGCGTCAGCCTCCCCCCTCATTCCTGCCGTCCTCGCAGGTCTTACACTGTCCCAAAGAGGAGTACGTGGCAATGGCAGTCAGCATTTCCATCTCTGCTCCGGAAAGCATGTCCAGCCCTATGTCCCCAAATTGCAGACCTACCGGGGCCATAGTAGGTGCTCCTTCCAGCTGGGCTCTCATCTTATGGAGACTGCGGATTGCAACTCCAGCCCGATTCTCCTCATCCTCCAAAGAGGAACTGGAAACATCAGCTCCTGCTGCCGGGCTTGAACCTCCATCCGCTGCCGCCTTCTGCTCCGCAGACCTTGCAGCTCCGGACCCGGCCTCAGCTTCAGCCTCAGCCCCGGTCTCAGCCTCAGCCCCGGCCTCCTGCCACTGCTGACTCTCCGCAACATCCAGGGCAAGCTGCAACTCACGAACCTCTGAATCCTCCTCCAGCGTTTGCTCCATTTCCAGGCGAATCTCGAACACCTGGTTGGCCTCCTCCTCCAGCATTTCCTCCAGCTCCAGGGTCAGCATCGGTTTCTCCTGTGTTTGCTCCATCTCCTTCCACTGCTCGGTTTGCAGGTCCCGGGCAGCCTCTTCCACAGAGCTCTCAGTTTCCTCACGCATGGCTGTAAAAGTCAGCCAGCCTACAATCCCCAAAAGGACAGCCATGGGGAACCCTAACACTAGCCAGTCCTCTACTCCACCGCTCAAAGGCTCCTTGCCGATCTGTATAGAATCCTGCCACAGACTACGCCAAATGTAAAGCCAGAAGCCAGGGCCAGAGCCACCATCAGAGCAGCCTTCTGGCCCATGCAGGTTCGCATTGGATTCGGACAGTCGGTAAAGAAACAGTGGAGCCAAAAACTGATGGGCCATAGCCTTTAATCCTACCTTGCACCCGGCGGGCAAGTAAAAATACACACTGGGCTCCAAAACCCAGTCACACTCAGTGCTCACAAAGCCACTGACTTATCCGAGTTTCCTAGAATCAAAGGTTTCTAGCTCACCAGACTTATTCTCCTCAGTTCCCCATCTCCTTCCTTCTCCCAGATACAAACTCTACACAAACTGGCATCTCACTCAGCACTCCGCCATCTTGGCTGCTTTTCCTGGCCTTCTCCACGTGGCCTCCTCCCGCTGCTGGCTCTACTCTCTCTGCTCTCTCATGCTAACCTCAGGAACCAAGAGAGCAAACTCTCATTCCGTCCCCATTTTATAGTGTAGAAATCCAAACCCTTAATCCAATATACAAAACAGGGAAGTCTCTAATACAAAGTCACCCTCTGAGGCATGATAGGATTGTACCACCCTACATCAAAAAGGGTAGGAAAGGCTTAATCCCAAAACCAAGCCCCAGGCTAAAGGATTCTGCCTGCCTTTAGCCCACCCCAACACACATTAATATCACCTGGGTGACAGCCTCCTCCTGTTATCTTTAACAAAGTGAGCATAATACATTTTATCTGCCCAACAGCCACATAAAAAGGAAAGGGACATAAATACACTCTACTGTGTATTCTTCCGCCACACAGAACCAAACTAGTTCACCCACGTAAGTCTAAGTACAATGCTAACAGCATAAGCTAAAACACTTATGTCTCAATTTTTTAAAGTTTTTATGGGAGTGAGGTCATAAACTCAAAACATTGTATGTTGAGACTGTCATAACCCAAGGGCTCCCTGTACATATAGATAAGTAGGTGAAAGTTTTTTATTACGTTAAATGTTGAAAGCAGAATTCCTCTTAGGGGAAAACCATTAAGGTTTCAGAGAGGATCTTGATAACATCTCTGGGTATAAAAGAGGAAGCTCCCAGACCTGGCAAGACAGAGAAGTTATTGTTCTGCTAAAAAAAAAAAAAATTTGCGAGGAAATATAAACTATTGCTGGGATAGACTAAGGAAGGAAGAATTAAAGGAGACAATAGATAAATTTAGAAGGTGGAAGAAGGGCAAGATCTAGTAACAGGGTGACAGGCCACAAGGCCCAAGAAGAGAAATTGGCTTGTGAGAAGACAGCCCAGCCTTAATGTAAAATTCTGAGTAACAATTCTACTCACAGAACTACAAACAAGGAAAGGGGCTGTGTTTTAACCTAGACTGAAGCAGGGTGGAGAAAAGGGAGGTGATTTTTAATTCAACTGAAAATTATAAAATATCTCAGAGATACCAGGAAACATCAAGTCTCTCATACTATGCATGTTAGAAGACCTCTCACCATTCTTTTAATGATTCAATGGAAAGATGATTTCATAAGATGGAAGACCGTTGGGATATCCAAGGCAGCCACTGTCTGGGTGATGGATGATTAAAGAGATGGAAGGAAAGATGCATTGATTGATGCATCAATAAATTGCCTGATAGACTAATTTACTTGTCCCTCAGCTGCTTTTCTTCCAAGTGTTTGACAGTGGATATTGAAGGGGTTCAGAACAGGCTTCCTCAAGATGTGCTCCTTTGGCATGTGGATCATTTTGAGACAAAGACAGTCAAGACCCTGTGGGCCCAAGAGAAACTTCTACTTCTTCCTTAAAGAATTTAAATTGGGCCCTGGCCGGTTGGCTCAGCGGTAGAGCATCGGCCTAGCGTGCGGGGGACCCGGGTTCGATTCCCGGCCAGGGCACACAGGAGAAGCGCCCATTTGCTTCTCCACCCCCCCTCCTTCCTCTCTGTCTCTCTCTTCCCCTCCCGCAGCCAAGGCTCCATTGGAGCAAAGATGGCCCGGGTGCTGGGGATGGCTCCTTGGCCTCTGCCCCAGGCGCTAGAGGGGCTCTGGCCGCTGCAGAGCGACGCCCGGGAGGGGCAGAGCATCGCCCCCTGGTGGGCAGAGCGTCGTCCCTGGTGGGCGTGCCAGGTGGATCCCGGTCAGGCGCATGCGGGAGTCTGTCTGACTGTCTCTCCCCGTTTCCAGCTTCAGAAAAATACAAAAAAAAAAATTTAAATTGGGGGCCTTGCCCGTAATAAGTTATTACCAGAAATAAATTTTATGATCTAATTATAAGGCAGAACAAATAACTAATTACTAAACATCTGCTCTTCTTCTCGTCTTGCAATGACCTTCCACCCCTCTGAAGCCCCAAGGTGCCTAAGCACATCCTCAGCTCAGAATGTCATCTATACCTCATTTTCCCTGTTTCTGAACTTCTCATCTATGCAATGTTCTCATGCATACATAAGTTATTAAATTTGGTTTATTTTCTCTTGTTAATCTGTCTCAGGTAATTATTAGACCAGCCAAAAGAATCTTAAAGGGTTGAGGAAAGTTTCTACCTCCCCAACAATTTTTAGGTTTTCATCAGTAGCTATGATTAGGTTTTAATGTCCTCACACCAATTGACAGGGGACACAAAAATGAAGCCATTCTGTTTGATCCCTATCTACAGTGTCATATAGTGTTTGACTAGTCTTCCCATCACTACCCCCGTCATGGATCTGTCTTTTTATTTCAGTTGTCCTCAGGGACGCCTGTTCATTGGTTTGAGGTATGAAGCATAGCAGAATATGTGCCTCGAAAATATGCCTCTTTGGCACAAGAATTCTTTAGAGGCCCTGGCCGGTTGGCTCAGCGGTAGAGCGTCGGCCTGGCGTGCGGGAGTCCCGGGTTCGATTCCCGGCCAGGGCACACAGGAGAAGCGCCCATCTGCTTCTCCGCCCTTCCCCCTCTCCTTCCTCTCTGTCTCTCTCTTCCCCTCCCGCAGCCGAGGCTCCATTGGAGCAAAGATGGCCCGGGCGCTGAGGATGGCTCTGTGGCCTCTGCCTCAGGTGCTAGAATGGCTTTGGATGCAACAGAGCGATGCCCCAAGATGGGCAGAGCATCGATCACCCCCTGGTGGGCATGCCGGGTGGATCCCAGTTGGGTGCATGCGGGAGTCTGTCTGACTGTCTCCAGTTTCCAGCTTCGGAAAAATGAAAAAATAAAAAAAAAAGAATTCTTTTGAGCTGATTATTTTAAGAAACGACATACATGAGAGAAGTTATGAAAGCAGAGTAGAAGTTACCCTTTTGTAAGGAACATTCACATTTTACAAAGGAAACAATGTGTAAAGATGACTCCCTCTCTGTACCAGGAAGAGAAGGTTGATTCTAAATTTCCAGAAATTCTTATTAATGGAGAAGGCAATGACTTAAACGTGCATAATAAACCTTACCCTTGTACACCATGCTTTCTTCCCATAACTGGTCTTTTCCTTGCCCCAACATCTTTATCTATAAAAACATCAAATAGAAGGAAGACAGCTACAAATACACTAGAAATAAGAATGATAACTAAGAAGACCCAGGACTGAATTTAGAAGTGGCTTTAATGTCCACCTTGAGTTCTACTTCCTCAATTCTTAAAAGTTGATCTTGGACAATCCTGATGACTCCCTTAAATTGAGAAAGAGAACAACAATCTTCAGTAAGACTTTCTTTTTTGTTTTGAAAGATTTTATTTATTGATTTTAGAGAGAGGAGACAGAGAGAAGGGGGGGAGCATCAACTCGTAGTAGTTGCTTCTTTCAAACCGGTGACCTCAGCATTCCAGGTCAATGGTTTATCCACTGCACCACCACAGGCCAGGCCAGAAATATCAACTCATAGTTGCTTCACTTTAGTTCATAACTTACCGTAAATACCTTGACCGGACAAGTTCATGGTTTCGAACCAGTGACCTCAGCATTCCAGGTCGACTCTCACACCACTGTGCCACCATAGATCAGGGTCTAAGACTTTTTTCATCTCAGGGGCCTTAGGTATTACTATCCAGCCAAAAAGTACATAAATAAACATTAGGCCTAACCCCATCCCCCAATTAGTCCTAAAACACAATCTCAGTACTGGAAACACCTAATGGAGACTTTTTCCTGCACCACCATGGGCAGCTGGAGCTCCTTGTCATTGTTCTCCAAACTTCAGTTCCATGAACACAGTTCATAGATATATATTTTTTTAATTCTGTTGGTAAAAACTTGGAAAATGCTGAACCTTTAACATACTAACGTACATTTTAAATCTCAAAAAGGAGGAACAGCCTGACCTGTGGTGGCGCAGTGGATAAAGCGTCAACCTGGAAACTCTGAGGTTGCCGGTTCAAAACCCTGGCTTTCCTGGTCAAGGCACATATGGGAGTTGATGCTTCCTGCTCCTCCCCCTTCTCTCTCTCTCTCTCTCTCTCTCTCCCCCCCCTCTCTAAAATGAATAAATAAAATAAAAAGTAAAAAAAAAAAAAAAAAAGGAGGAACATTTTGTGAATCCCATGAATTTGACCTTGAGGGCTTTGCTTGTTTGCTAACGACACTGGACTAGCCTGGTAGGAAAAGCCCTGTAGGAAAGCCTGCCCAGATTTTCATTTCTCTAAGTATGTTTCTACCACTGACTTTGTTTATAAAACAAACGTTATATTTTCCAAGGTTGGCAATCAAAGAAAAATCTTCATATAGGTAAGACAATGGATTGTTGATAACATAAATTTTATTCTCTTTCTGTTAAAGACTTCTTCCCAATTACTACGTTGACCCTGATTGCTTTTAGAGGAAGAGGTGCTGTCCTCTTAATTCTTGGTTTCAAATTTACATTAATTCCCTACAACGAGATTAAGAACATCCTGGAATAAAAACCTTGGGAACAGTTAGTGGAGCCCTGGCTGGCTGGGTACTTCACTTGGTAAAAGCGTAGTCCCTATACACCAAGGTCATGGGTTCCATCCTTGGTCTGGGCACATAAAAGAATCAACCAACCAAGCTATCCAGCCTGGGCCTTAAATTTTTATTTAAATTATTATGTTTAAGTTCTAAATAGTTATTTCTTCTTCGGTTGTTCTTTTAAAAGTACCAATCTTGTTTTATGGATGCAACACCTTTTGTCTCTCAGGTAATCTTTTTTATTTACATTTTTTTCTGTTCCCTCTGTTTGTTGTATATATATCTGTTACCTTGTTTTGACCCCTCCCTTTCAAGCTGGAGTCTGATCATCATATTAAAAAGTTAGGCACTACAAAGATGATTTGTAATTCTGAGTCTGTTTTACAGCTTATTGACTCTTGGGCTTTCCTATACAATGATCAGATAACAAGGCAGCCTTTATTTTGGTAGAGCCCCTAAAATTCTATATACTAGTCAGAATTTTCAGAAAACAGTCATAATGGTAATAATAAGACAATTATAAAACACATAGCATGTACTAGACATCATCCTAAGCAATTTATGAGTAATTAATTCACTTAATACTCATGGTTTCCACGAGGCAGGTACTATTATAATCATTGTCTCTGTTGTGAGCACATTGAGGCATAGAGAGGTCTAGTAACAGAGTTACACTGCTCATGGATTGGCAGATACCAGAACCCAAGCAGGCTGGCTTCTAAATCTCTGCTGTAAGCAGGATGTTGTACTGCCTCTTCATGAACCATCTACTGGTGAGAGGGCTGGCTTTCCTCCTGGCTGCTGACCCTCCAGGGGCCCATCAGAGAGGAAGCTGGGGCCGTGATGGCAAACCTTTTATAAAAACTGCCCACTTTTGCAGTGCTGGTCAACCTGGTCCCTTCCACCCACTAGCGGGAGTTCCAGCTTTCATGATGGGTGGTAGCAGAGCAACCAAGGCACTGCAATTGCCCCACCGTGAAAGCTGGAGGGACCAGGTTGACCAGCACTGCAAAAGTGGGCGGTTTTTATAAAAAGGTTTGCCATCACGAAGCTAGGGAAATTGCAATACTTTTTGTCTTTCATGACCTTGACATTTTTGGAATATAGGCTAGTTATTTTGTAAAATGTCCCTCAGTTTGACTAGTATTTTCTTATTAAAGTTACACATTCTTATCAGGTATATCGCAAAAACAGTGCTATGTTCTTCTGTTAGGAAGCACATACTGTCAATTTGTCCTATTACTAGGAGTGTTCATTTTGATCACTGAACAAAGGTAATGTCTGCTAGCATTCTCCATCACACAGCTATTTTTTTCTTCACAATTAATAATTATTCTCTGAAAATATCTAATTTCTCACTAAACTTTTACCTACTGTTTTGGCATCTATTGATGAGTCTTGTCTAAATCATTAGTATTGTGATAGCTGCCAAATGGTGACTTTCTAATTCTATCATTGCATCTACATTCTTAGTTGGCATTATACTGCAAGGAAGTTTGCTTTTCTTGCTATTTATTCAATCATTTTTGTATTTACATCAGTGTGGGTTCATGGAGTTCTAATTTATTACATAGTAACTTTATTCAATGCTCAGAGTAGAACAGTTTGTGTCATTGGGAGCCTTTTCAAGCATGTTTCTGTGCCTCTTTGACATATCTGTATGATTCTTTAAAATTTTTCTTTTTGGCTCTCAAAGATATTCCAAGGTAATATGGCACAGCACCAGCCCTAGAGTCAGCCATTATCCCAAAGAGTCTTGATTCTTTTTAACAGAGGTATTTAGAAATCAAGATCTGTGTTTTGGTGTGCTCATTATTACTAGAAAAATATTGTTTCTAGGTCTTCTTAGAAATAGAGTGTTGGTCAAATAAGTTTGTAAATATGATGTATATATTGGCTCGCTTATAGTTTGCATTGGGGGCTGGGCAACACCAGATACAGTGGTGCCTTGAGATACGAGCAGACAAACAATTTTTTAAGATACAAGCTGCAACTCAGTCCATATTTTTGTTTGAGATCCGAGCAAAATTCTGAGATACGAGTTGTGATTCGGGAAGCTGCAGCTAGTTGGCGCGTTGGCGCACAGGTCCAGTATCGGCAGCCCAGCACCAGCATCTCGTTCTTTCTCATGTGTTACCCACAGAATCAAGTTGAATTTCGTGCACTGTACTCATTCTTGCATCATTTTTGCATTTTTTACTAACTTTTTTTGTGTGCTATCATGGGGCTGAAGAAAGTGAGTGTAAAGGATAGTGATGAGAAGAAGAGAATGATATCAATAAAAGTAAAGCAAGAAATAATAGAAAAACATGAGTGTGGTGTACGAGTGATTGAACTGGCAAGGCTGTATGACCGCAATACATCTACAATTTGTGCCATCCGTAAACAAAAGGATGCCATCAAAAGCACAAATCCAGTGAAAGGAACTACAATTTTGTCCCAATTAAGGAATAATATCCATGAAGAAATGGAGAAGCTTCTGCTGGTGTGGGTGAAAGAGAAAGAGCTGGCAGGAGATACAGTGACGGAGACTGTAATATGCAAAAAGTCACATATTATTTACAGTGATTTGAAGAAGAAAGAACTATCAACCTCAAAAGAGGCAGCAGAAGATACGTTTAAGGCAAGTCTAAACCAAGTCTACGGCTGGTTTGAAAATTTCAAGAAGAGATCTGGCATCCACTCGGTGGTGAGGCATGGTGAAGCTACGAGTGCTGATGTTAAGGCAGCTGAGGAGTACATCACACGTTTTGCTGCGCTTATCACAAAGGAAGGCTACATCCCCCAACAAGTATTCAACTGTGACGAAACAGGATTGTTTTGGAAAAAAAATGCTCTGGAGAACTTTCACCACTGCAGAGGAGAAGAAGCTGCCAGGCCATAAACCCATGAAGAACCGTCTGACCGCCTGACCAGGCGGTGGCGCAGTGGATAAGAGCATCAGTCTAGGATGCAGAGGACCCAGGTTCGAGACCCCGAGGTCGCCAGCTTGAGCGCAGGCTCATCTGGTTTGAGTAAAGCTCACCAGCTTGGACCCAAGATCTCTGGCTAAAACAAGGGGTTCCTGGGTCTGCTGTAGCCCCACGGTCAAGGCACATATGAGAAAGCAATCAATGAACAACTAAGGTGTCACAACGAAAAACTAATGATTTATGTTTCTCATCTCTCTCTGTTCCTGTCCCTATCTATCCCTCTCTCTGACTCTCTGTCTCTGTAAAAAATAAAATTAAAAAATTTCTTTAAAAAAAAAAAAGAAGCGCCTGACCCTTGCATTGTGTGCAAATGCTAGCAGTGACTGTAAAGTAAAGCCACTGCTAATGTATCATTTTGAAAATCCTCGGGCCTTTAAGACTCACAAGATCCTTTTTTTTTTTTTTTTTTTTTTTCATTTTTCTGAAGCTGGAAACAGGGAGAGACAGTCAGACAGACTCCCGCATGCGCCCGACCGGGATCCACCCGGCACGCCCACCATGGGGCGGTGCTCTGCCCACCAGGGGGTGATGCTCTGCCCATCCTGGGCGTCGCCATATTGCGACCAGAGCCACTCTAGCGCCTGGGGCAGAGGCCGAGGAGCCATCCCCAGCGCCCGGGCCATCTTTGCTCCAATGGAGCCTTGGCTGCGGGAGGGGAAGAGAGAGACAGAGAGGAAAGCGCGGCGGAGGGGTGGAGAAGCAAATGGGCGCTTCTCCTGTGTGCCCTGGCCGGGAATCGAACCCGGGTCCTCCGCACGCTAGGCCGATGCTCTACCGCTGAGCCAACCGGCCAGGGCCAAGACTCACAAGATTCTTAAAGAAAAACTGCAGGTTATGTGACGTGCCAATGCTAGGGCACGGGTTACACGGCAGTTTTTTATTGAATGGGTAAATCTCGTCTTTGGTCCTGCAGTGAAGAAATATCTTCAAGAAAATAAACTCCCGATGAAAGCCTTACTAATCCTTGAAAATGCTCCAGCCCACCCACCTGGTCTTGAAGATGACATCCTCAATGAGTTCAAATTCATGAAAGTCCTCTACCTCCCACCCAATATGACTTCAATCTTGCTACCTATGGATCAGCAGGTCATTTCCAACTTTAAAAAGCTTTACACAAAGCACTTGTTCCACCACTGCTTTGAGGTGACTGAGAATACAATTATAACCCTTTGAGAGTTTTGGAAAGATCACTACAACATCGTGATATGTTTACGCATTATTGACTTGGCATGGCAAGAGGTTACAAGAAGAACCTTGAACTCGGCATGGAAAAAGTTATGGCCTGATGTTGTTGCAGACAGGGACTTCAAAGGATTTGAACCAGAGACAGAGACCGAGGTAAAAGCATTGGAGGAGACTGTGTCCCTCAGAAAGTCGATGGGTCTGGAGGTAGATGAGGGTGACGTAAACGAGCTCATCAAGGAACATAAGGAGGAACTCTCAACTGAGGAGTTGAAGGAGTTACAGATGATAGACATACGGAGATTCTGCAAGAGATTAGTAGTGAGGAGGAGGTAGAGTCGGAGGAAGTGATTTCTACAAGTGAAATTAAACACATGCTGGCAATGTGTGGGAAGCTTTCAAGTTTCATTGAAAAGAAACACCCAGAAAAAGTTTCAACTGGTCGTGCTTCAGCACTTTTTAATGACACTTGTTTGTCACATTTCCATAACATTTTAAAAGGCAGGCAAAAGCAGACCTCTTTGGATAGATTTTTATTCAAAAGTCCTGCAAGTGAAAATGCTGCAAGTGCAGCCAAAAAGGCAAAAACAGGTGATGATTAAATGAAAAATACGTAATATTAAGCTTAGGTTAAGTTTAAAGTTAAGAAAGTGCATTTTTTTACAATTAAGTTTTTGTAGTTTCATTTTAAGTAAAGAAAGTGCAGTTTTAGTTTTGTTTAAAGAAAATGGTTTTGTTTACATTTAATGTTAAGAAAATGCAGTTTTAGTTCACGTGTCTACAGTGCCTGCATCCCTTCCTCCCTCCCTCCTCCTCCACCATTCACCTCTGTTAGCCGCACTCGTCTGTCTCCAAGGTAAGAATACAGTACTAAATAACACTTTTTTCTTTTATTTCATATATTTTGTTATGCATTGGTAAAGTATACCTGTGTGTTTCTTAATTTAAAACATGTCTTTTTTCATAATTTAGGATGGTTTGGGGATGTTTCATAGGGAACGGATTAAATCTATTTCAGTTATTTTAAATGGGAGAAATTTGTTTGATATACGAGTTGACTGACTTGCGAGCTCAGTTACAGAACGAATTAAACTCGTGTCTCAAGGTCCCACTGTATAGTGGTCTGTGAGGTTGCTGGTTGCCTTCCTGCCTGGAAGGGGCCGTTGTCTTGCTAATGTTTACTGGAAGGGAGATTCTGCCCCAAGAACAAGGAGAGGTGCAAGAGGATTTCTTTTTTCTCTGCTCCCTGATCCCTTGCCCACCATGGGAAAAGCAGGTTTCCCTTGGCTTTTCTTGTGCCTTGCCTGTCTTGATGAGATACCAGTAAACAGAATGGCCAGCCGTCCTCCAACTCTGCTGTTTCTCTACCATCTGCCTGAATTTAATGAGAACCTGCATGTGAATGGCCACGATGGCGGCCATTATGTAAGCCGCCCCTGGCCTTACATAAAGTTAGGTAATATATGTATGTACACAGCTCCCCTACACACTAGCATCTATTTCAATTCTATAACATTCTGTTTAGTTAATACATGTAGATACATAGATATGGATTTTGACATGAACACAGACACAGATACAGACATAGACATAAACATAGCATGAGTTTCCACTAATACCTCCAATTACTATCCAACACAGAAGAATTAACTTCTCTCCTCCGTCTGATAATTGTAAGGGTTTTTTTCTGTCAGTGAGAAACCTGGCTATTCAATATATTTACTTATCTTCTCAGGCTTCTGTATGTAACCAAATTCCCACTGCACTGACCACCTCCTTACTCAGTTCCTAACCACATGAATGCCATCTTATGTGGCCACCTCCTTGTCAACCCCCAATATTAAAGTTTTCAGTGACCTATTTTACCTCTCACATGATTGGTTTCCAAGATTTAAGTCAACTTAAAAAGGTTGATACAAGATCAGTTTTAGTTTCTGAAGACCCACCAACCCATAATCTTTTTTCTTTTTTTTTTTTTTACTGTGTCAGAGAGAGAGTCAGAGAGAGGGATAGATAGGACAGACAGACAAGAACGGAGAGAGATGAGAAGCATTAATCATTAGATTTTTGTTGCAACACCTTAGTTGTTCATTGATTGCTTTCTCATATGTGCCTTGACCATGGGGCTACAGCAGACCAAGTAACCCCTTGCTCAAGCCAGCGACCTTGGGTCCAAGCTGGTGAGCTTTGCTCAAACCAGATGAGCCCATGCTCAAGCTGGCGACCTTGGGGTCTCAAACCTGGGTCCTCTGCATCCCACTCCGACACTCTACCCACTGCGCCACTACCCGGTCAGGCGCACCAACCCATAATCTTAATGGTACCTTCTACTTTCCAAACTCAGTACGGGCTAATATTATCGTCTCATCTTCCCAAGGGGTCTGGCCAAGATCAGTGTTTTATACCCACTGATATTCCCAATTCTGAATATCTCAGAGAAAAAATTGGGTGTGATAGCATCAATTTCTTTCTGCCCAGAAGGCCCTATACCTATTATTCACATGAAACCACCCACTTCTCAGAATTCTGCATAAATTGGCTTTTTGCTAATTCAGCCAAAATAAAATTTTGCACCTATCTTTTTTCAGTACCAGGACTTGCATAATTAGCAAGTTCTAACAAGATTTACAAATGGGTGACTCCTTTGCTTTGACCCATTGCCCAAATAGCTATGAGGTTCTCTTAATGTAGAACAGGGAAAAAAAATAAGGCATCCATTTGCATGACTTTAACCACATTATAAAATCATTTGTCTATTGTTCTCAATTCTCTAGACTCTAAATTCTTTGAAAGAAGACATCATTTCATTTTTTTGTCTTGGTAACCACAGTGCCTAACATACTGTTTAGTCACTGTAGACACTATCATTTATTAATATTTCTTTGAAACTTTCTTTCCTTTTTCCTCTTTGTACTTCAAGGCTCAATACTATTTACCAATGTTCTTTGTAAGGTTCAGGTGTTTTGTCTGAATAACCGAGGGTTTCTGCCAGAGTCAATACATTAATGGAGATCAAGGGACAATCTCAGGATTTCTTGAAGAAATGACCATTATGGAGATTTTGATGTCTAACAATAGTGCTTTCCAAGAACCAAGGGTTCTTTCAAGGGCTAGCAGGCTTTCACACAGAAAGAACATCTGTTAGTTCTTAAAGAATACTCTAAAAATCTTCACTCAGGTCACTGTTTCTTGGAAACTCTTCCTGAATACAGGTCCTTGCTGCTATACCAATGAATGGTGTACTAAAATGAGTAGAATAAGGACTAATGAGGTCTCATAAATCCTTCAGAGAAGACCTTCACTTGCAGCTCAGTACCAGATTGGGGCAGTAACTTCAAACCATAGGATGAATGTCGGTACAGAGAGATGTATCTGCTTCCCTTTCCCCAACACTGGAAAAGCCTCCCATTGAGATGAGCTCCCCAATACAATGAATGTACCCTTATGCAAAGCAATTGTTCCTAGGGATTGATTTTAGTAGGCTCTTCACACTGGGGATTTCCATTTGAACTCTCCTCACAATCATGCTTGAAACTGGGCTTTGACCTCACCCAAATGCACTTCCTCTTCTAAACCAGATGAACTGAAGGGCATCAAATACTTTACCAACTCATCCTTTGGTCAGAATGTTGGAGGATCTCCTGCCTTTCTCCTTTCAGCTGGGAGTTCTATGAAGTCTGCAAGTAGCAGGTAATACAATAACATACAAATTGTTACAATCATAAATAAAATTGAAAAGATGGAAGGCTTCCCAGTTCTTTTTATATATTAGCAATACCCTAACACCAAACTCAGAGAAACATAGCACATAGAGGGAAACTGTGGTCCAATCTTACAAAATCCTAGTAAAATAGAGGCAAATGGAATCCAGAAATGTATTATAATAATAGTGTATCACAACCAAGTAAGGCTCAGCCCAGAAATATGAAGATGGTTCGCTATTAGAAAGTTAACCAGGCCCTGGCCGGTTGGCTCAGTGGTAGAGCGTCAGTCTGGCGTGCGGGGGACCCGGGTTCAATTCCCGGCCAGGGCATATAGGAGAAGCGCCTATTTGCTTCTTCACCCCCCCCTTCCTCTCTGTCTCTCTCTTCCCCTCCCGCAGCCAAGGCTCCATTGGAGCAAAGATGGCCCGGGCGCTGGGGATGGCTCCTTGGCCTCTGCCCCAGGCGCTAGAGTGGCTCTGGTCGCAACAGAACGATGCCCCAGAGGGGCAGAGCATCGCCCCCTGGTGGGCAGAGCATCGCCCCTGGTGGGCGTGCCGGGTGGATCCCGGTCGGGCGCATGCGGGAGTCTGTCTCACTGTCTCTCCCCATTTCCAGCTTCAGAAAATTACAAAAAATAATAATAATAAAATAAAATAAAAATAGAAAGTTAACCATTTCACTCTGGAAAAGATGTATTTCCACAAATGGGAAAACTTTTTGTCTGGCCTTGGTGGCACAGTGGATAAAGCATAGACCTAGAATGCTGAGGTCACTGGTTCAAAGCCCTCGGCTTGCCCGGTCAGAGAACATACAACAAGCAGTCAATGAACAAACTAAAGTGAAGCAACTACGAGTTGGTACTTTTTGAACCACTCACTACTCTCCTCCCCCCCGTCTCTCCTCTCTCTCTGTAAAATCAATAAAATAAGATAATAAAGAAAAACAATTTTTTTCATAGATCAAGATCTATTCTTGATTTTAAACATTCTTAGCTAACTGGGAGTAAATATAGGTGTCAACTTAATATATCTGAAATTTTCAGCAAAAATAATACTCAATAGTGAAGAATTAGAATCATTCTGGATAAGTCAGGAAAGAGACCTTACTTTCAATATATTATTGACCATAGGCAATGAGATGATTGATACACAAAATAGAAATGAGAGGCACATTTACTAAAGAAGGAAAGACAGAAGTATCAATGTTATTGTTTACCTAGAAAATCCAAAAGAAACAATGATAAGCAATTAAGATTATTGGAGAAAAAAGGGGGGCTCTATGGAAGGTAACCTCACAGGGTGATCTGATCATAAATTCTAAACTGGGCCAGTCATGGTGGGTAGTCATGTCCCAGGCCTATAACTTCTTTTAAGCTAGCCCTGTCCATTGTTCTAGTGTATCTAGGTTAACACACTTTTTTTTTAGATTTTATTTATTCTCTTTTCAGAGACAGAAGAGAGGGGGCTGGTGGAGAGAAGTGGGGAGGAGCAGGAAGCATCAATTTCCATACATGCCTTGACCAGGCAAGCCCAGGGTTTCAAAACAGCAACCTCAGCATTCCAGGTCAACGCTTTATCCACTGCGTCACCACAGGTCAGGCTAGGTCAGGGGTCAGGAACCTATGGCTCGCAAGCCAAATGTGGTTTTTTTGATGGCTGCATCTAGCTCGCAGACAAATCTTTAATTAAAAAAAATGTTAATATAAAACATTCTCATGTATTAGAATCCATTCATTTCCTACCGCTCATGTTCATGGTTGTGGGTGGCTGGAGCCAACCACAGCTGTCCTCCGGGACAACACCAAATTTTTATTGGATAATGTGTAAAGTACATGGGTCATTGTGAGGTCAAGAAGTAAACTTCCCTCTTTTTAATCAATCAGTAAGCTAGCTAATTGCAGAAACCCTTTTGACAAAGAAGATGGCTAAAAGAAAAAAAAGACAAGGAGTATTGTACTTTTCATCAGGAATGGACAAAGTAATTCGCCTTTGTGGAGAGAGCAGGTTCTGCAATGTGTCTAATATGCAATGATAAAATTGCATTGATAAAACAGTCAAATATAAAGCGGCACTTCGACACACACCATACTACATTTGCATTGAAATATCTAGCGGGGGACAGCAGGAAGAAAGCATGTCAAGAGCTACAGTGCAGAATGCAAGCTAGTCAGCAGCAACTCCATATTTGGACCCAACAAGGTGACTGGAATTCGGCTAGCTTTGCTGATGCTTTAGCAATTGTGAGAAACGGAAAGCCATTCACAGATGGGGAGAATGCCAAAACATTCATGCTTGATATTGCCAATGAACTTTTTGACTTTTCGGATAAAGACAAGATAATCAAATGAATAAAAGATATGCCTCTATCAGCAAAAACTGTTCACGATCATACCATCATGATGGCAAATCAAATTGAGGCAACACAAGTGAAGGACATAAACGCAGCACCATTCTTTTCTCTTGCTTTGGATGAATCAACAGACGTAAGCCATTTATCCCAGTTCAGCCTGATTGCAAGGTATGCTGTTGGTGACACACTATATGAGAAAAGTCTTGCTGGTTTGCCTATGAAAGAGACAAGAGGGGAGGATTTATTCACGTCTTTCACTGAGTTCACTAAAGAAAAATATCTACCGATGTATACTTATTTTGGTGTGTACTGATGGTGCTCTGTGCATGGGGGCGGAAAAGAGGATTTGTAGCGCTTCTTCGTGAACATGAAAAGAGACCCATCCTAAGAGACCCATGCAGTTTTCACTGCATCCTACATCAGGAGGTGCTTTGTGCTCAGATATGTGGTGAGCAGCTTGGTGAGGTGATGTTGCTGGTCATTCGGGTGGTCAACTTTATTGTTGCCTGAGCTTTAAATGATTGCCAGTTTAAAACACTGCTGGATGAAGTTGGGAATAATTATCCTGGTCTGCTTCTGCACAGCAATGTGCGTTGGTTGTCAAGAGGGAAGGTGCCCAGCCGTTTTGCGGCTTGTCTGAGTGAAATCCGGACTTTTCTTGAAATGAAAAACATCGAATATCCTGAGTTAGCTAACACCGAGTGGCTCCTGAAGTTCTACTATCTCGTGGACATGACTGAACATCTGAACCAGCTCAATGTGAAAATGCAAGGCGTTGGAAATACAGCCTTATCCCTTCAACAAGCAGTGTTTGCATTTGAAAACAAGCTGGAACTCTTCATCACCAACACTGAAACAGGTTGTTTACTATACATTGAAAAACTGGGAGAGCCTGACCAGGCGGTGGCACAGTGGATGGAGCGTCAGACTGGGATGTGGAGGACCCAGGTTCGAGACCCTGAGGTCACCAGCTTGAGTGCAGGCTCATCTGGCTTGAGCAGAAAAGCTCTCCAGGTTGAACCCAAGGTTGCTGGCTTGAGCAAAGGGTTACTCCATCTGCTGAAGGCCTGCTGTCAAGGCACATATGAGAAAGCAATCAATGAACTAAGGTGTCACAACGAAAAGCTGATGATTGATGCTTCTCATCTCTCTCCGTTCCTGTCTGTCCCTATCTATTCCTCTCTCTGACTCTCTCTCAGTCCCTGTAAAAAACAAAAACAAAAAAACTGGGAGAGTTAAAGATGCATGCATAGCAAGTGACCCTGCTCAATATCTTGATCTCCAGCAGCTAGCGGGTTTCACATCTAATCTCCTGCAGTCATTCAAAGCGTGCTTTGGAGAATTTTGTGAGTGTACTCATCTTTTTAAGTTTATCACCCATCCACACGAGTGTGCAGTAGACAGCGCTGACCTGAGTTATATCCCCGGTGTCTCCTTCAGAGATTTTGAGCTACAAGCTGCTGACCCGAAGACCTCAGACATCTGAGTGAATAAGTTTAAGTCACTTTATGAAGATCTGAAAAGACTTGCATGACAGCAAGCAGAGTTGGTGAGCAAACACAAGTGGGGGAAAATGAAAAAACTTCAACCCGTGGACCAGTTGATTGTCAAAACTTGGAACGCTCTTCCCATCACATACCACACACTGCAGCGTGTGAGTATTGCTGTACTGACAATGTTTGGCTCTACGTATGCATGTGAGCAGTCTTTCTCACATCTAAAGAACATTAATACCAACCTACAATCACGATTAACACATGGGAGTCTCAACGCCTGCATGAAACTTAACCTCACCACATATCAACCAGACTACAAAGCCATCAGCAAAACCATGCAGCACCAGAAGTCGCATTAATGGTATGAAGTACTTTATTCATCACTGGTTAGCAATAGCATAAGAACATTATTAAAAAGAATTCAGAGACTTATTGTACTTTAAAAGTGTTGGTCTTACATAAAATGCACACATTTACTTGTATTTAGTGTTAAACATATTGTATGGCTCTCACGGAATTACATTTTAAAATATGTGGCGTTCATGGCTCTCTCAGCCAAAAAGGTTCCCGACCCCTGCTGTAATCCAATCTCCCCCTTGCTCTTTCCCACCTCCACCTAATATCCTCCTTAATTTCAAATGCATAAAAGAAGCTGCAAACTGTAATTCTTATGAGCATATGTTGAGAGTTTGACTAGAATAAACTCTTAAGAAAATTCTTTACAGGTTTGGACATTTCTTACATGGACAAGACTAATAGGAGTTCAGCAAGATTACCTGATACAAGAAGAAGAAAAACAATAAAAACAAGCATCTGTAGCCATTTTCAATCTCATTATATCAAATGAATGTAAATTAAAACAATGTATAACAGATCATTATCAGTTTTTAAAATTTAGTGCTACAATATTTTAGGAAGGCATTTGGCAACAAGAACTAGAAAAATATCCATCTCTTGACTGCTACTAAAACTCTATCTTTAGGACATAAGAAGAAATACACATAAAGATGTTCATAGACTCTGAATTCCCCTTACATTATGCCATTCTATTAATGTTGCTAATTTCTTTACTGTCCAAAGCTAATTAATCTTTATCCTACTTATCCTATCAGAGATGTTTTAGCAGTGCTAATAACTCTCTCCTTGACTCCCTTCCTTGTTCTATCACATTGAAAAGGTGGGTGTGAGCCCTGTCCAGATGGCTCGGTTGGCTGGAGCATCGTCCTGAAGCACAGATGTTGCCAGTTCGATTCCCGGTCAGGGCACATACAGGAACAGATAGATGTTCCTGTCTCACTCCTACTCTCTCCCTTCCTCCCTGTAAAAATCAATAAAGTAAAGATAAAAAAAGAAAAAAGAAAAGGTGGATGTGAGAGGTAGAAAGAAGCAGAGGTTTTAGAATTGCCCATGTTGGAAACCCATAGCTGTTATCTGCCTGTGTGTGTCAGGTCTGAATCCACAGACTGCGGAGCCAATCCAGAAAAGAGAAAAGGTGGAGTGGTCAGATGAGAAGAGAGTGGCTGGAACAATCTCATAAGAAGACCAGAAAGCAAAGGGGGTCAAAGGCTAAAGAACACCTTGAGTCCCAAAAGGAACAAGAAATTCTGTAGACGCAGACAAAATTCTGCAGAATTCCTGTGACTACTTCAGCTGAACTGTGTTCTCAAATCCCAATGTGCAGAATCTTTTATTCCCAGAATATCTTAAGCAGGCTTCCTTTATGTTCTCAGACTCATCTCTTTCTTCTCTGACTGTTTTTCTCCCATTTCATCATCCAAGCCTTCCTTCCATTATCACATAAATATTTACTGAATGACCACTATATGCCAGGCATTGTGATGTGCCATCAAGCAACATAAAAGTCAGATCCACCCTTGTTTCTGTATCCATGTTTTCCCCTGCATTTTGGACCTTTAAATTTCCTCCACAAATTTATCTTCAGCTCTTAATACCATGATGGTTAAACAGAACTGCTTATATCTCCCAAACACAAAAAGCTTTGATCTTGCTCTATACTTTTCCTTGCCCAAGATACTCTAACTCTTTTTTCCACCTGAGAAATACTGACACCTTTCAAGATCAGCTCAAATATTACTTGCTCTGTGAAGCCTTTCCCATCTCCTCCAAACAGAGCTGTTCAATCTTTCCACTGTGCTCTGTGCTTAGAGGTGTACTTCTATTAGGGAAGAATCACATCTGTTTTCTACTCATTTTGAAATATATAATATTTGTTTAGTGTCTCCAAATATTGAAATGACTGCCTAGGAATCATGTATTTTTCATTTTCTATTGCCCTGTATCCAGCATAGTTACGGCCATAGGTCTTTGCTGAAATACTGTAATGAATAACTCACAGAATAAATAATGAATGGAAAAAGAAACATGAATATTAGGATACAACATGTATCTCTGTGAGAGGACTGAGAAATGTAAACTGAAGAATGAAATGAAGGTCAAAGGAGAAAACAGGAAGAAATCATGAAGAACCTCTGGTGTGCAGAGTCAACAAAGCTGAGATCCAGAAAGGAAGGCAGAGATCCAGAGATCACACAAAGTAACAGCTAGAAAGAGTCCAGAGGGACAAGGTCTATCAGAATCTCAATGAAACCTTTGCGATTTGACCCCACCAACCCAAACAAGTCTATCAGTTTATCATCTCTATAAAAATAAGGCCATCCCTAGTTCCCAGGGAAAATACTAGGAAAAGACTTACACTTGGCCAGCAAGGCATTCGATCAAAAAATTTTCCAGAGTAAATGGGTCTGATGTGATCTGGAGGTTCCACTCCCGATTCAAAGTTTTCAGCCTCCTTTTGCTCTTCAGGTTGTTGGGCAAACTGGCACTCGGGAGGTTCTATCACCAAGCCCATTTGGGGCTCTGTATTCTTCATCTCATCAGGCTCCTCTGGTTGGTGCAGCCCCATGTCCACCTCCACAGGAGGCTGCGTCTCTGCACTGGGCTTCATCACCACACAGGCCGACTCTTCTTCCAGTTTCTGGCTAGGTTCCACACCCAAAGCTGGCTGTTTCTCCCCAGCAGCCCCTAACCCTTCAGGGGCACCAGCCGCGGGACTGCTCCTGCTTCCTAGATCCCGTGGACTTTCACACACCTTGCCCAGAGGAGGCCGTATTTTCCATCCAGAACACCCTGTTAGAAGACACTCATTTTCTAAACCCACTCTTCCTGGCAACACACCCAGAGAAGGCTTTGTTTCCTTTGAGGTTGAGACCATATTGACTCCTAAATTACTCCTCTCCGTGAGTGTCCTAGGAATATGCTGCCTTTTTAATCTCAGTTCAAGGCCCTTGTTCAACGGAGATTTTGTTTCTGATGATGCCATCCTCTCTTCATACTTATTGCTAACCAAAGGGCTCTTCCTACACGAGTAATCTTTTCCTAATCCCACTCTGAGTCCCAACTCCGTGGGAGATTTTGTTCCCATGAGGACCCTCCTATCTCCTAAATCATCATTCTTTCCTTCTTGACTTAATCCGAGCTCCAGGCTCAGGGGAGATTTCCTCTCAGACACCCTCATTCCTCCAATGGTACTCATATCTAAGGGGAAACCGGTACCTGGCTGGAGGGAGGTTCCCAATTCCTTCCGGGGCTCCATCCCTTTGGGGGACGCCACTCTCACGAAGGAGCACATCTTCACTCCCCACTGCTTCCTGCCTACCACTTAACACCTAGCGGACCTCACAGAGGAAAAGGAACTGGAGGTCTGTTTACCTCGTTGCCTGGGAAACAGGGGCGTGGCTTGGCGAGCAATTCTTTCTTTGGAGCATCCTCTCCCATTTCTCTCCCCCTTCCTCCGGTCTAAGTTTCTCACCTTCTGTCTTTCTCTACCTCCCTTCCTCTTATTTTCTCCCCTCTCCGCTTCTTTACTGGATTTGGAAGGCAAGAAAACTTAAAGGATGTGATCTTGGACACTAGAGCAAATGCTCACCAACTTCTCTTTGGTTTTCCAAGCAATTCGGTCCCTTCAGAATGGGATCTGCTCTGGGCTTCCTTCTGGCCGTTGGCCTATGCATTTTACTGGTGATCAGGGAATAAATAACTTCCTGGTGATGACACTAATGTTAAGTCCTTCCTTGTGCGAGTATGTGGACACAGCATTTAATTCTTTTGGCTCTAAAGAACTACATTAAGTTGTTAAATTATTATATTTAAGTTATATTTGGCAGGTATGGTGTAGAAATATCTTGAAGACTTTCAGAAAACTTACACTTTAATTACTAGGCTTTAAATGGTATTTAAATATATTAAAGTTTGAGATGTATTACATTACACAATAATGCATATTGAATTTTTTAAATATTGTGGCAAACTCAAACTTTGGGGGGGGGTTTGTTTGTTTGTTTTTTACAGGGACAGAGAGGGTCAGAGAGAAAGATAGACAGGGATAGACAGACAGGAACGGAGAGAGATGATAAGCATCAATTATCAGTGTTTCATTGCAACACCTTAGTTCATTGATTGCTTTCTCATATGTGCCTTGACCACAGGTCTTCAGCTGACCGAGTAGCCCCTTGCTCAAGCCACCGACCTTGAGTCCAAGCCGGTGAGCTTTTTGCTCAAGTCACGAGACCGCACTCAAGCTGGTGACCTGGGGGTCTCGAACCTGGGTCCTCCGCATCCCAGTCCGATGCTCTATCCACTGCGCCACCACCTGGTCAGGCAAACTTTAAGTATGGAATTTTCTTTAAATTGGGTTTACACTATCAGAATTTAATTAAAGTTATTTGGTGAATATTTATCATGTTCTTCACATTCAGGGTACATAAATCATCTATCTTAGAATTTGAATGGAATTTATATGGTTCCAGTCTTTTTAAGAACTCTATGAAGAATTTGTAAAACCAGCACAAAATTTAAAAAGTGATTGGGAAAACTACTTAACATTTGCAAAAAACATTTACCATAACTTCCTATATCAGTGGTCGGCAAATTCATTAGTCAACAGAGCCAAATATCAACAGTACAACAACTGAAATTTCTTTTGAGAGTCACATTTTTAAAATTTAAACTATATAGGTAGGTACATTGTTATTAACTTAATTAGGGTACTCCTAAGCTGGAGTACCCTTTGTGGAAGAGCCACACTCAAGTGGCCAAAGAGCCTCATGTGGCTCGTGAGACGCGGTTTGCTGACCACTGTCCTATATAGTTGATATATTCTTCTCCCCCTAAGCACTTTAAATGATTTGATAATCTGTAAATCAAGGTATGTTCATATAAGTGTTCACTCAATTCTTTTTTTTTTCCACTCAATTCTTTTGTTCACAAATATCTATTGAGTCTCTACTTTGTGTCAATGATGGGAATAAAATGGAATAAATATAAGCCAATCCATAGTTACAAAATTTATATTCTAGTAGGGATAGATAACCATCAAGTAAACCAATAACTAAGATCATTTCACATACTGATAAGTTATAAAGAAAACAGAAAGCTTTTCTAGAGGGAAGCTACTTTATTTTTCTTTTTAAAATTAGTTTCTTATTTTTTTCAATTACAATTGACATACAATATTACTTTATTTTCAGGTGTACAACCCAGTACTTAGACATTATGTAACTTACTAAGTGAGCATCCTGATAAGTCTCATACCCATCTGACACCATACATAGTTATTAGAACATTATTGACTGTTTACTTATTTATTTTGAGGGAAACTACTTTAGAATTAGTAGGCTTAGAAGTCAACTGAAGTCAATTGGGCAATAAATAGGTGACATCTGAGCTTGCATGATGCTCTGCAAAGATACAATGTTTTGAAAATGACTAGCTCAAGTTTCCATAGCCTTTTTCTCACTACCTTGCCACCACCTACAATCACTTGTACAATAGAAGTATCCTCAGCTGCTGTCTATACGAGTTGGCATCCTGGCCAAGGTGAGACCTACAGTGATGGGTGGTAATGGTGCTTCAGGTAGAGAGAACAAGGTGAAGATGTCAGGATGAGAACATGCAGGCAGCATTCTGGGAATAGGACATAGTAGACCAGTATGATTAAGGCCCCAAATAAGAATTTGGGAGAGGTAGGCTACTGAAATAGAATAAAAGAAAAGCGGGTTGGGTCCAGAGTTGAAGAACGTGGACTGTATTTGGCAAGTAATAAGATACCCTTGAAAACTTTTTTAAGTGTGACTGGCCAAAGTGTAAAACAATGGATTGATAAGGCAAGAGTGAGCATTAATTTGTATATATAAAAGCTATCATGGCTCAAGCATTGGAATTAGATCTCATTTGGGGGATTCAAGAATTTTGGTGATAGCCTGACCAGACGGTGGCGCAGTGGATGAGCATCGGACTGGAATGCAGAGAACCCAGGTTCCAGACCCCGAGGTCACTAGCTTGAGCGCAGGCTCATCTGGCTTGAGCAAAAAAGCTCACCAGCTTGGACCCAAGTCGCTGGCTTGAGCAAGGGGTTACTTGGTCTGCTGAAGGCCCACAGTCAAGGCACATATGAGAAAGCAATCAATGAACAACTAAGGTGTCATAACGAAAAACTGATGGTTGATGCTTCTCATCTCTCTCCGTTCCTGTCTGTCTATCCCTATCTATCCCTCTCTCTGACACTCTCTCTCTGTCTCTGTTAAAAAATAAATAAATAAATAAATAAATAAATAAATAAAAGAATTTTGGTGATAGACTACTGAACAATGGTTCATGAGGGAAAGAAGGAAAACTTGAAGATGATTCTGTCCTTCCAAGTCCAGGAGACTGGGAGGCTGCTAATAAGTCATCAGTCATCGTCCTGGCCAAGTAGCTCAGTTGGTTAGAGCATCATCCCCAAATGCCAAGGTTGTGGGTCGTGGGTTCCATCCCTGATCAGGGCACACACAAGAATTAACCAATGAATGCATAAAAACAAATTGAGCCCTGGCCGGTTGGCTCAGCGGTAGAGCGTCGGCCTAGCGTGCGGAGGACCCGGGTTCGATTCCCGGCCAGGGCACACAGGAGAAGCGCCCATTTGCTTCTCCACCCCTCCGCCGCGCTTTCCTCTCTGTCTCTCTCTTCCCCTCCCGCAGCCAAGGCTCCATTGGAGCAAAGATGGCCCGGGCGCTGGGGATGGCTCTGTGGCCTCTGCCTCAGGTGCTAGAGTGGCTCTGGCTGCAACATGGCGACGCCCAGGATGGGCAGAGCATCGCCCCCTGGTGGGCAGAGCGTAGCCCCTGGTGGGCGTGCCGGGTGGATCCTGGTCGGGCGCATGCGGGAGTCTGACTGTCTCTCCCCGTTTCCAGCTTCAGAAAAATGAAAAAAAAATAAAATAAAAATAAAAAAAATAAAAAACAAATTGATGCTTCTCTCTCTTCCTTCTTTTCTCTCTAAAAGTCAATAAATTAAAAAAAGAAAAAAAACGCTGCCATTGAACAGAAGCAGGTTTGTAGTGGAGTAGGTTTGATTTTGGACATATTGTTGACATGTCAAAATTGATGTGATACATCCTATTTCCTGATTCTTCCCGGAATTGTCTAAGAGGTATTACCATGACTAACACATTACATTGGAACAACCCCTTGGGGATAAAATGCCACATATACCATTTACCTATGACACATTACACTCTTCTGGTTAGTAACTGGGGAGTGATCTGAAAGACTGGCTGTTCAAGGGTTCAAATCAACTTTATTGCTTAATGTTGCTGAGCACCCACGGGATATCTTATTCCAAGTACACAGCCTAGACAATCAATATCGATGTCCTCACAACAAAGCTATAAATGGTATACTGCAAACCGAAAAGTGGCCATTATCCTGAGTGAAAATCAATTTAATAGTCTCCCAAGTTATAAAACAAAATATTTGTTTTGTTTTGCTTCTGATGCCTGGCCAGATACTGCCTATCTTGTGAGATTTAACAAATGCAGACTGTCTTATGTAGATCCGTTGTGGGGGGTAATGAATGGTGTCTTTCACTAGAATTCTGCTCAAGAACTCAGGTTCTGGGGCCGGACAGCAAGTTAAGAGTATAATTTCATCACCAACTCGGTGTTGATTTTAGACGTTACACAATCTCTATGCCTCAAATTCTTAACCTGTAAAACAGGTACGCCTCATTCATTCATTCCACAACCATGACTGAACTCCTGGATGCCGGGCACTGCGCGAGACTTGACAGCTGAGAGGACCACTTCGGGCAGGTCCCGCAAAGCGTTTAGTACAGTAACCCACGAAGGACTCTGAATAAAGAGAGCTATTACTTTAGGACTTTTCCCTCTGCACCGAAAAGTCAACTCTCAATAAAAGCAAGTTATGATTTTAAGATTTCCCCACCTAAAGAAAACTTTTGAGATGGGGAGGCACTTATCCTCCTTCTTGAAATACAATGCCACTTACTGCCTTTACCGACCCACCTATCCCCAGGGATATATTGGGGGGCTCTCTCCAGTCCCTAGTCAGGTTGCCAGGGTTGAGGTGCTGCAGAGCGTAAGGGGGGCTGTGAGTTAATATTCACAGAGGGAACTCGCCGCCCCACATAGGCTGGCAGCAACAAACCCCACTTCTGTCCGCTCCCCCGAAAGCAGGGCAGTAACGTAGTCTCGCCCTCCCACGGCGGCCGCAGCGAGGCAAAGACCGCCGCCCAGATAACAATGGCGCCAGTAAGGGCGGGGCCCCGCGCGCCTCCGGGGAGGGAGGTGATGGAATTGCGGAGACCACGTGACCGCCCCGCCCCGCCCCGAGACCAGCGCCTGCTGGGAGGGCTTTGGGGGGGAGTCGGGGAGCGGATGAAGCGCTCGGACTGGCGGCGACGGAAGTGACGAAAGCACGTAATTCGCTACGTGCCGCGACGTGGCGGCGAGGCCGGCGCCGGGCGGCGGAAGTGGTTCTCGCGCTGGGACTGGAGTGTTTGTGTTTTGGTTCGCGAAGGAGCCCGCGGCCGGCCTGAGGGGAGGAGGCGGAGGAGGGAGGAGGAGGAAGAATTAGTGGGAACTGGAGCGCCGGCGGCGGAGGAGGAGAAAGGAGAGAGGAAGGCGGAGCGGAGAGAGGCGGGGACCGGGCCCGACGGGGGCGGCACCACGGCACGAGCCCCGCACCGTCCAGTCTGAGGGGAGCGGCGCGAGGAGGAGACGCGCCGCCGCCAGAGCCACAGCCTTTCCGCGGGCTGCGCCTGGGACGTGCCGCCGGGAAGCTTCAGCCCCGCGGCTCTGCGTGCTGCGGTCTAAGGTAACCAACCCGTCCCTCCCCCTGCCCGGGGCGGGACCCCAGGTGATCCGCTGTCCCCAGTCTGCCGGTGGCCCTGCCGGCACTGAGTCCCCTTCTACCTCTCGCGCGCCCGTGCCTTGGACCGGAGAGCTGTCGAACCCGGCGTCTCGTCCTGCCGGCCCCGGTGACTCGTTCTTCAAGAGGCTCTGGAGGACCAGGATTTGGGGACTGGCTAAGGGAGCGACGGGTGTCACCCTCTTCCCTACTCAAGATGGCGCCGTGAATACTGGAGGCCGCGGTGGTGCCTGTCCCCTGTCCTGGCAGGCTTGGGGGGAGGGGGATCCCCGCCGAAGCCGGGCCAGATTCGAGGGAGGAGGACCGGAAAGATGGCCCAGGGGCCCGGCGGGCCCGCTCGTTCCGGCGATCGGAGTTTGTGGTCAGTTATTCAGGTGCTCTCCGCGGAGGAACCGGGGCCTACGGCAGGTGTGAATTTGGGGAGCTCCGCCTACCTTCGACTTCCAAAGACGGGTAATGGAGGGAGGAGAAGGTTCGTCCGGAGTGGCTGTCTAGAGATTCCCGGCTTCTCCGAGCAGGCGGTGAACCGCCGCTTTCAGGAACTCCAGCACTGAACACGCTCACTGGCTAGAGACCATTAGACCTGCTCTGCTCTTCTTGAAGTGGCTACTCCCGAGACTTGTAGACGTTTTCAGTATTGCATGTCATAATTCACATATTTGCTTTTTGTATTATGTTGAGTGGAATCAAAGTGTTGAATCAGTTGCCTTTCACTTAACTAGTAAGGGGGGGGGGGGGGACCTGAATACACCACTGTGATAATCCAGGACAGATCAGAAACTTTATTTTTTATGTAAATAAGGGATGATAGTAAGAGCTCATAGAGTTGCTCTAAGCAAAAGCCATAGAATAGTGCACAATATAAGGCCCAGTAAATGCCAGCTGCTGTTATTAATACAATTTTGATTGTAGAATAAGTTATTTCCAAAAGGTTAAAATGCATTTTATGCAAAATCTTTTGCAAAGCAAGTTTCCATAGTGAATACAAATAAATACACATCATTTTCCACCTTAATGCTAAGCTAACGGTATATAATTAAATATAGTTATCTTTTTGAAAGACTATGGGGAACTGTAATCCATGAGAAGGCAAAGGTAAAGCTTTTTTTTTTTTTTTTTATGGGAATCGGATGTTTTCTTTCTGAAATTTTGGAAGCACCATGAAAATTCGGAGCATATTTTCATTGGCGAGTAATTTAATTTGCTGTTTTGTCAGGTAATTAGACAATTGGGATGTATATCAGTTGTTTTTGTGTATAATATCTGAAGGTGTGTTGGTGCCTTTCCAGTCTCCATGACATTTTATTGATACTTGGTCATTAACTCATCAAAGGGCTTCCACCAATTACAGTTCGAACATATGTTCTCCCATTTAATTCTCACCACAGCTATGTAGGTTAGGTATTCCGGAAATAGGGACAGGGAAGTGAAAGAACTTGCTTTGGCAGACATTGGTATAGCCAGCCAGATTACATTCCCAAATCTGGTATATTTTTAGTGGGGGTGGGAGGGTTGCAAGATTTTTGTATTTTGGGAAAAGTTGTAAACACACAAAAGTAGAGAGAATAGTATAAGAGAACCCATTCTGTAGCTTCAATTCACTTATGGCCACTCTGACTCTGTTTACATCCCCATTTTTTGGAAGCAGTTCAGACATACTTCATCTGTAAATATTTCACCATGTGTTAACGAATAAAGGACTCTTCCAAGCTGCTGTTTAAATAAGGCAGAGGTGATTTTATTGTTTTGAATGTAATGTCTCTTGGATATGTTTATTAGTGAATTCATTGTCAGGAGAGATTCTTGTGTACACTTTCACGGAGAAGGCATATTTCTTATGAAGTATCTAAATAAAATGTAACAGCAATTCTAGGGAGAGAATCATCAGATTTAATATTAGTAAGCACATGATTAGATTTTGATTAAAGATGGAAGAAAACAAATTTAAGATTGATTTGTGAGGAGGCTGGGAAAGGGTTGTTTAAATGTTTGCTAATTTCTTTGAGATTGAAAACTAGCATTATTAGGTAACAAGAAGATAAAAGTTGCCATTCAGGCTAGTTTTTTTCTAAATGTATTAAGTAGAAAATAATGACATTTGTTAGCCTCAAAACTACAGAAAGTTATAAGTAAATAAGACTAATAAGCTCACCACATAGACTTCCGTGTTTATGTACTTCAGCACATGAGGAAATGACTTTAACTCTTTTGGCCACTAAACACAAACCTGGGAGCCAAAAAATATTTGTTGTTCAAGGGATTAAGAAGTACACAAGGATTAGCAGTTAGAATATAGTCACGGGAATGTGATGTACAGCATTGGGGATATAGTCAATAATATGGTAGTGACTATATGGTGTCAGGTGGGTCCTAGACTTATGGGGGGATCATTTCATAAGATATAAATGTCTAATCACTACGCTGTACATGTGAATAATATTGAATGTTAACTGTAGTTAAAAATTAAAATTTAAGTTGTTGCTTCAGAATCACTATTAAACAGAGAACATTAAGTAATAATATTCAACATTTTTTGAGCTGTCGTGTCCTGAGAGCTTTCCATTTATTAACTTAATTTTCCTTAAAACTATTTTAACCCAAGTAGTCTGGTTCCAGAACCTGAACTCTTGAGTCACCTCTTAGGTTACCTGGGTTTGAAACTCAGCTCTGGTGCAGCTTTCTGTCATAGTAACTATGTGACCTCAATCAAGTTACTTAACCTCCCTCTGCCTGTTTCCTCATTTTTAAGGATCATAATAGCCTAACTTTGTAAGATTGTTGAGTGGCAGTATTTAGTACCTGGCACTAAGTTGAGTCTTTAATAAAATTTTAACTTTAGAAATATTTTTAAAGTCCTGCAACTTAGCATGGTTATCAGGCTCAAATCTTATGCTGTTATGTTATTTCATTACAAAGGTAATGAATTAAACTAAATGGCATTCAGTTTCCTGTAGAGGTTATAATTGTTATATAATACAGTAATATGTTATAGATGCCTGACCAGGCGGTGGTGTAGTGGATAGAGCGGTGGACTGGGATGCAGAGGACCCAGGTTTGAAACCCCGAGGTCGCTGGTTTTGAGCAAGGGGTTGCTAGCTGTGCTGTAGCAGCCCCTACCCCGCCTCCATCAAGGCACATATGAGAAAGCAGTGAATGAACAACTAAGGAGCCGCAAGGAAGAACTGATGCTTCTCTCTCTCCCTTCCTGTATAGTCTTTCCTTATCTGTCCCTCTCTCTCTCTCTGTCACAAATAAATAAATAAATAATATGTTATAGGCAAAATTTGTTAAAGTGATTAATGTTACATTTATTTTGTTTACTGATTTGTATATTTGATTTATATTTACAGGTTTCTTTATCTCCGGGAGAAAAAATTACAACTTGCATCCTGGAAGTTCATTTAAGAGACTGAAATTAGGGACTTCTTTCAAATTTGGACATGGCTAATCGAGGAGCAACAAGACCCAACGGGCCAAATACTGGAAATAAAATTTGCCAGTTCAAACTAGTACTTCTGGGAGAGTCTGCAGTTGGCAAATCAAGCCTAGTGCTTCGTTTTGTGAAAGGTCAATTTCATGAATTTCAAGAAAGTACCATCGGGGGTGAGATTTTCTTTTTTCCTTTATTTACTTGAATCCTACATTGGCAAAAAAGATTTTGCCATACGGGTTGTGTGATGATGAATACCTAAGTAGGTAACACATTGAAGAAAAGAGCTGTTCAGCATACCTCAAGCTTTAAAATTCACTTTGATTCTTGTGAAGATAACATGTTCTGACGTTTTTATTTTGTTGTTGTTGTCCTTAAGGTGGTTGCATGGGAGCTAAAATACGGGTGTAAACGAGTAGTTACTCATGTCCCAAGTAATGAGATTTGATTAGGTATTTACTTCTTGATAATCATTAGAAGCTTCAAGTTACTACAGATGTGTGTTGAATTATATTGACTTTAGAATGGTAAAAGAATTAACCTTGAAATTCTAATTCTGAATAACTGGACTATTTGTAAATTATACTGATTTGTAAAAATAAATTTTACTTGTTTAAGAATGCTTCTAGGGTGACAAAGAGAAAAAGTGAGTGATTAATGGAGAGGGATATGAAAGGAAATGGGACCTGAAAAGCAAGATAGAAGAGGGGGAAGTAGAGGAAGCCCTGTATCCAGTGGCTGTGGTAGGACCAAGAGAAGGGGAAGGTAATACGTAGGACAAAGAGGAGACAACAGCTCAGTGTTGTGGTTAGAAGAAAGGAAATTAGACAATTCAATTGAATCAAAGGATCAGCAGCTGTATAGTAGTGGGCAAAACAGCCTTTTGGGGGCTCAGCTTCATCTGTCAAAGGAAGCTTTGGGTTAGATAATGTCATAGGCACCACCCAGCTTTAAGATTCACAGTATTTTGCAAGGCGTATGCAGTTAAGCAGTATTATACTTTTTCAGGTATGTATGAACTTATTTTAACCTTATACATTTAAAAAGTCAAACTTTGAAACATGTAAAACATATACTCACTGGCTTCTTTCAGACGCATAATTTTATGCTGTGCATTTAGTGTATGTTCTCAATTAAGTGTACTTGAGAATTCTGTTCATAATCTCAGACACTTCCAGTAAGGTAAACTGCAGAACTCTGCTGCATCCTGGCTTTTCCCTACATGTAGGAAATACACTGGATACCTGGTATTCCCACTTTTAATAGACTCAGCAGTATATTAGTATTTATCATCCTCTTACGTTTGTGTAATTAAATTACAGTGTTTTATGTTTTTATAATAGATGAGCATCATATCATAGAGCTTTTATTTTGAATCAGAAAAATCCTGGTTTTGTTGGGTTTTTTTAATCCTGGTATTTTTAAAAAAATTAATGAGCAATATATCACACATTCTTTGTTAATTCAGCTAACTGGTCCACATAAGAGGAAGAGTTTTAAAGCCTGCTATGTCATGTCCACCTGCCTTAAACTGGTGCAGAAAGTTAGTAATTATAACGGGTTTCTTAGCAAGTGGTGTCAGTGGCAGCATTTCCCAAAGAACACATGTATGCTAGGCTAAATACCTGGGCCAAATAGGTTTGGAACTGGCTGTGTGCTACCCTCCCCCCTTTAATAGTACATACTGTATTAAAATAGTAAAATCACTGAAATACTATAGTAAAGAACTTCGTGCCTGGGAAAGTTGGCTGGAGCCTGGGGGTCCTCAGAGTAGGAGTTTTGGTTTTGTCTTGGCTATTCTGATCATCTTCTAAGTGTATTTTTCCTAATGAAATCTCAAGGACATTTAAGAAAAATTTAATCCCATATGAGTGCATCATAAATATAGATACTCTAGTGTGGTGTGTGTGGTTGTGTCTATGTACATATAATTTCTCTTTCTGTTTAATACCAATTAGATTGTCTATATTTTATTAATTTTCCAAAAGGTTTTTTGTTTATTCTTGGGCGTAAATATTTCCTTAATATTTTCTGCTTTTACGGATTAAATCATGCTTTTAAAATCAAGTTTAAAAATAATTTACGCCCTGGCCATTCGGCTCACTGGTAGAGTATGGGCCCAGCATGTAGCTGTTGCATCCTTTCCCCTTCTCTCCTTCTCTTTCTCTTTCTCCCCCTTTCCTTCTTTCCCCCTCTCCCTTCTCTCTCCTTATCCCTGCCCCCTTCCCACAGCCATTGCTTGATTGGTTCAGGTACATCAGCCCCGGGTGCTAAGGAATGGCTCCCTGGAGCTTTCATCTCAAGGCACTAAATATAAATTGATTGTGAACATGGGCAGAGCATCCGACCCTGCTGAGGGTTGCCAGGGTAGATCCCAGTTGAGGCACAAGTGAGAATCTGTCTCTATCTCTCTTCCTCTCTCTTGGAAAGTAAGGGCGGGGGAGAATTATTCAAATTTTTATGTTGCTGACTATAGACATTCTTTCATTGTTTTGACCACATATTAATATATTCAGGTGGCAATGGCAGTACCATGATATTAGCTGAGCACTCTTCTTTTTGTTTTTGAGCTTTTTTGAGATACAGTTAACATGTAACATTCTAGCCTGACCAGGCAGGCGGTGGCACAGTAGATAAGAGTGTCAGACTGGGCCTGACCAGGCAGTGGCGCAGTGGATAGAGTGTCGGACTGGGATGCCAAGGACCCAGGTTCGAGACCCCGAGGTCACCAGCTTGAGCGCAGGCTCATCTGGTTTGAGGAAAAGCTTACCAGCTTGGACCCAAGGTTGCTGGCTCAAGCAAGGGGTTACTCAGTCTGCTGAAGGCCCGCGGTCAAGGCACATATGAGAAAGCAATCAATGAACAACTAAGGTGTTGCAATGTGCAACGAAAAACTAATGATTGGTGCTTCTCATCTCTCCGTTTCTGCCTGTCTGTCCCTGATTCTCTCTCTGTAAAAAAAAAAAAAAGTGTCAGACGGGGACACAGAGGACCCAGGTTTGAAACTCTTGAGGTCACCTGCTTGAGCACCTGCTCATCTGGCTTGAGCACAGGCTCACCAGCTTCAGCACATGGTTGCTGGCTTGAGCAAGGGGTCACTTGCTCTGTTGTAGCCTCCTGGTCAAAGCACATGAGAAAGCAGTCAATGAACAACTAAGGTGCCGCAACAAAGAACTGATGCTTCTCATCTCTCTTCCTTCCTGTCTGTCCCTCTCTCTGTCACACAAACACACACACAAAAAAAGTCCTATAAATTTTAAGATGTAAGACATGTTGGTTTGACATGTTTGTATAGTGAACACTATTCTTTTGTGCTCTCTGCTAACAGTTCTTCACCTTTAGGGACTAGAGTAGATTCTAAGTGTTCAAGAATTTCAAGGTTTGAACTAATTGATCAACACCAAAGGTTCTTAATTTGCAAGTACTGTATGTATTTTTGTTTTGGCTGAGGTGTGGTAGCAGTTACCTAACAAATGAAGCTGGCCATATGTTTACGTTTCATCTGTTATTTCTTTTTTACCTGTTTATATCTAGTAACATTAATTATGGCCTGAACTCACTTAAAATTTTTACTTCTGCACTGACCGGATAGCTCAGTTGGGTAGAGCGTCTTTGCAAAGTGCAGAGGTTGCTGGTTCCATCCCCAGTCAGGGCACGTACAGGAACAGATCGGTGTTCTGGTCTCTCTCTTTCTCCCCCTTCCTCTCTTACTAAAATCAATAAATAAAGATTTTTTTAAAATTCTTTTTTCACTTTGTATTTTAAGGTAGAAGTCATATGATGCACTTTTATGTATTCTTGAACCATATATTCATCAAGAATATCAAGGTTTATTCCTAGTTTGTGTGGTCCTTATAAACATAATAGCTTGATTTAACAATCCATGTTATCTCCCCACACCTGCCCCTTGATCCAATAGCACTTATGAGATTAGCTAGGGAGGTGGTAGGTTTAGCACTTTGGGGAAGTCTAGTTTATTTGAAGGTGTTTCAAGTCTGCCTGAAATTTATATTCTAATTGATTATCTAGTCTAGAAGTTTGTAGTCTTTATTTGCTAATTCATCTAGAGGCTCAGTAGCTCTTCAGTAAATACTTCCTTTTTTAAAAAATTTTTTGTTTATTCATTTTTTAGAGAGGAGAGACAGAGAGAGATAGAGAGAAAGAAAGAGAGAAGGGGGTGGAATAGGAAGCATCATCTCCCATATGTGCCTTGACCGGGCAAGCCCAGGGTTTTGAACCGGCTACCTCAGTGTTCCAGGTCAACGCTTGATCCACTGCACCACCACAAGTCAGGCAGTAAATACTTTCTATGTGGTAGGGCTGGCCATCTTTCACTTTACACCTTAATACCTAATGATTTTAAAGCTTTCTAGTGAGTTTCTCATTAAAAAAATGGGGGGGTATCTGTTTTTACAAAGGCATTTACATGATATTTGTAAACAAATGCATCCTCAGTGTAAAACAGAGCAAGGTTAGAATGTAGAATGAAATAGCATGCAGCCATTCAACCCTTTTTTGCTTTTGAAAGATGTTTGATACCACAATTTAATTTTGTATGCACTAATCATAAAAGAAATGTTTTGCATACTCTGAAGTTGAGGTTATGGAACTATAATTGAGAATATTGACAACATTCCTTTCTGCTACTGTAATTTTTGAGCTTGAGAGCAGTAGTTCTCGAAAGGATGTTTGTTACCTATTACAGAACCATCTACCCTGCCTGGGATCTTGTTAAAAGTCCAAACTCATATTGAATCAAAATACTGGAGTAGGGCCAGTAATTTTAAGTTTTAACACATCTTCCAGATGATTTTGATTGATGCTAAAGTTTTAGAACCACTTCTTTCTGTGTTCTGAGTAGTCAGTATTACAGCTGGACTAAAGTTCTCCCACAAATGGAATAATTGCTTTTCTTTTTTAAAAACTGGTTTTTGTAGAATTATTAAAAACACTGTTTTATCCAACTATTTCAGTTTGAGAATTACAAGTATTGTATACTGGTTACATCACCTATTACCTGTATCACTTTGCATGGGAATCCCTTTCTATGAATCCGTTAACCTGGTAGGCCCCTTTAAGAGAGCATGGCCCCTTCTTTGTCCCATAAGGGATACTTTGCCTTTCTGCTTAAGGGAGTTAGAGTATCCATACTTTGCAATCATCTGTACCAGTATTGGTCCCCTTAGTTGCTACAAGTAATCAAGGACTGATCATGCAGTAAATTAATTTTTATAAGAAACAAGTTGCATTTTAAAACTTATTTTTAGCAATGTTTAACCCTTTGTAGAGTGCCTAAAGTATTATTTTCAGGGTTTCGACTGGAAAAACAAAGTTCATTCTACTTCTACATTTAACATCACATCCATCTAATATCCTCTGAGGGGCTAGTAGGACTTGTTTTTCTGTTCATACGCAAAAACATCTGATGAGGGGAAATTGTTAAAATTAAGAGAAGCAAGGATGGTTTCAAAGTTAATAACATGGTCTTTTATCATTTTTTTCCTAGGACTTTCTCAAGAATAAAGTATGATAGTTAAGAAAGTGGGGGACATTGTATTCACATGGTTTGATTTTAAATTCTAGCTCTAGTACATACCAGCAGTCTTAGGTTATACCCAGCTTTATTTTCCTCTACATGAAACAGTAATAATAGTACCTAATTTGTAAGATCTTTTTTGCAGGGATTAAATAAAAGTACATATAAATTTGTTAAGTACACCTATCATCGCCACAGTTACTTTTTGCTGAGTCATTTTTATCACTTGATGTTATTTTTGTTACATTGTTATGACATGGCATTCATTATTTTGGAATCCTGACTTTTCTACCTAGTGTAGCATACACAGCATTTGGTTTAGCACTGACAGTATTCAAGAATTTTTTGGCCTGACCAGGTAGTGGCAGAGTGGCCAGAGCATGGGCCTGGGACGCTGAGGACCCAGATTTGAAACCCCAAGGTCACTGGCTCAGATGAAGCGCCCCCCCCCCCCAAGGCACATATGAGAAGGCAGTCACTGAGAAACTAAAGTGCTGCTACAAGTTGATGCTTCTCATCTCTCTCTCTCTCTCTCTCTCTCTCTCTCTCTCTCTCTATCTCCCTCTCTCCCTCTCTCCCTCTCTCCCTCCCTCGCAAAAAAAAAAAAAAAAGGAATTTTATGTTCATGCCTGACTGGTGGTGGCGCAGTGGATAGAGCTTCCATCTGAGATGCTGCAGTTCCAGGTTGGAAACTCCAAGGTTACTGGTTTGAGCATGGGATCATCACGTGATTCCGATTTCACTGGCTTGAGTAATGAGGTGCCATGGCACCTCGTGAGGTCATGTATGATAAATAATGAACAACTGAACTGCTGCCACTACAAGTTGATCTTCTCATTGTTGTGAAGTAGTGTACTTTAATCCACAGGTTACATAGAGACACCAAGGCAGGTTACAGAAGAAATTTTTGAGTTTATTAATTAGTTGGCTAGGTACACGGGGCACAGTCCCAAATCATGTAGGGCCTCATACAGTTCTGAGCCTGCTGTTATACAAAATCAAGAACTGGTTGGGGTGGTAAGGAGGGGCTTGTGATCCCTTTGTCCAGAGGTGTAAGTCACTCTCATAACTTTAGGCTGAGTCCGAGTATAGGAATTCTTGATTAAGGTACATAAACATTGTTTTCTAAGGTTTTCAGATAAGTTCTATCTTTGCTCTGTGTGTCAAGTGGCCCCAGGCACCCTTTCAGAGAATTCTAGGAATTAGCTAACTGAACAGGTGACCCAGGTGTCCTTGTAAGCCAGGAAGCTCCTGCATTCTTCTCTCTCCATTCTCTACAGAAAGGAAGGGTAAGAGGGCCTGACTTTTCCTTTTTAAAATACTAATTTTAACAATTTTTGCAATTCTTTGGCACCTTATCACATCATCTCTCTCCCTTCCTGTCTGTCTCTCTCACACACACACAATAAATAAATAAGAATTTTATATTCGATTTTTCTCTTAGAAGGCAAAGTTTCTCATTAAAAACTATAGGAACAAATCGGACTGAAAAACTATAAACAAGTACTTTCTGAATTTGAGCTGTCCTAAAACTGAAGTTTTTGCCACCTCCATTCAAGTATACAACATGACAGTCTTAAAATTCAGTGTGCTAAATTTTTACTAATTTTCTTTCCCTTCATTGGTTTTCACAAAAGTGGTTAGTCATGTGTATTACATGAAATGTATGCTACCCACATCTACTAAGTTATTTGTGCAAGTTTTCTCAAAGGGGAGAAGTTGCACCTTTTCTTTTTTACAGAGACAGAGAGTCAGAGGGATAGATAGGGACAGACAGACAGGAATGGAGAGAGATGAGAAGCATCATTAGTTTTTCTTTGCGACGCCTTAGTTGTTCATTGATTGCTTTCTCCTATCTGCCTTGACCGCGGGCCTTCAGCAGACCAAGTAACCTCTTGCTCAAGCCAGCGACCTTGGGTCCAAGCTGGTGAGCTTTGCTCAAACCAGATGAGCCCGCGCTCTAGCTGGCAATCTCGGGGTCTCGAACCTGGGTTCTCCGCATCCCAGTCCAATGCTCATCCACTGTGCCACTGCGGGCAGAAATTACACTGTTAAATAGAATACTACATGTATGCAGATTTTATAAAGTTGTTTCCTAAACTGAGAAGTAAAACCCAACTAGAAACTTAAATCTACTATTGCCCTTCACTTACTTGCCTTTATCCTGTGCATCTGGATGTTTTCAATTGAAAGTACTTTTGATGCCTGACCAATGGTGGCACAGTGGATTGAGCATTGGCTGAGGATGCTGAAGGCCCTGGTTCAAAACCCAAAGGTTGCCAGCTAGAGCACGGGCTCATCAGCTTGAGCGCAGGCTCACCAACTTGAGTGTGGGGTTGCCCGCTTGAGTGTGGGATTATCCACATGATCCCAAGGTTGCTGGCTTGAGCCAGGGGTCACTGGCTCAGCTTGAGCTCCCCACAACCCACCCTTATCAAAGCACATAGGAGAAGCAGTCAATAGCTAAAGCAAAGCGACTATGAGTTGGTGCTTCTCATCTCTCTCCTCCCCTTCTTTCCCTTCTTGCCTACCAAAAAAAAAAAAAAATGCTTTTGAGAAAGGATAGAAGACCTAGAGGCAGACCATCAGTTTTTGATTCATGAGACAAATGGTTTTTGAAATATTCATTGTTCTTTCTGATACAGGAAGAGTTATAATTTGTAGAAGTTAATCATTTGGTTTCAACTGAAAGAATACTGTCTTATGCATATTATTTCCTTTTAGAAAGTACATATTCAGTATTTGAAATAGATTGTGTTACTCCAAAAAGTTGATAAAGATTTGTATCAGTTATGACCTAAAAAGTTTTAATAATCTTAACATCAATTTATTCTCCAGTATTCTAAATTAAAATGTTATTTTATGTGGCCGTGAATAAGAAGACAGATTGGTTCTAGTCCTGGTATCCCTTTTATAAACATGTGAGTCCTGTTTATACACATTTTTTTAATGAACAGATTGGGCTTTTAAAAAAGGATCCTTCTAGAGCCAATTTTTTTTTAAGGTGTATACTCTCCTTCACATTAATCAATACAATCAATGCAGTTTAACCTTTTTTTTTTTCCTTAAAATTTATTTCGCATGTTGGGATCATGAACACCAGTTTTTGCCCTGTCTCAGTTCATTGATGCCCTCTGGTGGTGCTGAAGTGTTCAAAGCTATTTGGTAGAATTATTTTGCCAATTAGCTCTAACTATAGTGAACCACTTCTGTTAATTCGCTGCTTTTATTCTGCTATGTACTGGTTGTTGAGTGCACTTGGTAGGTGTTTTTCTGATCTTTCATGGGCTGCAGTCAGTCCTGGAGCTAGAGTCATCTCTGTAGCTGGCAGCTGCTGGCAGTTAGTTTGTTGGGGCCCCAGCTGGAGTTGATAGCCAGAACACGTACAGGTGGCCTCACCACCTGGCTTGAGTTTCCTCACAGTATGATAACTGGGTTCAAAAATGAGTGTCCCAAAAGTCACACAGGCAGCATCAATTATGTTCTAGTCACAAACTCGAAGAGATTCAGGGGAGGAGTTTGTGTCATGTTATAGAAGAATGTATTGTGGGAATCTTGTTGAAGCCATATTATCAATAGAAAATACAGTCTGCCAAACATTTTATGAAGAGCATCCTCATTTTTCTTGGCTATAACAGTATTCCATTGCACGGATTATATTTACATATATTTAATCAGCTCTCTACTTCTGGATTTGCACATTGCTTTATTTTACATTTTGCTCTTAGCAAATGCTGCAATTAATAACTTTAATTTATGGCCATTTCTCACATATGTCAAGTATTTCTGTAGTATAAATTCCTGGAAGCTGATTGCTCTATCAAAGGTTATATACATTTGTAAATTCTGATGGCTGTCACATCGCCAGAGAGGGAGAGAGATAGACAGAGACAGGAACATTGATCTGTTCCCTGTATGTACCCTGACCAGGGATCGTATCAGCAACCCCTGTGCTTTGGGACGATGCTCTAACCAACTGTGCTATCTGGCCAGGACAATTCTGATAAGTTTTTCCAGACTGCCCATTACCCTGCTTTACTAACTCAAGGTATTATCATACTTGTCAATATTTGCTATTCTTATATTCATTGATCTCTGCTTGTTTTTTTGTGACAGAGAGAGGGACAGACAGGAAGGGAGAGATGAGAACCATCAATTTTTCATTGCGTATCCTTAGTTCATTGATTGCTTTCTCTTATGTGCCTTGACATGGGGGGCGGGGGCTACAGCAGAGTGAGTGACCCCTTGCTCAAGCCAGTGACTATGGGGTCTTGTCTATGATCCCACGCTCAAGCCAGCGAACCTGTGCTCAAGCTGGCAACCTCGGGTTTCTCTGTGAACTATTTATATTTTTATATAGATTCATTTATAATAGTAATACTGTATTCCATTTTATTAATGATAATATTTCTCAATATTTCTCGATTGTATTCACATTTATTTTAGTAACTGGTGATCTTACCTTTTTTTTTTTTTTAATTTATTCATTTTAGAGAAGAGAGAGAGAGAGAAGGGGGGAGGAGCAGGAAGCATCAGCTCCCATATGTGCCTTAACTGGGCAAGCCCAGGGTTTTGAACTGGCAACCTCAGCGTTCCAAGTCAACGCTTGATCCACTGCGCCACCACAGGCCAGGCTCTTGCCTTATTTTTTTTTAACCATACCTTTATTGTTGGGCAGTTAATGTTTTTATTTTTGTTTACTCTTTTAGGTAATTGTGTAATAGTGGATATTTTCTTGGAATTTTTTTCCTTCCTCTGGACTTATTGCAATAAAATCAATTTCTAGATATAGTTACTGAGCTAGAAGTAATTTTATCTAATTGTGGGATCCAAAGCATTTCAGTCTTTTCATCACTTTTTTCCTCCCGTAGAGGTACTCCCATTTTGGCGATGGGGGCGGGGTGAGAGAGTAGGGATTGCTTGGCGTAGATGATTATGTTCTGGGACTATAGCTTTCCTGTGACAGTTATTACTCTGGGATTACAGTCTTCCCTGTCTCTTCTCCCTTCTTTAATTTGCCCATTTCTATTACTGTTTTTGATCTCTGGTATTCTTTTTGGTTCTTTTCTTCAGATTTCCATTTCTCTGCTGACATTGCCCATCTATTCTTACATTTTGTTTTCTTTAGCTATTAGAGCCATTATCATATTAATCCTGGTAGTTTTAAATTCCCGGTCAGATCATTGCAACATGACTTCTGTATCTGGTTCTGAAGCTTCCTCTGTCCCTTCAAACTATTTTTGTTTTTTTCTGTTTTGTTTGCCTACTAGTAGTATGCCTGTATTTCTTCTTGCAAGCTGGACATTTATAGTAAGTAAAAGGAACTACTGTAAATAGGCCTTTAGTAATGTGGGGGGAAGGGAAACATTCTGTAGTCCTGTGATTGTTTGTTTTTTTGTATTTTTCTGAAGTTGGAAACAGGGAGGCAGTCAGACAGACTCTCACATGCGCCCAACCGGGATCCACCCAGCATGCCCACCAGGGGGCGATGCTCTGCCCATCTGGGGCGTTGCTCTGTTGCGACCAGAGCCACTCTAGCACCTGAGGCAGAGGCCACGGAACCATCCTCAGCGCCTGGGCCAACTTTGCTCCAGTGGAGCCTCGGCTGGAGGGGAAGAGAAGAGACAGAGAGGAAGGAGAGGGGGAGGGGTGGAGAAGCAGATGGGCGCTTCTCCTGTGTGCCCTGGCCAGGAATCGAACCCGGGACTCCTGCATGCCTGGCCAACACTCTACCACTGAGCCAACTGGCCAGGGCAAGTCTGTCTTTTAGTGAGCCTGTGTGTTCGACAGTGAAGTTCACAAGTGTTTGTCAGGTTTTTTTATGTTTTTTTTTCACCCCCCCCGTAGATGAGAAGGGTGGTTAAAGTGGTCTCGTGTTAGAATTTTCCTTACTCTAACATGGAAGGCTAGAACTGGCTGGAGTTGGGTATTACTTCTCCCATGTCATTTTTAGACACTGATAACACCTCAATAGCTTAGGTTTAGATTAGCCAGTTTCTCTGGGGGCAGGCCTTGTTAATCAAACAGAGGCCTGACTGGTGGTGGCACAGAGAGGGGATAGAGTGTTGAACTGGGACGTGGAGATCCCAGGTTCAAAAACCATCGTCTCCATCTTTAGGGCAGGCTTGCCAGCTTGAGTGTGCACACACACACACACACACACACACACACACACACCCGAGACAGGATGAGACGTACGTAATTGATGAACAACTAAAAGTGACAGAACTACAAGATGATAGTTCTCTTCTCTCCCTTTCTGTCTCCCTCTGCTATTCCCTCTCTTGCTCAGGCAAGTGCTTGAAAAAACCCAGAGGGTCTTCCTTATTTTGAAATGGATCCATTTCCCCCTTACCCTGCCAGAAGCACAAGGGGAATTGTTCTCTGATATTTACTGTGAGAACCTGTTCAAGTTCCTGGAGGTAAAACTCAGAGAAGTGTGGTCTCCCCTATGACTAGCTTACCTTGGAGGATTTTTTTCCCCTATTTTATTATTTATTTAATTATTGTATTATTTTCCATATGAATAGCTGTAAATGTACTTTTGCCCTATACTTTTTGCACCTAACCTTCAGCAATTACTCTGTTCCAGTTTGAGTTTTCCTACCCCAACACTGGTTTTGTCAGGTTTCTGCTCTGAGATGTGATTTTCTGTATCTGCCTCTCTGTCTCTCCAGTTTTGAGGTCAACAGATTGCCCTGTGATGTCACTTCTCTTATAGATCTAAAAAGAGTTACTGATTTTCAGTTTGTTCAGCCTTTTACTTGTTAGGATGTAGTAGTGATTTCTAAGCTCCTTACACTTGGAACAAAAACCAGCATCATGTTTTCTTTGCACAATATAGGAATTTAATAGTATTCAAAATACTTAATAGAATATCTGTTGTTCCTAGATAACTTGTCTTTTATAGACATATATCCCTTAAAGCTAAGTTGAATTTATCAACTTTTTCTCTGTTGATATTTGTTGGGGGCAGGGGGAGGCTGATACTAGTTAATAACTTGTAATAACCTCTCCCATTTCTCCCATCTCTTCACCTTTTCTATTTGTAATGTGTACCTTCATTCTGCTTCCCAGTTCAGTATTTGCTACATCCTTGTTAGATAAATTCATTCTGGTGAATAAAGACTTTATAAGGATTCTGCCTTTGGTGGGGTCAACATAGCCTCTTAGCTTTGAAGTTTAAATACTGGTGTTTATCAGTTCATTCTAGGGAGATCAGATCGGCCCACTAACTTAATACTGTCAACGTCAGAAATATCCAAACCTGTAAGAATTGTTATGACTGTATATGAACTAGGAAACAAAGTCTCAACAGATTAAGAAAATGCTCCAAAAAAAAAAGAAAAGAAAAGAAAAGAAAATACTCCAGAAAATGGCAGTTTCGCCACTTATTTTATATATCAGAATCAAAGGGGGGAAAACATAGGTGGTTACATGAAATCCATTGGTGGTAGGTTAGGAAGGTGGGGAGCAAAGGAGGGGGGAGGATCTCTTTTTTTTTTTTTTTTTTTAACAGAGAGAGAGAGAGAGTCAGAGAGAGGGATAGACAGAGAGAGACAGACAGGAATGGAGAGATGAGAAGCATCAATCATTAGTTTTTTGTTGCGCATTGCAACACATAGTTGTTCATTGATTGCTTTCTCATACGTGCCTTGACCGTGGGCCTTCAGCAGACCGAGTAACCCCTTGCCCGAGCCAGCATCTTGGGTCCAAGTTGGTGAGCTTTTGCTCAAACCAGATGAGCCCACGTTCAAGCTGGCACCTCGGGGTCTCGAACCTGGGTCCTTGGCATCCCAGTTTGATGCTCTATCCACTGCGCCACCGCCTGGTCAGGCAGGATCTCTTGTATTGGATAAAAAGTAAAATACATATTTACATAGGCAGACTGAGGATAGGTAACAGTCACAATTAATATGTCAATGACAATGGGGGGATTTGTGGTTTCTGCTCTGGTGGGGTGTTTGTGCCCCGAGGGGGCTGGAAAAGATTATTTTTCTTACATTTTAAAGGTATGTTATTGTAGATATAAAAAGACACAGGCTCCATTAAGGTAAGCATGGACCTTTGTTAGGGGAAAATACCGCTCTAGGACATAACTGCCTTCCTTGAACTGCTTTTAGTTAGAAAGTTGTTTTTTTTTTATTTTGTTTTTTCAGAGACAGAGAGTCAGAGAGAGGGATAGACAGGGACAGACAGGCAGGAACGAAGAGATGAGAAGCATCAATCATTAGTTTTTCATTGCGACACCTTAGTTATTCATTGATTGCTCTCTCATATGTGCCTTGACTGTGGGCCTTCAGCAGAAACCCCTTGCTCGAGCCAGCGACCTTGGGTCCAAGATGGTGAGCTTTGCTCAAACCAGTTGAGCCCGTGCTCAAGCTGGCGACCTCGGGGTCTCGAACCTGGGTCTTCCACATCCCAATCCGACGCTCTATCCACTGCGCCACTGCCTGGTCGGGCTAGTTAAAAAGTTTTAATTTCACACTATCCTGTGGTTACTTTAGGTCTCAGTTTGCAAGGCTGCCATGCTGGCCTCCCCTGAGCTTGTCAGGTTCAGCATGTTGCCCTATTTTCATCTGTAATACTAACCAAACTCAAATTCTTAAGACTGATTTTAAAAGTGTACATTAATGTGCTATCAGAAATACTGTTATGACAATGTTCAGTTGGTAACATATGACTAGCTTCTATCCTGGTTAGTGAATTCTCTTAGAGTTGGGTGGCCTTTTAGAGGGACTGTCAAGCTATGATAGTAAACAAAACACACACACATACACATACATTGACTTCCCTTACTTTTAGATTATTTCTGAAAAAATTAACATCAATTCTTTGTTATCATAATATCTTAGTAGTTCATTGATTGCTTGCTTATATGTGCCTTGACCCGGGGCGCTGCAGCAGACAGAGTAACCCTTGCTCAACCCAGCGACCTTGGGCTCAACCCAGAGAACAGGGGATCATGTCTAGGGTCCCGCACTCAAGTCAGATGAACCTGTGCTCAAGCTGGCAACCTCAGGGATTCGAACCTATGTCCTCTGCGTCCCAGTGCAACACTATCCACTGCACCACCACCTGGTCAGGCCCAAGATTGCAGTTCATTCGGCAACAATTACCTTTAGCTATTGCTGAATGGTTTTTGTTGTGGTAAAATAATGCATAATATAAAATGTACAGTTTTAACCATTTTTAAGTTTTCAGTTCTGTAACGTTAAGTACATTTACGTTGTGCAGCCTTCACTACTGTCCATCTTTAGAATTTGTTCATCTTTTCCAACTGAAACTCTACCCACATAGTAACTCCCATCCCACCCCTGCCAGTTGCAAATACCATCTACTTCTGACCATGAATTTGGAACCTCATGTAAGAGAAATTAGACAATATTTGTCCTTCTGTGGCTGTCTTATTTCACTTAGTATGTCATGAAAGTTCATCCATGTTGTAACGTCAAAATTTTCTACCTTTTTAAGGCTGAATAATATTTTATCATATATATGTATTACATTTTGCTTATCTTTTTTGTTTGTGTGTTTTTCTGAAGCTGGAAACGGGGAGGCAGTCAGACAGACTCCCGCACACACCCGACCAGTATCCACCTGGCACGCCCACCAGGGGCGATGCTCTGCCCATCTGAGGCCTGAGGCAGAGGCCATAGAGCCATCCCCAGCCCCCGGGCCAACCTTGCTCTATTGGAGCCCTGGCTGCAGGATGCTTATCTATTCCATTCTTTGTCAGACTGTTGGGTTTCTTCCACCTTTTGACTGTTGTGAATGATGCTGCTATGAATATTGGTGTGCAAATATCTGTTCAAGTTCCTGTTTTTATGTTTTGGGTGTATACCCAGCAGTGGAATAGATGGGCCATATACGTGTTTAATGTTTTTTTTGTTTGTCTGTTTTTTACAGACAGTCAGAGAGTCAGAGAGAGGGATAGATAGGGATAGACAGACAGGAACGGAGAGAGATGAGAAGCATCAATCATTAGTTTTTTTTGTTACGACACCTTAGTTGTTCATTGATTGCTTTCTCATATGTGCCTTGACCACGAGCCTTCAGCAGACTGAGTCACCAACCCCTTGCTGGAGCCAGCGACCTTGGGTCCAAGCTGGTGAGTTTTTGCTCAAGCCAGATAAGCCCATACTCAAGCTGGCAACCTCGGGGTCTCGAACCTGGATCCTCTGCATCCCAGTCCAATGCTCTATTCACTGCGCCACCGCCTGGTCAGGCTGTATTTAATGTTTTAGAAGAATCGGTACCACTTTTCACAGCAGCTACACTATTTTACATTCCCACCATCAGTGTACTTAGAGTTCACTTTCTCCACGTCCTTGCCAGTTCTTGTTTTCTATTGCTTTAAATAATTATCCTGGTGGGTGTGAAGTAGTGTCTTATTGTGATATTGATTTACATTTTCCTAATGATCAGTGATGTTTAGCATATTTACATGTGTTGCTTGGCTATTTGTATATCTTTGGAGAAATGTGTACTCAAGTTCTTTGCCCATTTTTAAATTGGGTTGTTTGTGTTGCTGAGTTGCAGAAGTTCTTTCTATATTATATCAATCCTTTATTAGAAGATCATTGATTTTTAAGAATAAAATCTATGTGACAGACATTGATAGATCATCTTATAAGATAGACTTACTGGCCCTGGCCGGTTGGCTCAGTGGTGGAGCGTCAGCCTGGCGTGCGGAGGTCCTGGGTTCGGTTCCGGCCAGGGCGCATAGGGGAAGCGCCCGTCTGCTTCTCCACCCCTCCCCCTCTCCTTCCTCTCTGTCTCTCTCTTCCCCTCCCGCAGCTGAGGCTCCACTGGAGCGGAGGTGGCCCGGGCACTGGGGATGGCTCCTCGGCCTCTGCCCCAGGCGCTGGAGTGGCTCTGATCACAACAGAGTGGCGCCCCGGAGGGGCAGAGCGTCGCCTCCTGGTGGGCAGTCCAGTCGCCCCTGGTGGGCGTGCCGGGTGGATCCCGGTGGGGCGCATGCGGGAGTCTGTCTGGCTGTCTCCCCCGTTTCCAGCTTCCGGGGGTGGGGGGGGGTGGGGAGATAGACTTACTTTTGGGGATATTGCCATTGTTTTACATACTATATAGTAAAATTTTTTATCTTGTTGCCAGGATTCTGGAGTATTTTCTGTTTAGGTTTAGTCACATATGTATACTTTCTATCTGCCCTAATCTATTTTTATTCTTCTCTTCCTGCATTAATTGAAATGTAACTCTTCCCTGAGTATGTGGTCGGTCTTTGCTGCCATAACCTATTAGGCACTCCCCCCTCTATACACATACAATTTTAATGGGCAATAAAAGTGGCCTTAATTTTTATTTTGCCTGTTATCTCTAGACTGTCTATGTATTCTTCTCTGTACAGTTTTATCATCTGAAGTCAATGCTCATCTGTCTGAGAAAATTCATTATATTAGATTACTGCTGTTGATAACTCATTTTCCCAGCAAACCAACTTTTAACTTGATTGATAACCTTAGCACCTGATTCTTGATGTTACTTAGTCAGTTCCTACTGTTTTTCTTCCTGATTAACTGTATTCATCATGAAATTTGATCCAGATTCATTGAACTCTTATTGAATTACTTGGTTCTAAAAACCTTTGCTTCTCCTACACATCACTTTTAAACAGTCTTTAACTTGGATCTTTATTGTTTGTTTTTAAGAATATTTGAGTTTGTTTGAGCCAAACTGATGACAGTTGCCGAAAGCAAAATCTAAAGAGATTGAGAAAATGCTCTGGAAAATGGCAGTTTTACCACTTATTTTATACATCAGAATCAAAGGTGAAGCTGTGAGTGGTTACATGGAACCCGTTGATGAAAGGTTAGCAAGGTGGGAGAAAGCAAAATAGGGAAATCTCTAGGAGTGGTTGAAAGTTACTAACTTGAGTCACAAACTCCTGATCTGAGATCTTCATCATGGCCTCAAAATCACATCTATTAGTTTTACCCAAGGGAGAACATTAAGTCATGATTCAACTATGCGAACCCTATTATTTTAGTTTTTTCTATTCATGTTTTTACATAGGTGTGCCTTATCCCTACCAAGAACTTAAGATATATTTTTTACTTTTTGACGATTAGGCCATTTTATAGGCTTTTAAAATTTAATTGCTACTTAATACTTAATCAAGCCACCAATGTCCTTTTACTTGCACATTTAGGTTGTTTCCAAGTTATTGAACATAAAGATTTGTTTTCTCCACTCTCTTGCCTTTGTCCTTTATACCATCTTTTGGAAATTCCGTGATATAATAGGTTAACAAGTACCGGTATTTTCATGGCTTTGCCTGGTTGACATTATTTGCAAAAACAGTTATACAGTATCACCAGCAAAAAGTTTTGCCACTTCTTTTTTTGTAAGGAGATAAACTTAATATTTTTGCTGTAATATGATTTTGTTAATTACTAGTGATACTGCCTTTTTTTCTATGCATATTCTTTTTGTGACTTTTATTTACACATTTATCCTTGATGCTTTTGGGATATTTTTAAAGGTTTATAAGAGCTTTCCACACATTCTCTCCTATGTTTTGGATGTATGATAACATATTTTACAAACCTAGTATCAAGTTTTTATGTAATTAAACCTGGTAGCCATAGGCTTTTTAAAATCAATTCTAGTAAAGTAAGTCTGTTTATCAAATTTGATAAATAACTAGTTAAGGGTTTGGGTGGTATTGGTTCCTTAGTTTTTCTCTTTCTACCCTTCTGTTTAATTCATGTAGAATCATTTTAGTTGTTAGCTTAAACATTTTTTTTCTGAGTTGTTGGTCTTTGGTTAACGCTATTGCTTAGGGGTATTTCCCCTGCCCGCTGTTTTTGCAGTGTCTCCTCTTTGCTTATTATTTATTAAGGTTTTACACAGATAGGGCTTTTGTGTTTGTAGATTTAACATTTACATATTCAGGTATTCTCAGCTGACCCCAAGGTCTATGATTCAGTAACTTGTAGTTTTGCTGAGATTGAACTATTGCTTGCTGTCAGGCTTGCCAATAGGAACTGATCGGGTGGCTCAAAGAGGGAGCCTATTAGACAGGCCAGCACCCGCATCTCAACGCAGCTTTGTTTTTCTCTACTTGTCGTCGCGTACACAGTAACTCTCCAAGTGATAAAAGCTGTTTCTTTGTGAAATGTGGGCCCGAAAAGAAAACCAACTGCTAGTGCTGGTGATGGAAGTGAAGAGAAAATGAAGAGGTCTAAGAAAGTGATGGTTCTTAGCCAGAAAATAGACGTTTTGGATATATTAAAGTGGTTTTGCAGATTCAGGTAAGTTTGTGGTTAATGTTGGTACAGTATTGATGCAGTTATATTCTGAGTGCCAGAATTTATTTTTATAGCTTTGTAAATGACTAGTCATGTATTTTTAGAAGCACTGAGGATTTGAAGATGTCAGCTATACTTCACTGAATTTTATGGAGAAGTTAAATGCCGTATTAGTATTTGAAAATTTGAGAACTTTGGGGAATTATGATCTTGTGATATATACCTATAATATTTATAATAATACTGGGTTATCCTATTCTGACGATATTTGTTGTTGTAGCACTACAGCATTTTTGAATGGTTTTGATGTGTTTCTGATGTACGCTAACACTCATTCCCTCGGCCTCTAATATTGGCCTTTTTTCCTCTCCCAAAAGTATGTCATCATCGTACTACATGAACAGCAGCAGTACAGTGTTATCAAATTTAAAAGAAATGGATGGTATTTTGTTTGAGGTTTGTGTTAGTTGTATAACTTAAGTAGAGGCCTTTAGAAAGAGTCTGTTTTTCTTGTTTGGCAGTTGTCTATTCAAATGTTAATCTAAAATATCCCCAAAATAGTTTCCCCCCTTTTTTCCCTATTAGTAGCAGTCCTGCCTCATATAAACCTTGTTGGCTAGGATACTGCCCCTGTGCAAAGCTAGTTTCACATATCTTATATGAACCTTTATTAGCAAACATTTTGAACATATATATGAACTGGGATTTATATTAGATGTTGAGTGTGGAAAAGAATAATAGTAATTTCTCAAAGAACTTTCAGTGAAGGAAAAGAAAAATAATATATATACTTTTTATATATTGTATATTAAAAACTTTAAAGTGTGAAACATGATATTGCACAGGGAAGTCTGGGAGCACAGAAGTAGAAGCTACTAAGTAGTGTGGGATGAAGAATGGTTTTTAAGAGGAATTGAGTGGGTTGATTTTTCTTATTTGATTAGGATCCATTCTTCTCCCAGCATAACACTGAAAATCTGGTTATTGCCAGTATATGGTAAGACTGTTGTTGACTTGGATCTGTTCTAGCCAATTTAATGAACTCATTATCTGCTCACATTAGCTGGTGCCTTTGGATTTTCTTGTCAATCTTGTTTCTTCCAAATAATGTCTCTTTCCAGTAATTTGTTAAATTTATTATTGTATGGATATCCCTGATAAATAATTTTGATAGTAGACTTCAATGTTTGGTTTCTAGATTTAGAGAGATTAATTTTGCGTTAGGCTAAATGCTGATTTTAGGCTTAAGTATGGAATGGACATTTGATAAATTCTAAGGAATGCATTTTGACTCTAATACTCTTTTTAAAGTATTTTAAATAAAACATGTTGTGTGTGTGTGTGTGTGTGTTTTAGCCTACTGGTATAATAGCTTTATTTCTGAAAGAGTTTTTCTCTTTAGTAATGGACTGTTGTTTTTTTAAATGTATTTGTTAGCATCTCTTTGCCTGTATTTTATTTATCATTTTTGTACGTGCATTAATAAAAATGATTGGTAGCCTTTTGTTGTGATATATTAAACTGGTTTGAGAATCAGATTATATTTGCTTTAAGGCAAAATTAACTAATAGTTAATATTTCCCTGAGCCTAGAGTTGACTTAGAAAAATCTAAGTGAATGTTTTTACTACAACTATACTTTGTGGTCATAGAACAAAGAGTCAATTGCAAATTTTAACCCTTGTGGGGTTTTTTTCAGTTGCATCATACTTTGAGAAAAAGCTTATATTTTCTGATCTACTCCTTTTCTTTTTCCCTTTTTTGAAAAAGGAGTACTGCCTTAGAGGCTAAATTTTAAGTGTTAAAAAATAATTTTTTTATCCTGTAGAACCAACCATTCATGAAAGTGAAAAAGTGATGTGCTTTCTTGGTATCCTTTACCATAAATGCAGAATTTGAAAAAAATGGGTATTACTGCTAATGTATGGGAAAAGAAGTTTGATAAATTAGAGTATATATATTTTTTAATTATTTATTGACTTTTTAGTGAGAGAAACATTGTTTTGTTGTTTTACTTATTTATGCATTCATTCATTGATTCCTATATGTGCCCTAACTGGGGAACAAACCCACAACCCTGGGGCCACACTCTCATCAACTGAGCACCCTGCCCAGGCCAATTACAATATTTTATTTTTTAATTATTGTTATTGATTTTAGAGAATGGAAGGGAGCGAGAGAAAAAATAACAACACTGATTTGTTGCTATACTCAAGCATTCACTGGTTGACTGTTGTATGTGTCTTGATTAGGGATCAAACCTGCAACTTTGGAATACCAGGACATGCTCTAACCAACTTAGCTGCCCAGTCAGGGTGATTTAGAGTATATTTTAAATGTGGCTACACTTGTGAAAATTAATAGAAATATTCATTAGAGTATAGCTCAAAATACATTTCCAGTTACAGTGTTTGCAAAATTAGTATTATAGTTGATACTAAAGCCAGCAACCAGTTGACCTAATAAAAATAGCAGGAAAAGTAAATGTAAATGTTATATATTTTGGGGAGGGGGGGGCAGAGACAGAGTCAGAGAGAGGGACAGACAGGAAAGGAAAGAGATATGAAACATCAGTTCTTCTTTGCAGCTCCTTGGTTATTCATTGATTGATTTCTCATAGGTGCCTTGACGGGGTGGGGGAGCTACAGCAGACCGAGTGACCCCTTGCTCAAGCCAACAACCTTGGGCTCAAGCTGGCAACCTCGGGGTCTCGAACCTGGGTCCTCCACATCCCACTCCGATGCTCTATCCACTGAGGCACTGTCTGGTCAGACTACATGTTATATCTAATATGATATAACATGTAGTTATATGATATATCTGCTTGATCAGGCGGTAGCGCAGTGGATAGAGCATTGGAACGCAGAGGACCCAGACTCGAAACCCTGAGGTTGCCGGCTTCAGCATGGGATCATAGACATGACCCCATGGTCACTGGCTTGAGCAAGGGGTCACTAGCCCGGCTGTAGCGTTCCCCCACCCCCGTCAGGGCACATATGAGAAAGCAATCAATGTAAACAACTAAGATGCCACAACAAAGAATTGATGCTTCTCATCTCTCTACCTGTCTGTCTGTCCCTATCTGTCCCTCTCTCTTTCTGTCTCTGTCAAAAAACCAAGAGCCTGACCAGGCAGTGGTGCAATGAATAGAGTGTTGGACTGGGATGTGGAGGACTCAGGTTTGAGACCCCAAGGTCACTGGCTTTAGCCCAAGGTCACTGGCTCGAGCAAGGGGTCACTCGGCCTGCTATAGCCCCCACCTCCATCAAGGCACATATGAGAAATAATGAACAACTAAGGAGCCGCAACGAAGAATTGATGTTTCTCTTCTCTCTCCCTTCCTGTCTGTCCTTACCTGTCCCTCTCTCTGACTCTCCATCTTTGCCACAAAAAAAAAGAGATATATCTAATTACACTTGGCTTAGCACATTTTATATTAATTAGTGAATCTCTTATGAAAAATTGACACCACCAGATAAAGTGCTATAATTTCTAGAAATGGGCTGTAATTTTCTTGCATGATAGAACAGTTTTAGGAAGTTTTAATAACTTAATTTCATGCCATTTTGGGAGGAGTTGAAGACCACACTTTGAGCTGAAGGTAAAAGTGAGGAGCCCTAGCCTGGGAGTTCAGTTGATTAGACCGTGGTCCTGATACACCAACGTTGCAGGTTTGCTCCCCAATCAGGGCACATACTATATAGCAGTGGTTCTCAACCTGTGGGTCGCGACCCCACTGCTATGTAGAATCAACCAATGAGTATAAATGAGCAGAGCAGCAGGTCAGTGTTTCTCTCTCTCTCTAAAATTTTTTTTTTTTTTTTAAGTGAGGAGCATACCATCTTAAGATAAATGCTAGAAGTGCAGGGGTTTAACCAAAGTTTATGAAGGAAGAGGAATTTATAAGGTATGGTTACTGTTGACTAGCATACTGGTAAAAATGGCTATGTGTAGATTTTGTTCATAAGTATCTTTAATGCAGCTAGCTACAGTTGGACATTTACTCTAACGTTTGATACTTGATTTATTTACTTGATTATAAAGTTTATTTACTTGATTATAACCTACCTTTTGTAAATCGATTTATTTTTGTGTCCATCAGTGTCATAGAGCCAAAAAAATTATATTTACAGTAGATATTTTACTTTATACTGTTCTCATGAAGCAATTACTCAGAAAATAATTGACACAGTAATAATTTGCAGGATTTGACAGTATCCTCTTAATTTTAAAAGGAAAGATGCATTTTTAAATGATACTTTTTTATTGTTAAAATCCGAGAAGAGATGGAAAGGTATAAATCCCAAAAAAATCCTTATGGCTAGCAACGAAAAGAGTTAGGAGTTAATATTGAACTATATTTAGCAAGTTAAATCTAGGTTGAAGTAATAATGAATATAAAAATTAAAGTGTCAATGTTTTAAAGGAATAATACAACAAAAATAATAATTTATGGTAATGGACTGAGACTAAATCCCCAGAGTATGCCAATAAGAACCAGGAGAATAGAGCAAGAGGGACTAGTTGGCAATGTGGATGGTGTCTATAATGATTATTTTCCCTGTTTCTCAAGAAGATTCATATATTTCTTAAATTGTTTTACAGTTTTAAATTTACAATTTGTAAGACAATTGAAGAAATGTATATATTAAGCGTGTTTGTTACAATAGACTTTTAAGGCCTGACCTGTGGTGGTGCAGTGGATAAAGCGTCAACCTGGAAATGCTGAGGTCGCCGGTTCGAAACCCTGGGCTTGCCTGGTCAAGGCACATATGGGAGTTGATGCTTCCTGCTCCTCCCCCCCCCTTCTCTCTCTCCCTCTCTCTCTCCTTTCTAAAATGAATAAATAAAAAAATTAAATTAAATTAAAAAAAGAATGTGGAACAGACTTTCAAACTGATTTTATTTAAAAGGTCTTATATGAGCATATATTCAACTTTGAAGCACAGATCTTGCAAGTGTTTAAAGCCACTGTTAACTGAATATTCAATGATATATCAGGTTTCCAGGTATTTTCTATATTATGCAAATATTAGGGGAGGAAATGATAAACTTACTGCAGACATTTTCTTCTTTCAGCTGCTTTTCTAACCCAAACTGTGTGTCTTGATGACACAACAGTAAAGTTTGAAATATGGGATACAGCTGGTCAAGAGCGATACCATAGCCTAGCACCAATGTACTACAGAGGAGCACAAGCAGCCATAGTTGTATATGATATCACAAATGAGGTAAGTAGAAATGCATAATATATAATGAAAGTAGTTAATATCCATTTTTGATATTTAGAATTTTTATTAAACATCTTTTAAAATCTTTTTTGATAGCCTAGCGTGGCATTTCTTCCAAAAGCTTTTGAATAGAAAAGCTGGTTTTGGCCCTGGCCGGTTGGCTCAGCGGTAGAGCGTCAGCCTGGCATGCAGGAGGACGGGTTCAATTCCCGGCCAGGGCACACAGGAGAAGCGCCCATCTGCTTCTCCACCCCTCCCCCCCTCCTTCCTCTCTGTCTCTCTCTTCCCCTCCCGCAGCCGAGGCTCCATTGGAGCAAAGATGGCCCGGGTGCTGGGGATGGCGCTGTGGCCTCTGCCTCAGGCGCTAGAATGGCTCTGGATGCAACAGAGCGACGCCCCAGAGGGGCAAAACATCACCCCCTGGTGGACATGCCGGGTGGATCCCAGTCGGGCGCATGAGGAAGTCTGTCTGACTGCCTCCCCGTTTCCAGCTTCGGAAAAATGAAAAAAAGAAAAGAAAAAAGAACAGCTGATTTTAAAAATAAGATGAAAGTGTCTGAAAAACAATATAACAATAGTCCTAAGAATTTCTTTCCAGGAGTCACATTGGACAGTCTTTAAAACCTTGTCTCACAAAGACTGTCCCCAACCATTTTTTGTGCCTTTGCCTCAAAATAGCTGTTTTTGTTTGTTTCCCAGGAGTCCTTTGCCAGAGCCAAAAACTGGGTTAAAGAACTTCAGAGGCAAGCCAGTCCTAACATTGTAATAGCTTTATCAGGAAACAAGGCTGACCTTGCAAATAAAAGAGCTGTAGATTTCCAGGTATGTTGAATTTAACTTTTATTTGAAGGCACACATTTATTGTAAATTTTTCTTCTGTATCCACACTTGAATTAGTTATAATTTTAAAGCCATGCAAATAATAGAAGATAAAATATATTTTTAAAAATGTGATATAGTATATGTAAAATGCTTCTTCTCATGGTAAACTTGAAGTTTTAAATATCTTTACATAATTATATATAAATTGATTCAGATTTTGCTGACCTAAACAATTATGAAATAAATTTACAAAGTGCAGAAATAAGTAAAAGCCAATTGCCTTCTACTCTTCCTAACCTTTTCCTATATATACATATATATACTGCTCATAAAAATTAGAGGATATTTCAAAGTGAATAGGAAGCGATAAAATATCCCTTAATTTTTGTGATCAATGTATATATATAACACACATATACATGCCCACATATACCTATACATTTGGTACACATAAACATGGTTGTTCTTAATGGGGCCTTCAACACTAAGGCACAAAAAATCCAGTTTGTATGTTACCTATTATATTTAATTAGGAATGGTCTCTGCTGTAAAATAGAGAAATACAATCATTTAAAATAAAGCAAATGTTTTTAATTAGACACCTGAAAACTTCTGTTCTTTGTTCTTCAGCTTCTCTACCAGAGAGGTTTGCTTGTGACCATTATATAGAATCAGTGATGGGAATTTTTCTTTTTTTGGTGATGTCTATAGATGGAGAAAGGGAAGTTATAGTTCTTACACCATTAGGTAGTAAGCTGAGTATGCAGTTTATTTGGTTCTGGCAACAACCATATGAGGTATATAGTATCATCTATTACTCTCAGATAATTGCCCCCCAGCTTAAGAGTGGTAGATAGGGCACTTAAATTATATTCAAAAGTGGCTCTGTCACATACCAGTCAAAGGAACCTCATTTTTTTCTTTGTCAAAGGAGAGAGATAATTGGTTGCTCTTTACAACAGCAGCTATGAGAATCAAAGGCGTTAATACATGTAAACTGTGTAAACTGTAAAGCATGACAGAAATGTAGAGTAGTGATACAATTTTCAAAGGAATGATTTACAATATATTCAAAATTTTAAATTTTCTTTTAAAGTCATTTAGAGTTGGCAGGAGCAGGATCAGGAGCTGTGGTGGGGATCAGAAAGTCCTCCCACAGCCCGCCTGCCACCACCCAGCCTAATCAGCCACCCCGGACCCCGTGGCCTTGGACACAGGCGCCAGGGGCAGCGGGCGGCAGTTCGGTGGTGCACCTGTCAGGGTCAAAAAGGATCCCGGGACCAGGGTTTGAGGTTCAGGTTTCTGGGTCCCAGCATCATGGCCCTAAGCCACTTACCCAATGGGACCACGGCTCATGGCCTGCAAGGTGAGCAGCCTTGGCACCAGCCTCACTCCCCAGGCTTTCTGGACCTACTGGGCCTTCAGGCCCTCGCCCCTCCCCCAAAGGTTCATGGTACCTGGCTCTCACACCTGCCCCTCACGCAGGCTTTCGAAGTTGGCCCCGGAATGGGGACGAGAGGCCAGGATCCACCGTGACGGGAGAGGCACAGCTCGACTGCCTGCACAGGAACCTCCGTAGTGGCCCTGTGGCTGCGTGTCCGCCTGCTTATTTTTAAACAGGCATAAGAATAAGGTCAGGGTTTCTGGGAATCTTGCTTCCCAGGGTGGGAGATGTGAGCTGCTGCAGGGATTTACGAATTTAAAATGTTTTTTTGCAATAAAGGAGCCTATTGCATGGAACAGGATGGAGCCACCCGTGAAAGGGGCGACACAGTCTGTCTAGGTCCAAATGCAAGTCATTTAGAATTAAAATGAGTGCTATTTAGTCATCGAAGCCAGTATTATATATTTGGTTTCCCTTTTACTTCATTGCATATAGTGAGAGTGAGTGAAATTTGCCATTGAGATAAAGGAAAATTTTATATTTAGAATTGGATAAATTTTCTTCCCTCTGAAAACAGATTTAATGTGAGACCAGATTAAGCAGGCTGGGATTGTGGAAGAAGTTAAGGCAAAAAGAAAATCACATAATGCTCTTAACTTTGTTTCACCTTTAGTAACAATTGTTGTTACTTACAGGTAATTCAGTTGTAGTAATAAGGAAGCCTCTTCTTTAAATAAAAATGATGCAGATAAAGTATATGCAAAGGTTATCTCTTACTATTTTTGTTCTAAAACAGGAAGCACAGTCCTATGCAGATGATAACAGTTTATTATTCATGGAGACATCAGCTAAAACATCAATGAATGTAAATGAAATATTCATGGCAATAGGTAAGATTAATTTTTATTCAAATTATAAATACAAATAGGCAGAACAGGCCTGGTCTGTGGTGGCGCATGGATAAAGCATAGACATGGAATGCTAAGGTCAACGATTCAAAACCCTGGGCTTGCCTCGTTAGGGCACATATTGGAGTTGGTGCCTCCTGCTCTTCCCCCCTTCTCTCTTTCTTTCCTCTCTAAAATGAATAAATAAAATCTTTATATATATGGACAAAACAAGTTACACTGCGGCATTTTTAGTTTGACTCTTTTTAGTATATGTGCTGCTGAAGCGAGCACAGTTTGACTCTTTTTTAAAAAATATCTTGGATTTTTTTTTGTGTGTGTGGCAGAAACAGAGAAAGGGACAGATAGAGACAGGAAGGGAGAGAGAGAGATGAGAAACATTAATATTTCGTTGCAGCTCCTTAGTTGTTCATTGATTGCTTTCTCATGTGCCTTGACCATGGGCTACAGCAGACTGAATGACCCCTCCTTGCTTGAGCCAGCGACCTTGGGCTCAAGCTGGTGAGCCTTGCTCAAACCAGATGAGCTCATGCTCAAGCTGGCGACCGTGGGGTCTTGAACTTGGGTCCTCCACATCCCAGTCCGACGCTCTATCCACTGTGCCACTGCCTGGTCAGGTGGATTTTCTTTTTTTTTTTTTTTTTTTTTTAAGATTTTATTTATTCATTTGAGAGAGAGAGAGAGATAGAGAGAGAGAGAGAAGGGAGACACAAGGGGGGAGGAGCAGGAAGCATCAACTCCCAACTCCCATATGTGCCTTGACTGGTCAAGCCCAGGGTTCTGAACCGGCAACCTCAGTGTTCCAGGTCGAGGCTTTATCCACTGCGCCACCACAGGTCAGGCCCAGATTTTCTTTTTTTAATGATTGTCCAACTAGACTGCTCACAAAAAATAGGGGATATACTTACTTGGCAGGGGAGATACCATGATCACGAAGGTGGTTTTCCCAGGGCGAGGCTTATCCATTGCACTCCGGATGTTCTGACCCCTGTGATTTCCCCAAATGTGGGAAACTCGGCTGCATAATTTGTGGTAGTGGGGGACTGCGTCCACGCTCTCCCCTAATAAAAAAAAAATAGGGGAATTTTATCGCTTCATATTCATTTTTGAAATAGCCCTTAATTTCTGTGAGCAGTCTATTTTAGATTCCTTTGACCAAGCATGTGTTACTTTGTTAGTAATGTTAAATTTGGAGAGATTATTACCTATTAGGTTGTAATGCTTGCAGTTTAGTTTCTTCTGAGTTGAAAGCTGGACTTAGGTTGTTTGTTTGTTTGTTTGTTTTCCTTTTCCAAGTGAGAGGAGGGGAGATAGACTCCCACATCCACCCCAACCAGGATACACCTGGCAACCCCAGTCTGGGGCTGATGCCCATCTGGGGCCATGTTTGCAACCAAGCTATTTCTGGCACCTGAGGCTGAGGCTCCATGGAGCCACTGGCTGTGGGAAGGGAAGAAAGATTGGGGGGGGGGGAGCAGGTGGTCACTCTGTCACTTCTCCTGTGACCCTGACCGGGAATTGAACCCAGGACATGCACACACCAGGCCGATGTTCTACCACTGAGCCAACCTGCCAGGGCCAATAGTTTAAGCAGATAGATTTTCTTAAGGTTTCACTGAGGAACTCAAGTTATACTTTTTATAAAAAGGTAATAAACTCAGCCATATTTTTCAATACAACATGTAGGCATGAGATTTTTTTTCACTGTTCAATAACAATTTCAGCCTGACCAGGCGGTAGTGCAGTAGATGGAGCATTGGCCTGAGACATGGAGGATCCAGGTTCGAAACCCAAAGGTCGCTGGCTTAATCACGGGGTCACTCACTCTACTGTAGTCCCTTTCTGTCAAGGCACATATGTGAAAGTAATCAATGAGCAATTAAAGAGCTGCAACTATGATTTGATGCTTCTCATCTCTCTCCCTCCCTATCTGTCTCTCTCTCTCTAAAAATAGGAAAGAAAAAATACATTTTTGTCCTTTGCCTTGAACAGAGCACTAATTTTGTTTTTTAAGTTCTTCTTAAATTAATAATATATAACTATACAGATGTATAAATTGTTTTAATATAAATGTTATAATGAAGTGTCAAAGCATGAGGCACAGAGAAAGAGGTAAATAAAGGAAAACAACATGTATGCTTTATATGATGTCAGTGGTTATTTGATCCTACACAGCACTTTTACCCACCCTTTAGGGCAGTGATTTTTCAACCTTTGTTTCTCATGCACTCATAAACTCAGATCGATGCCCTATCCACTGCAATACCACCAGACATTTTCCTATAACATCTATTACAGTGTACACAACATTAATTATTAACTGGGTGTCCACATTCGTGTCCCTAAATAAGATATACTCTTTTCTATTGAAGTCATACAAATTAACCAATTAAGAGTTGATTCAGAGACTAAAGAGAACTTAGTAAAAGCTGCAAATACTGTTCTAATACCTTGCACCAGGTGAGAGTTTAATGGTGGCTCATTTAGGAAAAAACTTGCCTCTTTTTTGTGTAAAATACTTTTCTGAGAAACTTGGGCTTGCAGTTACTAGGGAAATGCTAGCACAGTTGTGAAGGATTGTGTGGCAGTATGCTCTTCTTATAAATTGGATGATGAGGCCCTGGCCGGTTGGCTCAGTGGTAAAGCGTTGGCCTGGCGTGCAGGAGTCCTGAGTTCGATTCCCGGCCAGGGCACACAGGAGAAGCGCCCATCTGCTTCTCCACCCCTCCCCCTCTCCTTCCTCTCTGTCTCTCTCTTCCCCTCCCGCAGCCGAGGCTCCATTGGAGCAAAGATGGCCCGGACGCTGAGGATGGCTCCATGGCCTCTGCCTCAGGCACTAGAATGCCTCTGGTTGCAACAGAGCAACGCCCCAGATGGGCAGAGCATCGCCCCCCTGGTGGGCGTGCCAGGTGGATCCCGGTCGGGTCGGGCGCATGTGGGAGTCTGTCTGACTGCCTCCCCGTTTCCAACTTCAGAAAACTACAAAACAAAAACAAAAAAAAACAAATAAATTGGACGATGACTCCCAGAACCACATTTGAAAAGTGTACAGGACACTATATAATAGGTCCTCAAATCAGGCTGAACTTTAAAGCTTTCTGATGGTATTAAAGACTACCAGATGGGCTTTATTTAATTTGTGTTTTTTATTCAGCTGTGCTAGTAAGATCATTTTTCTAGTCAAAAATATCTTACATACTATTAGGCTTTTAACTATTTTTCTGAAATTAGAATGTTTTTTTGCCTTGAAAGAAATGGAAAGGCCATTTCTTTTACCATATTGTAACTTAAATCACATAGCACACTCATATTTTTACTTTTGATGACTTCCCAAAGGGAGTAGTACACTTATTTCCTGGGAGAATCTACAATAAGTTTATCATCTGCTTTTAATTTTATAATGTCTGGAGTGGCTTCTTGTGCATCTTCATTAACTTGATCTAGGATTTTTAGTTTCTCAAAATTCTTAACAATTTAGGCACAAATTGGTAAGCTGCAGTCATCCAGATACAAGAACAGATAGTACCAGTTTCATTTTGGTAACTATAAGATATGAGATGGGAGACAGCTTCTTTTGAGATCCCAAAATGTGTTTTAGTTAACATCATGTAAAAATTAAACAAAAAAGCTAAAAGTTCTTCATTTCAGTTTATTTTCTTAAGGTGGCTCCTAAGCCCTTGGAGTAGTATGCTAACGTAAGAAATGATCACTCAATCCCAAACCTAACTTGGTACTAATTATAATAAAGTTTATAATGCTAGCCTGTGGGGCTTTGTTTGTGAATGCAGTTGACTGGAAATCTGCCATTTATTACCACTTACACTACCATCTGTAAAGCAGTTCCTAGAGAAATGGCCCGAGGTGATGGCTTTTCTCTCCAAACCTCATTGCTCCTAGCTCCCAGATCTCTTGCCCAGTCCACCATCTAGAATTCTAAAGATTATTATTAATATTGGTGTGGAATATTAAAATAAATAAAGGATAGAAGATCCACAACACAACTAGGCATTAAGATTTTGAAGCAGCTTGTTTAACTTTTGTGTAAACTGAACCAAGGCTAAGGTTAAGTTAGAGTCTTAACCACAGTTGCCCATCCCCAAGTTTGGTAGAGATTAGTCTTTCTAAACACTCTTACAGTCTGTACTGTTAGAGATGTTAATATTTAATGAATCCAGCTCATCAAGGTTCTTCAGAATCCAAGCAGACAACATCTAATCAGTAGGAGCTAGGCTCCAGAAAACAGCATTAGTTGTGTAGAGCTTAGCAGAACTAAAGCCATAACTGGTGGTTGAGGCTTCATTCAGATGTGGCAACCATGCTTATCTGACTCAAAATTGGGAAATAGTTCTTTGAGAGAGCCTCAGGAACAATCTCATGTATATTAGGTAGAGTTACTGCTGAATCAGATTAGTGTTCATACTGAGCCACAAGAGAGGAAAATGGTAGATATTTGAAGGGTAAAATCTGTGTTAGCCAGGAGGAAAATAGCAGGTATGATCTGTCATAATTTGGGGTAATAATTAGGTTGCACAGGAGAGGACAAGTTCTGCTAGTGTGATAGTAATGGTATTTGTTTATACCCAATTTGTTCCAAAAAGTGAGCTTCTTTGTAAACATATTAGCTGTCCACCATTTTTATTAACTTAGATTTTCTTTAAATAATAGAAGTGTTAATGATTCAAAGTACAACTTTTCTGATATTGTTAAACGAATCTATATACAGAATTTAACATAGCCCTGTCTGGTTGTTTTTTATATTTTTTTTTTATGGATTTTAGAGAGAAATAGAGAAACATCGATTTATTGGTCCACTTATTTATATTTATGTGCATTCATTAGTTTTTTCTCTCATGTGCCCCTGCCTAGGGATTGAACCCACATTCTTGGCATGTCAGGACGATGCTCTAACCAACTGAGCTACTTGACCAGGGCAGGTTTGAATTGTGCATCAGCAACTGGTTCCCATTTGACCCTTCCATCAACTCACTAAACTCCCTAAGGACAGTGAACAGTGTTTTGATATTTAATAGATACTCAGTAAACATTTGAAAAGAATGGACATATGGTTATGTGATACTTGGGATAACCTAACTGGAAAGGAAGATTATACGTAAGCAGATGAAAGTAATTCTAGTATGAATATTCTAATTATATTTATTTTAATAATTTATTTTTCAGCTAAAAAGTTGCCAAAGAGTGAACCACAGAATCCAGGAGCGAATTCTGCCAGGGGAAGAGGAGTAGACCTTACTGAACCCACGCAGCCACCCAGGAGTCAGTGTTGTAGTAACTAAGCCTCCAGTTTGAACTAGCTGGAATATTCTTCTGCTTCCTAAATATTAATAACAGTGGAATTGGAGCATTTAACCAGCTCAGTGTGACTTCCAAAAAGAAGAGACTTATGATAGAGTCAAGTTTCTAATACAGAATTATTTTAAGTGTTTGGAACTTAATTTGTAATAACATGCATGTGACCCCCTGGCTAATGTCTCAGCAGTAGAAGGGGAATGAGAGCTGTGTGTACACTTGTTTGCTTGGGAGGTTAGGGGAGTCTTTTCTCATCACCACAGATACAAACAAAAAATGACTATCTCAGCCCAGTTAACCAGCCAGTTCTGTGGAAAAGATTTTGAAGTTAATTCGAGCTTTTCAGAAACATTCATTTTTTAGAAGATTCTAAAGCTATTTATGCTTAGCTATGGTATTTAGGCAACCAGTAATTTCTCTTAGTATACATATTTAAAGTGTACATTCCACATTTTAGCAAATTAGCCACAAGGAAACAGTCCCACATCTTCGGGTGGGGGGAAGGAGGGAGGAAATGAACATTAGTGGCATCTAAACTGTAGCCAGTCCTGTTGTTTTTATAAAATGAGGTAAAAAAAAAATCAAATGTAACCTCATCTTGTTTGAGGAATATGAAAACTGATAAATGCATCTTAATTGGTTATGTTCCTTCAAACATGTGTGCTCTTCAACAAAAGTGAAACCAGGTTTCTGTGATTTCTGTTTAATCACTGCAGGCCATTATATAGGTTTTGTTGATTCGGGGCATAGAATGGGCTTTTGTTCCCTTTGGACATAATATAGTCAATGCACTAACAATTATGTACATTCAAACTTGATTAAATTTGATCTTCAGCTGTACTGTAAATAGGGTACTGCATTGTAGTCTCCATATGTTTATTACTTTTCTGTAATATTTAAGAGTTGCTTCAAAGTATACAAAATGTACAGTTACTAAAACCGCTAACTTTTTCCTTCTCGCCCCCTTTCAGTGGAAGGGGTTTCAGTTCCTTCATGGCTAGCACTGTAATAAACAATGTACCAGTAATTTGTAAGCATAAGTATTGCGATATGTTAGTAAAACCTTGCAGCCTTGGTTTCCAAAGTTTGTTTTATTTCGATCAGTATATTGCACTAATAATTGTTTTAGGTATTTTCATTATATGAAATCCACCATGTGTCAGAGATGATTTAACCTATTTAAGTGTTGAACTGCTAGCAGAACTTGTACATTTACAGTAATTCAGAATTAGTAAGGAAAACAGTTCACCAGTGTTTAGTTTTATATTGAGGTGCTCAGGTTGGAATAAAGTGGTATAAGAAACAAGTACTGGTTTTTCTCTTTTTTTGGCATGAAACAATGAACATGTATAAATGATATTATGTAACTTAAAATCTGCTTTTATATTTTCTTGACTGCATTCTTTAAAATGATGTGTGATATTGATATATTGTTCTAATACTTCATTCATTGAGGAATTGTCTCTGTATTTTTGTATTCTGGATAATCAGAACTTTATCTTTTATTTCAGAAACTGATATTCAGTTCCATTGAGAAGTATTACCATAACTGTAACGTTGACTTTGGAGCCAGCCATTAGGGCAGCATTTACGAGTTCATGACTGATACACTCAGCTGTGCCTTTATAAAAGCTGTTAGTGTTATTTTCCTTTTTCACCTGAAGCTTTTGGCACACCATCAACATGGGTTGAGCTTTCAGTTTCCCTTTCACCGCAAGGATCATGATTAGTCATTTCTGGTAGTAGAAATGTTTGTGCATGTTTAAGATCACAAGTGAGATATTTAGCATATTTTGAATCAGACAAGTTTTCTTTTGAATTTGTACTTGACACATTCTTCAGATTTATGCTGAAACAATGTGTGGATGTTCCTTTCTGAGTCAGCAGTGCTTGATTTATTGATTGGGAAAAGCAGAGGATCTTTGGATGATGAAGATTTTTTTTTTGGATAATAGAATGGTGTGTTTATGCATTTGAAATGTTGTTATTGCTAGTGCAGTGACTGCCTTTTTATCCAGAACTTCCCAGAGTCCATTAGTAGCTAAGATAAGGAATTGACATAATCATCTAGAGCAGCGGTTCTCAACCTGTGGGTCGCGACCCTGGCGGGGGTCAAAGGACCAAAACACAGGGGTCGCCTAAAGCCATCGGAAAATACATATTTATTATACAATACATTTTTTTTTTTTTTTACAGAGATAGTCAGAGAGAGGGATAGACAGACAGGAATGGAGAGAGATGAGAAGCATCAATCATTAGTTTTTTGTTGTGACACCTTAGTTGTCCATTGATTGCTTTCTTATATGTGCCTTGACTGTGGGGCTACAGCAGACTGAGTAACCGCTTGCTGGAGCCAGCGACCTTGGGTTCAAGCTGGTGAGCTTTTTGCTCAAACCAGATGGGCCCTCACTCAAGCTGGTGACCTCGGGTCTCGAACCTGGGTCTTCCGCATCCCAGTCCAATGCTCTATCCACTGCGCCACTGCCCGGTCAGCCACAATACATTTTTAAATAAAATATGTATTTTCAATGGTTTTAGGCGACCCCTGTGCTTTGGTCGTTCAACCCCTCTGGGGTCGCGACCCACAGGTTGAGAACCGCTGATCTATAAGGTCAATAATAGTTTGAGATACTGGAATAATGAATTTTTTCAGTTTGGGATTTCCATGAAATCCAAGTTCTTTTGTGGTTTTTATTTGCCCTCCTAGGAGCCTGTATGGTTTATTTAAACTAATTACTGCTCCATTCTGAAGTATTCTTCTTTTGTTTATGTTTCGCATAGTGTTCTTTGGTTAGGCAAAAGCCTTTCCCATTTCTGCACAAGACTGCTTGCACATTACCTGAAAGACTATTAGAAAAACAACTGATCCTAGAGATTTAGTAACCAGTTGTATCAAAGTATGCTGTTAACTTGATCATTTCTGTATTTCAATGCATAAACAAGGCTGTTTAAAAATATTTTTTTAACTTGTGTAATATTGGTATCATTGGATGAATTACAGTATTTTAGATTTCAATCTGGGGAGCCAGTTTATTCCTTATTTTAAATAAAGCAGGTTAGTGTTTAAAAGACTGCATATAGTATTAAAGTAACTAAAAGTACCTGACCAGGTGGTGGTGCAGTGGATGGAGCATTGGACTGGGACACAGGATCCAGGTTCGAAACCCTGAGGTCACCGGCTTGAGTGTAGGCTCACCAGCTTGAGGGTGGGGTTGCTGGCTTGAGCAAGGGATCACTCACTCGGCTATAGCCCTCCAGTCAAGGTACATATGAGAAGGCAATCAACGAACAACTAAGGTACCTCAACAAAGAATTGATACTTCTCATCTCCCTTCCTGTCTGTCCCTATATGTCCATCTCTTTGTCTCACAAAAAAAAATAAATCAACTAAAATTACAGATACTGAGAAATCAAATTTCTTATGAAACCTCTTCCAAATGTTACTTTGTAAAGCCAAGTTGAACATTTTTTTATAACCAACATATATTCCATAGAGCAGACATTCTTAAATGTTTAAATAAATGCATTTTTGTTTAAAAACACGATTTTTTTTTAAAGAAGTGGATTTGATGATTTTGTAACTGGTAAAAGTTAAAAACTGACCATACAAGTATAGGTGATAACAAAAATTAGAATACCACTTCAAAAAAATTTTTTTTTTCATTTTAGAGAGGAGAGAGAAGAGGGGAGGAGCAGGAAGCATCAACTTAACCAGGCAAGCCCAGGTTTTTGAACTGGCAACCTCAGCGTTTCCAGGTCAATGCTTTATCCACTACACCACCACAGGTCAGTCTAGAATACCATTCATAATGTCAGATTTGTAGGTTCCTGATAGTGTGGCTAGAAATAAATTAAGTCACCCCTGTGAAGAAAAAATAATATGTATTATTAAAGTATTAAGTAGATAATAGCCAACATGAAATTAAACCCTTTGATTGGAAGCCGAAATCTTAAAAAAGTTGGTTACACTTTGTTCCTGATTCAGTTGAACCTGTTACATGTGCTTCATTGAAATCTTAAATAGTATTTTGAACAGATTGATGGTTAAATTACCAATTCTTTCTTTGGTTTATAAAAAGATTTATTAGGAAAATAGATTTTCCCCAAGTTTTTAGGAACATAATTGTTTATTCAAGCACAGGCAGTTTTTCTCAACATGGAATCATTTATAAAATAATAATTTTAAGTTATTATGAGATGGGATTAATGATGTTTGAGTATTATAATACCTTTGAGAATGAAAAGTGCTGGAATAATGAAAAATTATGATAGAATATCCTGATTTCAAACATGGTGCTGCACCTGAAATCAGAATTTTATTGCTACAGGAGTTCACGCCTAGTCCCCCAGTTTTTCAGGTGAACGAATGCAGTAAGTTTCAGGAGGCTGAGGTCCACAGTCTAGTAGTAGTATATGATTGGGCAGAAAGAGCAGAAGTTAGTGCAGCATTAGTATCAGGCAGAAACTGAGCCTGTTGACTCGTTCACATAATGGGAATTGTTAAAATATGTGGAAAACGTTGTAAAGACTGCATGAATGCTAATCCTAAAAATTGTGTGACTTCTATTTCTTTGTAGTGGGGTTTATTAATATTTTGTTATAGTATGTCTTTTCTGCTCGTTATCTTAGATTCTGCAGAGGGTAAATCAGTAAAATCCTTTTTAACTTTTGCTAGTTGTAAATTATTATACTGTACCAGCAAAGCAGGATTGAATGGTATTGAACATGCCAAATGAGTAAACTGAATTGTTCAATTAGGAGTAGTTCATACATCTTGTAAATTGAATTCAGATTTCCTGCCCTGGCCAGATAGCTTGTTTGGTTGGAGCATCATCCCAAGGTTCAGAGGTTGCCTATTTGATCCCCAGTCAGGGCACATAAAAGAAACAGACTGATGTTCCTGTCTCTCCCTACCTCTCTCTCTAAAATCAAACATTTAAAATAATTTTTAAATTCTTTAAAAAAATTTTAATTTATGTGTTTATATAAATAGTACAGTCATAGCTCTGAAAACACAGGACATATTTTGGCTTAGAATAGTCAAATCCACTGACTTCTGAATGTTTATTTGTATGGACAAGTCAAAGCCCATTCGGCAAACAGAAAAAGCTTTATTTTCTACTCTAAATTGAAAAGAATAGAATACAATTATGTATTTAACAATGGAAGGGTGGTAAACTGGCATTTTGATTTTAGTTTCTTCTGCAGAGAGCTTGGTAAATAGCCATATGCGCTGTTTTGTTTTGTTTTTTGTTTTTTTACTCTTTTTTTTTTAATACAAGGACAGGGATAGAGTCAAAGAGAGGGATGGATAGGGACAGACAGGAACAGACAGGAACGGAGAGAGATGAGAAGCATCAGTCATCAGTTTTTAGTTGTGACACCTTAGTTGTTCATTGATTGCTTTCTCATATGTGCCTTGACCACAGGCCTTCAGCAGATCGAGTAACCCCTTGCTCGAGCCAGCGACCTTGGGTCCAAGCTGGTGAGCTTTGCTCAAACCAGATGAGCCCGTGCTCAAGCTGGCGACATCAGGGTCTCAAACCTTGGTCCTCCACATCCCAGTCCGACGCTCTATCCACTGCGCCTCCTCCTGGTCAGGCACTATTTTTTTTTAATTGCTGTGCGGGAGAGTAGTAAACAGTAAAATTTTGGCTGATTTTACTCTGGTATTACTATTTTTTGGAATAAGGGACTTTATATCCTGCTTGCAGTTTTTGCTCTACCATTGACTTGCTGTCTGATATTAGGTGAGTCATTTCTTTGACAAGATATTCACCCTGATAAAAAGGGGGAGATAGTACGTTCTGAGTAATTCACATCCTTACCTGTGTGACTGGCACAGGAATGAAAGCGAAAGTGAAGGAGAGGTGCCTAGTATTTCTTAACCTGCCCATGCATAAGCCAGGAAACGGGTAAGTTAGGATTCAGACCCTAGAAGAGTATTAATGGAACATGTAAGAAGAATTTCTAGACTTAGGGTTGCATATGCAGTTGGCTGCAAATGGAGTAGTTGAAAGAATAGATAATGAACAAAAAAGCCCTATAGAAAATGAAACACGAGGAAGATATTTTAAATAACGCTGGATGTCCATGGGTCTGCAGAACTGGAAGAAGAGAGAAGCAAATCATGAAAGTGTAAAAGAGAGGACAGATTGGCTTTCAAGAAAGGTCCCTTTAACCTGACCTGGCGGCTCAGTGGATAGAGTGTCGGACTGGGATGTGGAAGACCCAGGTTCAAGACCCCGAGGTCACCAGCTTGAGCACGGGCTCATCTGGTTTGAGCAAAGCTCAACAGCTTGGACCCAAGGTCGCTGGCTTGAGCAAGGGGTTACTCGGTCTGCTGAGGTCCACGGTCAAGGCACATATGAGAAAGCAATCAATAAACAACTAAGGTGTCGCAACGAAAAACTAATGATTGATGCTTCTCATCTCTCCATTCCTGTCTGTCCTTATCTGTCCCTCTTTCTGACTCTCTCTCTGTAAAAACAAACAAAAGGTCCCTTTAACATCTGTTTGAAGGTTATGAAAATGAGCAGTGAAGTGTGATGAAGACCCTTACACAAAAATTTTAATGAATCTGTAAATAAGAATTCAAATACCTAGACACAAATTACCGATTTTCAGTAGCTGGAGAGAGATTGCTCCCTTCAGAAACTTAGCAGGACAAAAGTGGAACAGGGTTGCTAGAAGAGCTACATGTTTAGGGACATTAGTCTTCGGGGGATTAAGAAGAACTGCTTTGAGATGTTACTTAAGTGTTTCTTCTGTAGAGCAGTGATTTTCAACCTTTTTTGAGCCGCGGCACATTTTTTACATTTACAAAATCCTGGGGCACACCACCTACCAAAATGACACAAAATGACACTCTAACACTACATATTATACATATAGTTAATAATATAGTTTCTAAATGTATTTATACTCACTTAGTGTGAAACTTGGGCCTGTTTCGATGAACACAAAAGGGATATCCTGGCAGGAATGGTAGAAAGACACACACGAAGCTCTTCCTCAACAGTTCTCAGTCTCTCTTTGTTTTTAGTTTTTATCGCAGTCAAGCTTGAGAAGCTCAGCTTACATAGATATGTGGTTGAAAACGGGAGCAATGTCAAAATAGCTTTGTTGGCCATAATGGGGAACTCCTTGGCAACAGATAACCAAAAACTATCCAAAGGAAGATCAGCAAACTTTAGCTTTGAAGTTAGATAACATTGTGATGCATTGTATATCACCCTCTGCGGGGGGGGGCCTCTTTTAAAAAGAAAAAGGTCAAATATCTACGTACACCATCAGGATAGACATAACCAGCTGAGGCTGAGGCTTCATCTAGTGGTGGCAACATTTACCTCCAATCCTGACCAGGATTAGAAATCGGGACCATGGAGAGGAGTAGCAGCTTCAACTACTCGCCGTGGCCACACAATGACAAGTGCGCGGCAGCCCGGGCAGGGACCTTCCTGGGTGTGGATGAGAGGCGGCCTATTGGTTCATCGCTAGTGGTTGGGATGAATCCTAGAAGGTGATTGGTCAGTGAGCGTTCCCTGTGCCTCCACTCTTCCTGTCGCTGATAGCTGGAGGAATTATAAGGGGAATGTTTATGTTCGGACAGAGGCGGCTGGTGGCGGGCCGTATCTGGCACGTGGGCCATAGTTTGGGGACCCATGTTTAATTTCCCTACGGCACACCTGACCATGTGTCTCAGCACACTGGTTGAAAAACACTGCTGTAGAGGACAGTGATGTAACTGCCTTCTGCAATTGCTGGGTTATCTCCAATTTGTGGAAAAGAGTGACCTTGGAATTGCAAAGGGAATTCTAGATCTGAATGGGCAAGATCAAGATTATTTTCAAATAAAGCCAGCAAGGCTACTTACTGTTGAAGATAACAGGGAAGTTGTGGTAAAAGGAAACATACCTAGGATGCATAAGTGCCCGGGGATAAAAAGATGGCTTGTTTTAGAAGAAATAAGATGGGGAAGTGGGAAGACTTGGGAGCCTGACACGCGTGAACTTGAGTCCCAACCTTGTGTCTCTGACTTTTCATCAAGTCACTTTATTTACCTGAATAACAGTTTTCCACCTGCAGTGCTTTTTGTCAAGGTTATAGTGAGGATTTTAGAAGGTACTTAAATAAGTAGACACTTGCTAAAGGTTTTTCTTTGTGTTCTTTGAAGGGGAAAGCGGGCAAGGAGCCTGTCCAAAGAAGATTGAGGCAAAGATATACCAGACCCATTTATAAAATAGTCCTAAGAAAATCTGTGAAGTAGAATCATAGGCTTAAGGGAGTTGAAAGGAGGAACGTGTAACTTAGGAAATGAGGAAATAGTTATTGGGGAAAGAAAAAGCCGCATAAACTAAGGAAATGGAAATAATGTGAATATACCTAAAATGGGAGCATAACAGAGATGCATGTAAATGTTAGGGAAACAACCTATATCCAGTTTTTCTTCAGGACTTTAATTTTGGCAAAAGAGGCTGAATTCCTACTGCCAGCATGAGAGCCTCACTAATGTGGAGCTGGGTTTCAAGGGGTGTTCCAAAGATCCCTTTGTTCATTATGTAAGGTGTATGTGCAGGAAACTCAGGTTCACCATTATACATTGTAAAGCCAGCAGGCAGGGCCAGGGCCACCATCAGAGCAGCCCAGCTCATGCAGGTTCGCAGTGGATTCGGACAGTCGGTAAAGAAACAGCGGAGCCAAAAACTGATGGGCCATAGTCTTTAATTCTAGCTTGCACCCAGCGGGCAAGTAAAAATACACACTGGGCTCCAAAACCCAGTCACATTCAGTGCTCACAAAGCTACTGACTTATCTGAGTTTCCTAGAATCAAAGGTTTCTAGCTCACCAGACTTATTCACCTCTGTTCCCCATCTCCTTCCTTATCCCAGATACAAACTCTACACAAACTGGCATCTCACTCAGCACTGCACCATCTTGGCTGCTTCTCCTGGCCTCCTCCACGTGGCCTTTCTCTGTTCTCCTCTGCTCTCTCTTGCTAATCTCAGGAACCAAGAACGCAAGGTCCCGCTCCGTCCCTATTTTATAGTGTAGAAATCCAAACCCTTAATCCAATATACAAAATAGGGAAGTCTCTAATACAAAGTCACTTTCTGAGGCATGATTTGATGTACCACCCCACATCAAAATGGGTGGGAAAGGCTTAATCCCAAAACCAAGCCCCAGGCTACAAGGATTCTCAACACACATTAATATCACCTGGGCAAGGGCCTCTTTAACAAAGTGAGCATAATACATTTTATCTGCCCAACATACATCTGGAGCCCAACAGTACTTCACACGTCAGGCCACTATCTGTCAAATATTGTTGAATGTGTTTTCAGAATCAGGTTCGTGTGTGTGTGTGAGTCCACCACCAACATCCCACACAGAAAGGGAGAGGGGGAAGGTAAAGTATGGAAAGGTCCGTGTTATTTAAGAATATGGTTTCTTTCCTGCATAAAATACAGTGACTCTAGAGTTTAATTAGGTCTTAGGGGGAAAGGATAAGGTGGAAATTATTTTAATAGCATCTTAGTCAACCACCATGAGTGAGCAAAACAATCAAATCTTGACAGGAAAGTAAAAATTAAATGAGATCTGCAAATACTACATCAGTCGTGAATGAAGGTGAAAGCAACATGAGAATGAAGATACCCCCTGAAAGCAAGACAGCTGGTGGTCATTTCAAGTGACAGGACTTTTGAGTCTAAAACAGTGGTCCCCAACCCCTGGGCTGCGGACCGGTACCCGTCCGTGAGCCATTTGGTACCGGTCTGCAGAGAAAGAATTAATAACTTACATTATTTCCACTTTATTTATATTTAAGTCTGAACGATGTTTTATTTTTTAGAAATGACTAGATTCCCCGTTACATCCATCTAAGACTCACTCTTGACGCTTGTCTCGTAAGTTCGACAATTATATTTAAAAATACCACAGTTTTTATGCTGGTCGCATAATTTTATTTTGTGCATTTATTCGTCCCACCCTAAAGGCCAGTTCGTGAAAATATTTTCTGACATTAAACCGGTCCATGGCCCAAAAAAGGTTGGGGACCACTGGTCTAAAAGATGTCAGTCATGATTCATTAGATAGTGATGTAACCTTATGTAATACTTTGGTGATCCTCAGTCATCTTTATTAAAATGTGATTATCCCTACCTCAAAGATTGTGAGGATTAGATAGAGAAGTTGGTAACCTGGAGAAGAGGAGAAAGAAGGGGGCTTGAGGTGGCCAACAACTAAGGAGTTGTGAGTAATGGGAAAGTGGTGGGTCAAGCCATGCTTTTCCCTTGGATCTGGAGTGAGTTCATGGGACCGAAAACTAGGACACTAGGAAACAAGTAGTTTCTGGGGCCTCCTTAAAAGGAATTAAGAACGAGATGATCTGGACAAAAAGATATTACAATAGCAGATACACTAAAATACTCAAATATTTAAAAGGAGCAGTAAGTGTTGTGGTTTGGATCTTCAATTGACTTGCCGTTGAAAACCAGAAACACCCTGGAGGATTTATATATACTTTTAAGGCATATGTATTGATAAGCTACTAAGAATTCTTAGGTCCAAAGAGTAGTGGCTGAATAAAGGAGCTCTTAATTTTCACAGGGCTATGGAACAGGAGACAAAACCTAGGGTCTGTCTAAGATAGGGAAGAATAATGGTTTTTCCCAACAAAGCTAGGACCCCAAAGGGCTATTCCCCTCACTGAAGACAATGAACTACGTACCCCCCTCACCACCACCCAATTTGCCAGAAAAAAAATGGACTACTTCAAACCAGTCTGAACAATTGAAAAGAGAAAGGTAACTACAAAGAATTTGAAACTACAAGCTTCCTGTGCAAGCATACTTGTTTTATTGTTCTTCATTGTACTCCACAGATGTTGCATTTTTTTATAAAGACCCTCCACCTACAAAAAGATCATCTCACTTTATTGGAATACTCATTTTATTATGGTGGTTTGGGACCAAACTCAGTGTTTCTGAGGTATACCTATATTTGTAGTCTGGAAAACATCAAATTGATTGATACTATTAAGAGGCAGACATCAGGCCCTGGTCGATTTGCTCAGCAGTAGAGCATTGACCCGGCATGTGGATGTTCCAGGTTTGATTCCCAGTCAGGGCACACAGGAGAAGCGACCATCTGCTTCTCCACCCCTCCCCTTCCCTCTTTCTTTCTCTCTTCCTCTCCTGCAGCCATGACTCGATTGATTCGAGCATGTCAGCATCGGCCCCAGACTAGGGTTGCTGGGTGTTTGCCAGGTAGATCCCAGTCGGGGTACATGCGGGAGTCTGTCTCTGTATCTTCCCTACTTTCACACACAAAAAACCCAGAGGCAAACATCAGGCAGCAATAAAGGCATACTCTGGATGACACACAGCTCTAATGATTCCCCAAAGTATAAATTCTAGGGAATGTGCTTCTGGCCAGTGACTGGGTTTGCTCTTTCATCTGTGTTGAGGTGACTGAACTGAGTCTAAGGGACACCAAGGCAGCTGGAGTTGACCTAGGACAGGACCCAGTGTTCAGGAGGATATTTATCAAAGTGTGCATGGGGAAACCCCCGCGCCCCCAACATTGGGGAAAAACTGTTTGAAAGGATTAGGAAGATTGTCCAGGGCTGACTTATGGCTGGAAACGATGTCTGTCCCCACCAGTCAGACTAGAAACCTAATTCATGGGTCACTGGGTACTGTACTTCAGCAGTCTTGCTTCAGGAGTGGAAAAGCATTAGCCCAAATTGAGCACTGTTTTGGACCTACCTGAAAAATCACAAAAGCCACATCTAAGAGGATCAAACTGTTTCTAAGTAACTTCATCCCAAAACAAAACTCAAAGAAGATATGTCCACATGCTAACCCCTGTTGCCCCTGAATATGATATTATTAGGATAAAAGGTCTTTCTTTACAAGTGTAATTAAGAGTCTTCAGCCCGATGGACCCGGAGCAGAAGGGCTTTAGGAGCTCCACGGAGGCTGGGGGAAGTCTTTGACTCCAGGAGGAACCAGAGAAGGCATCAGGGCTTTGGGAGCTCTGAATGAAAGGGAAGTGGTCTTCCTGCCTGTTTGCTCATGTGCTGGGGCAAGACTTTAACAAACAGAATGGCCCACCAAAAAAAAAAAAAGAGTATTGAGCCTGACCAGGGGGTGGCGCAGTGGATAGAGCGTTGGACTGGGATGCGGAGGACCCAGGTTTGAGACCCCAAGGTCACCAGCTTGAGTGCGGGCTCATCTGGCTCCAGCAAAAAGCTCACCAGCTTGGCCCTGGCCGGTTGGCTCAGCGGTGGAGCGTCAGCCTGGCGTGTGGGGGACCCAGGTTCGATTCCCGGCCAGGGCACATAGGAGAAGCGCCCATTTGCTTCTCCACCCCCCCCCCTTCCTCTCTGTCTCTCTCTTCCCCTCCTGCAGCCAAGGCTCCATTGGAGCAAAGATGGCCCGGGTGCTGGGGATGGCTCCTTGGCCTCTGCCCCAGGCGCTAGAGTGGCTCTGGTTGCGGCAGAGCGACGTCCCGGAGGGGCAGAGCGTCGCCCCTGCTGGGCGTGCCGGGTGGATCCCGGTCGGGCACATGTGGGAGTCTGTCTGACTGTCTCTCCCCGTTTCCAGCTTCAGAAAAATACAAAAATAAAAATCTCACCAGCTTGGACCCAAGGTCGCTGGCTCGAGCGAGGGGTTACTCGTTCTGCTGAAGGCCTGCAGTCAAGGCACATATGAGAAAGCAATCAATGAACAACTAAGGTGTCGCAACGAGAAACTGATGATTGATGTTTCTCATCTTCGTTCCTGTCTGTCCCTGACTATCCCTCTCTCTGACTCTATCTCTGTCCCTGTAAGAGAAAAAAAAAGTCTTGAGATCGAGTTGGTCCAAAATCCAAAGAACGGTATCCTTATTGGAGACAAAAGAGACAGAGTATGAAGCTGCCTGACCAGGCAATGGCGCAGTGGATAGTGTCGGACTGGGATGCGGAGGACTCAGGTTCGAGACTCCGAGGTCACCAGCTTGAGCGCGGGCTCATCTGGTTTGAGCAAAGCTCACCAGCTTGGACCCAAGGTCGCTGGCTCAAGCAAGGGGTTACTCGGCCTGCTTTAGCCCCCCGGACAAGGAACATCTGAGAAAGCAATCAATGAACAACTAAGGTGTTGCAACAAAAAACTAATGATTGATGCTTTTCTTCTCTTTCTGTTCCTGTCTGTCCCTATGTATCCCTCTCTATGACTCCCTCTCTGTCTCTGTCACACACACACACAAAAAAAGAAGAGTATGAAGCCATGTGAAGATGGAGGCAGAGTGCAGTTTTGCAGCCACAGGCCAAGGACTACATAGAACCACAAAAAGCTGAAAGAGGCCAGCATTTTCCCTTAGTGGCTTCAGAGGAAGCATGGCCTCGCCAACACCTTAATTTTAGGTCTCTGGCCTCCAGAACTGTGAGAGAATGGATTTTTGTAGTTTTAAGCTGCCAGGATTGTGGTAATTTGTATGGCAGCCCTAGGAAACTAGAACACCAGGCATACAAATAAGCAGGAAAATACTACCCACAATAAAACTAAGAACTGACACAGATGCTGGAATTAGTAGGCAAGCACATTGAAAGTTATAACTGTGTACCTTGTGCTTAAAAAGTTAAATAGACATGGAAGATAATTTTAAAACATCAAACGTCTAGCCTGACCAGGCGGTGGCGCAGTGGATAGAGCATTGGACTAGGACGCAGAGGATCCAGGTTTGAAACCCCAAGGTCTCTGGCTTGAGTGCAGCTCACCAACTTAAGAACAGGGTTGCTGGCTTGAACATGGGATTTAGCCAGCGACCATGGGTTCATGGGGTCATAACCATGATCCCATGCTCGCTGGCTTGAGACCAAGGTCGCTGGCTTGAGCAAGAGTTCACTCACTCTGCTGGAGCCTCCCCCCCATCAAGGCACATATGAGAGAGCAATCAATGAACAACTAAGGAGCCGCAACGAAGAATTGATGCTTCTTATCTCCCTCTTGTCTGTCCCTATCTGTACCTCTCTTTGTCTCTCTATCTCTGTCACACACAAAAAAAAGAAAGAAAAATGAAATGAGCATTATGTATATTTGGACAATTTCAACTGGCCTATAAAGTACATAACTGAAATTCCTTAAGGATAAGAGAAAGCTGAAGAGGAAAAAAAATTGAGGTACATCACAATCAATTTTGCTTACAACCAATTATAAAATCTTTAAACCATCCAGAGGTGGGGGTGGGAGAACTATATTATAGATCAGGGGTCAGGAACCTATGGCTTGCGAGCCAGATGTGGCTCTTTTGATGGCTGCATCTGGCTCGCAGACAAATCTTTAATAAAAATAATAATGTTAAAAATATAAAACATTCTCATGTATTATAATCCATTTATTTTCTACCGCTCATGTTCATGGTTGCAGGTGGCTGGAGCCAATCACAGCTGTCCTCCGGGACAACACCAAATTTTTATTGGATAATGTGTAACGTACACGGGTTGTTGTATGGCTCTCACGGAATTCCATTTTAAAATATGTGGCGTTCATGGCTCTCTCAGCCAAAAAGTTTCCCGACCCCTGTTATAGACAGAGGAGTAGTTAAAAGAGACAATGGAGCCTGACCTGTGGTGGCGCAGTAGATGGAGCGTTGACCTGGAATGCTGAGGTCACCAGTTCTGCTCGAAACCCTGGGCTTGCCTGGTCAAGGCACATATGGAAGTTGATGCTTCCTACTCCTCCCTCACTTCTCTCTCTCTCTCTCTTCTCTCTAAAATGAATAAATAGGAAAAAAGATAATAAAAAAAGAGACAATAGCCTGACCAGGCAGTGGCACAGTGGATAGAGCGTTGGACTGGGATGTGGAAGGACCCAGGTTCGAGACCCCGGGGTTGCCAGCTTGAGCGCGGGCTCATCTGGCTTGAGCAAAAGCTCACTAGCATGGACCCAAGGTAGCTGGCTTGAGCGAGGGGTTGCTCAGTCTGCTGAAAGCCCGCGGTCATGGCATATATGAGAAAGCAATCAATGAACAACTACGGTGTCACAACGAAAAACTGATGATTGATGCTTCTCATCTCTCTCCGTCTGTCCCTATCTATCTCTCTGACTCTCTCTCTCTGTCCCTGTAAAAAATAATAATAATAAATTTAAAAGACAATAGATTTCTCATCATAAACAATGCAAGCTAGACCCAGCAATTCTATTTGTTTGCATCCTAGTCTTTTTTTAAGATTTTATTTATTCATTTTAAGAGAGAGAGGGAGAGAAAAATAAGAGGGGGGGGGGGGCAAACAAGAAGCATCAACTCCCATATGTCCCTTGACCAGGCAAGCCCAGGGTTTTGAACTAGCGACATCAGCATTCTAGGTTGACGCTTTATTCACAGCACCACCACAGGTCAGGCCATTTGTCAGTGTTTTAATCCTATAAGGAATAATTGAAATAAATTAAAAGAGCACCAAGAAAATTATAAAATGAAATATAAATGAGAAGTGCTAAGAACAAAAAAATCAAGAACGTCAGTTGGGAAGTCTCCTTTTTCACATGCACAGAATTCAATGGCGTCATCAATGTCCTCATGTTTTATTATAAAGTGAGGTGTTTTTATTTTAATTCTAGAGCTGTGATGACACTGGTATTTCACAAGTTTCAAACCAGAAAAATGAATCCCCTCACTATAATTAGAGGTCTTGTTTTATAAAATAAAAATATGTTCTTGATAAACCTGTTTGAACATTTATTTTTATAGCCCACTTAAATTATTTTCTTTAGGAGCACTTTTGTAGCATAAATCGTGACCTCCCTTTCACAAGCTGAATTTTTCTCTATATTTTTGTTATTAAAATGAATGGTGCCTAAATAAAGCAGTGTGACAGAATTACGCAATCCTAGAAATTAGCCCGCCAATGTGCAAACTGGAGATTAGAGCTGGTGAAAGAGCAGTGAACCTGGAAATAGTGAATCGTAGTAAACTACACATTTCATGATCTTATCTACTTGACTATCATGTAATTTCTCCTTTATTTTACAAGAAGTCTGATATCTAATGATATGCTCTAATAGAGGTTCCAAGTCCAGATATATGAGACAGTTCCCAGTTGGATCTGAAATCTGAAAACTCTCTCTCATGCCCAGCCAGTGAATGTGCTGGGTTCAATCCCTGGTCAGGATATACATGAGAAGTGACCATCTGCTTCTCCCCTCCCCCTTCCTTCCCCTTCTCTCTCTTCTCAACTTACAGCCAATGGCGGTTTGAGCATCAGTCCCACATGATTGGGTTGCTGGGATTGGGAGGTGGGGGTGGGTCTTGGTTGGGGCACATGCAGGAGTCTGTCTATCTCCCCTCCCCTCAAAGGCCTAGTCTGAAGTGCTTTGGAACCTCAGGGTAGAGCCTGAGACATAACAATGACATCAAGAAAATGGGCATTGTGCCTGACCAGGCTGTGGTGCAGCGGATAGAGCATCGGACCGGGACGCCGAGGACCCAGGTTCGAAACCTCAAGGTCGCCAGCTTGAGCATGAGCTCATCTGGTTTGAACAAGGCTCACCAGCTTGAGCCCCCTTGAGCAAGGGGTCACTCGGTCTGCTGTAGCACCCTGGTCAAGGCACATATGAGAAAGCAATCAATGAACAACTAAAGTGCTGCAACAAAGAATTGATGCTTCTCATTTCTCTCCTTTCCTGTCTGTCCCTCTCTCTGTCTCTGTTCAAAGTAAATAAATAAATTTTTAAAAAGAAAAAAAAAGAAAAAGAAAGAAAATGGGCATTGTGCCTGACCAGGCCGTGGTGCAGTGGATAGAGCATCAGACTGAGAGGTGGAGCATCCAGGTTCAAAACTTAGAGGTTGACGGTTTAAGCACTGGCTCATCTGGCTTGAGCATGGGGTCGCTGGCTTGACTGTGGGATCATAGACATGACCCCTGTGGTCGCTGGCTTGAGCCCAAAGGTCGCTGGCTTGACGCCCAAGGTTGCTGGCTTGAGCAAGGAATCACTCACTCTGCTGCTGGTCAAAGCATATATGAAAAAGGAATCAGTAAATAACTAAGGTGCCACAATGAAGAATTGAAGCTTATCTCTCTCCCGTCCTCTCTTTCTATCCCTATCTGTCCCTTTCTCTAACTCTCTCTTGTCTCTGTCAAAAAAAGAAAGAACAGGCCCTGGCCGGTTGGCTAAGTGGTAGAGCGTCGGCCAGGCGTGCAAGAGTCCCGGGTTCGATTCCCGGCCAGGGCACACAGGAGAGGCGCCCATCTGCTTCTCCACCCCTCCCCCTCTCCTTCCTCTCTGTCTCCCTCTCTTCCCCTCCCGCAGCCGAAGCTCCATTGGAGCAAAAGATGGCCCGGGCGCTGGGGATGGCTCCTTGGCCTCTGCCCCAGGCACTAGAGTGGCTCTTGCCGCGACAGAGCAATGCCCCAGATGGGCAGAGCATCGCCCCCTGGTGGGCATGCCGGGTGGATCCCGGTCGGGCGCATGTGGGAGTCTGTCTGACTGTCTCCCCGTTTCCAGCTTCAGAAAAGTACCAAAAAAAAAGAGAAAGAACAAAAGAAAGACCAAGAGAAAGAAGAGACAGAAAGAGAGAGGGAGGGAAGGGAGGGGAGGGGAGGGGAGGAGAGGGGAGGGGAGGGGAGGGGAGGGGAGGGGAGAAGGAAGGGAAAAGAAAAGAAAGAGAAGGAAAGAAAGGAAAGAAAGAAAGGAAATGGGCATTGCACTTGGTTCTTGGAATACTTAATCTGGACATCTCCTCATTTTGGGCTCAGAGCCAAACTAGATCAGAAACAGACTGACTTCCAGGAAGACACTGTAATGATCTTTGTGATTCTCTGGCCCTTGTTTGGAGCATCTCTGTCACTCAATCCCTGAGGCTCAGCCCCATCAGCTTCTGGAAGCAGTCTCCTTCACCCAGAATGATGACTGGCTCTGATTTTTATTCCCTCTGAGGCCTTGAACCCATTATCTCACCTCTCCAAGCTTCCTTTTCCTTATCTGGAAAAGTGGGTTAACAACACGTAGCTATAGGTGGTGGGGAATAGAACAGATGTTTAAGGGTATACAAACTTGCAATGAGTAGTAAATAAGTCCTAGAGATCTAATGCTTAGTATAGGGAATATAGAGAACATTATTGCATGATAATTGTCAAACTTGCTGAGAGACTGGAACTTAATTATTCCAACCCCTAAAAAAATAATAATTATGCAGTGTGATAAAAGTGTTAATTATTGCTACAATGCCAATCATATTACAATATATAAATATCAAATTAACATATACCTTAAACTTATACAGTATTATGTCAAATGATATATTTTTATTTATTTATTTTATTTTATTTTTTTTAATTTTTTATTCATTTTAGAAAGGAGAGAGAGAGAGAGAAGGGGGGAGGAGCAGGAAGCATCAACTCCCATATGTGCCTTGACCAGGCAAGCCCAGGGTTTTGAACCGGCAACCTCAGCATTTCCAGGTTGACACTTTATCCACTGCGCCACCACAGGTCAGGCCAAATGATATATTTTTAAAACCCAATAATTAAATATCATGGTTCTTATAAGACTAAGTGATAAATTACTCTATTTAATATTTAATAAGCAGGCACTACCATTAATAATAATACTATCCATGAAAGGGGTGGTGGAACCCTAGTTAGACATCTCATGAAACTCAGCATGTAACTCAGGATAACTTTGCTAAAACGGTTTTACCCCTGGGCTTTTCATTTTGACAAGCTCCCAAACTAGAAGTTTAGCACTGGAGGTCAAAAGAATGGCTTTCTGAAATAAAATGAAAAGAGTACACTAAATATTTGAGAATAAATGTCCCTAAAATTAAAGCATAAACTGTTGTTTTCTCTATGAAATCGATGCTACTTGGCCAGTGAGCACAAAAGTGGCCTATTACAAATGTATTAGTTATCCGCCTCACCAACCAATGGACCAACTGAAAAATTATAGTAGCAATATTCAAAAACTTTCCATTCTCCTGAAAAACACAAGTGTGAGAAATGTTTTTTGTTTTATTCAGATCTAAACAAATGGAATGTGTTTGCTTTGCCTGTACCACAATGCACTTAGAAATGTAATGTTTTCATTACATTAGTTCATATATGTGTCACTTTGAAAAATCATTACAATTAGTCGTGTGCCTGTGATCTGCATTTAAGCTGGTCATTGGTCATTTCTTATATCGGTCAGTGCAATTTCTAGTCACTAAATAATTCTGGAAGCATAGGAGGCTTTGCTTCCATGAAAAAAAATGTTAAGGTGTAACCTGGCCCTAGTCAATATACATACCAGTGTTTGCAATATGTAGTCCTCCAGGCCTCTCTCTCTCTCCCTCCCTCCCTCCCTCCCTTTCTCTTTCTCCTCTCTAAAATCAATAAGAATAGGCCCTGGCCGGTTGGCTCAGTGGTAGAGCGTCGGCCTGGCGTGCGGGAGTCCCGGGTTCGATTCCCGGCCAGGGCACACAGGAGAAGCGCCCATCTGCTTCTCCACCCCTCCCCCTCTCCTTCCTCTCTTTCTCTTCCCCTCCTTCAGCCAAGGCTCCACTGGAGCAGTATTTGCCGGGGCACTGAGGATGGCTTTGTGGCCTCTGCCTCAGGCGCTAGAATGCCTCTGGTTGCAACAGAGCAATGCCCCAGATGGGCAGAGCATCGCCTCCTGGTGGGCATGCCAGTGGATCCCGGTCGGGCGCATGCGGGAGTCTGTCTGACTACCTCCCCGTTTCTAACTTCAGAGAAATACAAAAATAAAAAATAAATAAGTATAATCTGAAGGAAATAGGTAGTTCTCCTGAAGTTATTTTTGGCAACCTCATTGCCCAACCATCATGATCAGTGAGTCTTCTCTGATTCATCCTGGCATGGACACTCTTCATTTTTCCTTCCAGTATACAGGTAACTGCAGGACAGCCACTGCATCGAACCCTGGATGCTTCTTTTCTTCCAAGTCATAAAAGCCTATCCAGTCTCCAGAACGCTTTTGCAAAGGCTTTGTGTATGTTTTCATGCTTACACCTGCATTCTTTTGTTCATTTCTTTATAGAGAAGAAGTTTTTTACAGCGTTGTATTCTTCCCTAAACACTGTGTGAAAGGAATTGCTTAGTTTTTGTTCTTTGGGGGTCAGTTGGTAGGAAGGATCAAAACCGGAAAGCTGATGGAGAAGTAAAACAGTTCTGCTGCTGTGAAGTTTGCTCTTGAGGACACATAATGCCCATCAAACAAACCAAAAAAACACATCGGGCTTACTGCCGAAATTATTCACCACAGTGAATCTATCATCCATGTCAGCTTTCCATGTGGAATTCCTGTCATCACAAATGGCTACTCCTTTAATTAATAGATGGCAGATAGTTTGTGAATATACAGAACTGTTGTGAATGTGAATGTTATCAGTAATCTTATAGTAAGCTGGTATTTGTTTCTTCCAAAGTAGTTCAAAAGTGTTATTAATGTTCTGTAGGACTTGTTTAGTAAACGTAAAAGACGCCAATAGTTTAGTAATTATAGACTGTCTCTGAACAGCAGTCACTGAGGGTGCTGATTTATTTCTACACATCCATGGAAAACCCAGTGTGGCCAGAGCTGCGGGTTGCTTTTTATGGGAGAAAAGTCCAGGTAGGTCAGTTTCATGCTTGCCTATGGAACAAGGAAATGTGATCACTTGTTCATGGATCTTCTCATCATAGTCTTCATTAGGGTCTAAAGCAGGGATCCCCAAACTACGGCCCGCGGGCCGCATGCGGCCCCCTGAGGCCATTTATCCGGCCCCTGCCGCACTTCCAGAAGGGGCACCTCTTTCATTGGTAGTCAATGAGAGGAGCCCATTGACCATCTCATTAGTCAAAAGCAGGCCCATAGTTCCCATTGAAATACTGGTCAGTTTGTTGATTTAAATTTACTTGTTCTTTATTTTAAGTATTGTATTTGTACCTGTTTTGTTTTTTTTACTTTAAAATAAGGTATGTGCAGTGTGCATAAGGATTTGTTCATAGTTTTTTTTATAGTCCGGCCCTCCAATGGTCTGAGGGACAGTGAACTGGCCCCCTGTGTAAAAAGTTTGGGGACCCCTGGTCTAAAGGGTCTCTTGATAAGGGTCTCTTCCTCTTCTTTCTAAAATGCTTTCTTCTCTTGGCCTGACCTGTGGTGGCACAGTGGATAAAGTGTCAACCTGGAATGCTGAGGGTGCTGGTTTGAAACCCCGGGCTTGACTGGTCAAGGCACATATGGTAGTTGATGCTTCCTGCTCCTTCCCCTGTTCTCTCTATCTCTTTCCTCTCTCTCTCTCCAATAAAAATGAATAAATAAAGTCTAAAAAATAAAATAAAATGCTTTCTTCTCTTTCAACCTGGCACTTCCTCTTTCAAATCAAATGCTGATTTTTCTGCATTCCATTCCTTTGATTTCCAATACACTCTGCAAACAGGATGAAAGATATTTACTAGGAATGATACAATAAAAATCTCTTCAAGCACACCCTTATCTTTGTAATTTGGTTTGATTCTTCAGGATTTTATACAGGCCAAGAATTGAATATTTTCAGGCATCTTTCTGTAATTCTCAAAAAAACCCCCCACACAGTTAATACTGAATAAATTGCTGATTTACTTGTCATTGAATAAAATTAGTCAAAACCTCCTCCAAATTAGCTAGACATAAGGTTACCAACTTTTTTTATTTTTACAGAGACAGAGAGTGAGTCAGAGAGAGGGACAGACAGGGACAGACAGACAGGAACGGAAAGATGAGAAGCATCAATCATTAGTTTTTCATTGCGCGTTGCAACACCTTAGTTGTTCATTGACTGCCCTCTCATATGTGCCTTGACCACGGGTCTTCAGCAGACAGAGTAACTCCTTGCTCGAGCCAGCAACCTTGGGTTCAAGCTGGTGGGCTTTTCCCCACACCAGATGAGCCCGCGCTCAAGCCGGTGACCTCAGAGTCTCGAACCTGGGTTTTCTGCATCCTAGTCCGACGCTCTATCCACTGTGCCACCGCCTGGTCAGGCAAGGTGACCAACTTTTTTACAATGAAAAGGACAAAAATAAATTGAAGAGAACAATATCATAAATAAAAGAAACATTGGGGGCCCTGGCTGGTTGGCTCAGTGGTAGAGCGTCGGCCTGGCGTGCAGGAGTCCTGGGTTCGATTCCCGGCCAGGGCACACAGGAGAAGCGCCCATCTGCTTCTCCACCCCTCCCCCTCTCCTTCCTCTCTGTCTCTCTCTTCCCCTCTTGCAGCCAAGGCTCCATTGGAGCAAAAGTTGGCCCGGGCACTGAGGATGGCTCTATGGCCTCTGCCTCAGGTGCTAGAATGGCTCTGGTTGCAACAGAGCAACGCCCCAGATGGGCAGAGCATCGCCCCCTGGTGGGCGTGCCTGGTCAGGCACATGCAGGAGTCTGTCTGCCTCCCCGTTTCCAACTTCAGAAAAATCCAAAAAATAAAATAAAACAAAAAAAAAGAAACATTGGCCTGATCTGTGGTGGTGCAGTGGATAAAGCGTCGACCTGGAAACACCGAGGTCACCAGTTCAAAACCCTGGACCTGCCTGGTCAAGGCACATATGGGAGTTGATGTTTCCTGCTCCTCCCCCCTTCTCTCTCTCCTTCACTCTCTCCTCTCTAAAATGAATAAATAAAAATATTTTTAAAATAAATAAAAGAAACATTTTTATTCATTGCAAAAATAATACACTATGATAAATGCATAATAAAAACATTTGTAATGTCTTACACTGTAATTATGCTTACATGCCTATTAATTTTTAATAGTAATTGTAAGAAAAAAGTACTCATTCAGTAAAACTAAATATCAAACAAAACCACTAATTTGGAGTGATATTTGGGTGTATTAATCATTTTCAAATTAAAAATCTTTGTGCAACTATTTAATCAAAATGTGTTATTAATGGACATGGTTTGATGTTAGATTTCTACTTTAAAACTCAAATTTTGGGAAAATACCTGTAAATAAAATTATATATATTTGGAAGTTATTAAATAGATAATGAATTAGTAAATCCTGAATTGTGCCTACCTGTCTATGATTGAATATTCACTGAGAAAGAAATAATCATGAGTCTACAATGTTGTATATGCCGTGTGGTGTTTCAGTAAGAAGTACACAAAGCCATTTGCGTGCTCAGTATATCCTGCACTCTCTCAAGGTCTCCCGTGCAGAGCACATGTGTCTCATCATTGCATCTCGCCGCACTGTACTGATCCTTGATGCATCATCATGTCAAATACAAATACATCACATCACACGCAATGGATCGACTCTGCATCGATCTAATATGGACATTTACAGATTAATCTTCCAATATCAAAAAGGAGGACATGTAGGAGGACACTTTTCGAGGAAGGGCGGAACTTACAAAAGAAGGACTGTCCTCCCTAAAGGAAGACAATTGGTCACCTTACTAGACATCTAAGAGCAAATACTCAGATCAGCACAATATTTAATCTCAGGCATGTGGAGGTACATGCCTAAGACCTAGGAATTTGATTTCAAAATATGAGCATAAGTACTCCTAAAGGGTTCACAAGAAAATGAATGGTAGGTGCCAAAACCAAACTAATAGTAAGAACAGAACTTTTTTTAGGATGACAATGGGAAAGAGGTATAGGCTGAAGAAAGAAAAGAAAGATATGGAGCTGGATGATAAATTTCTGGAGAGCTGACACCCTATCAGAAGCACTTTAGAATGGTATTCAGCACATGGGATGGTTTTTATCCATTTGATACACAATTTCTAGGGCACGGGGTCTTTGCAAGAGCCGAAGAAAATGTTAGAGACCTAAAAACACTGTTTTGGTTATGAAATATTTTAAAATCTGAAACATAAAAGTTAGTAGCTTTAAGTGCTTACGAAATGTGGCATTTTGTAAACTAGATAACTTCAACTCAACTCACATATAAATTGTATTTGTTATGGGTACATTTAATGTATTAGATGTAGTGGAGGGTGGGGACTACAAAAACAGGAGTGCCTGTAGTCCATAGGGACTTAACACCCCTGAGGCACTATCATAGGTATTCAAGAATGTTGATGATTAAGATTAGGAATGAACACCCTGGCCTGACCAGGTGGTGGTGCAGTGGATAGAGTGTCGTACTGGGACCTGGAGAACCCAGGTTCAAGACCCCAAGGTCGCCAGCTTGAGCGTGGGCTCTGTCTCTGACACACACACACACACACACACACACACACACACACACACACACACATCCAAAGTCTACATTGTTCACAGTATATTGTCTATCTGTATTCTAACTCAGTACTTTCTTATTCATTGGTTTTAGAGAGAGGATAAAGAAAGAGAGGCTAGGGGGAGTAGCACTAAGCATCAACTTGTAGTAGTTGCTTCTTGTATGTGCCTTGACCAGGCATGCCTGGGGTTTCGAACTGGCAACCTCAGCATTCCAGGTTGACACTTTATCTACTGCACCACCACAGGCCAGGCAATACTAGACTTTCAGCATGAAGCCATGATATAGTTTTGAGTGAAAATGGCAGATGCTAGGATGTCATGCAAAATATGACTCCACTTATATTTCAGAAAAGATTATATATATATTTTATTATATGCATAAATATATTTACATAATATATTACTATAATCTACATTATTATAGTATATAAATATATTATTGGTAATATTTTAATGTTTATTAGATACAAATATATCATTAATATCTGTTATAAATATATACTATATATTTGGAAAGATAACAAGCTGTTAATTACTATTAGGAGAATTGGGATTTGGGAGTGGAATGAAGAGACGAGGAAAACATTCTTTTTTTATTATTTGAGAGCATGGGAGGCAGAGAGACAGACTCCCACATGTGCTCTGACCAGGATCCACCCCTCAAGTGCCCTATGGGGGATGCTCTGCCTATGTTGCTCTGAGCTATTTTTAGCACCTGAGGCCAAAGGCCACCCACCATTTCTCTGGGCCAACTCACTCTAATGAAGCTATGGCTGTGGGAGGGGTAGAAAGAGAGAAAGAGTGAGACAGGGAAAGGGAAGGGGTAGAGAAGTAGATGACACTTCTCTTGTGTGCCCTGACTTGGAATCAAACCCAGGTCATCCACATGAGCCAACCGGCCAGGGCAAGGAACACATTCATTTATTTCTACTTTGTATTTCTCTGCATTGAACTTAAAAAATTATTATTATTTTGTCATTATTACTAAACGGGTTCATTTCTAATTACTTAACTTTTTTTTTTTTTGTATTTTTCTGAAGTTGGAAACGGGGAGGCAGTCAGACAGACTCCTGCATGTGCCCGACCAGGATCCACCCGGCATGCCCACCAGGGGGCGATGCTCTGCCCATCTGGGGCATCGCTCTGTTGCAACCAGAGCCATTCTAGCACCTGAGGCAGAGGCCACAGAGGCATCCTCAGCGCCCAGGCCAACTTTGCTCCAATGGAGCCTTGGCTGCGGGAGGGGAAGAGAGAGACAGAGAGGAAGGAGAGGGGGAGGGGTGGAGAAGCAGATGGGGCGCTTCTGTGTGCCCTGGCCGGGAATCGAACCCGGGACTCCTGCACGCCAGGCCGACACTCTACCACTGAGCCAACCAGCCGAAATATTTTTTTATTTATTGACTTTTTTTTAGTGAGGGAGGAATGGAGAGAGGAAGAGAGAGAGAGAAACATTGATCTGTTCCTGTATGTGCCCTGACCAAGGATCAAACCTGCAACTTCTGTGCTTTGGGAAATGCTCTAACCATCCAGCCAGGGTGTTCATTTCTTTCTCTTTTTTTTTTTTTTTTTTGTGGCAGAGCCAAAGAGAGCCAGAGAGAGGGACAGATAGGGAGAGACAGACAGGAAGGGAGAGAGATGAGAAACATCCATTTGTCATTTTGGTTCCTTAGTTGTTCATATGTGCCTTGACGGGGGGGCTACAGCAGACCGAGTGACCCCTTGCTCAAGCCAGCGACCTTGGCTCAAGCTGGTGAGTCTTGCTCAAACCAGATGAGCCCACACTCAAAGCTCAAGCTGGCAAACTCAGGGTTTCGAACCTGGGTCCTCTGTGTCCCAGTCTAATGCTCTATCCACTGCGCCACCGCCTGGTCAGGAAGAAAATGAATGTCTTGACTGAGGTCATATAGTTAGTTATTAAGTGAAAACACCCAAGGTCACTGGCTTGAGCAAGGGATCATTCGGTCTGCTCTAGCCCCCTCCACCCCTCCCATCAAGGCACACATGAGAAAGTAATCAATGATCAACTAAGGTGCCACAATGAAGACTTGATGCTTCTCATCTCTCTCCCTTTCTGTCTGTTTGTCCCTATCTTTCCCTCTCACTCTCTGTCTCTGTCACAAAAAAAAAAAAAAAAAAAAAAAAAAAAAATTTCTCTGGCATCTGCTTTCTTAACCATAAAGCAAACACAGCTGTTTTTAGCATCAAATGAGATGCATGGTCAAGCAATTAGCAATAGGGGACGCTCACAAAAATTTCTGCTTCTTCTACCCTAAGTGAAAAGGACACTGAGAACTGTACCAGAGGAAAACATATTACTTAAAGACACAAAATAGCAATGTTTAGAGATAAATGTGTTTTATAGAAAACTAATTTAAAAATATAAGTAAATCAACGGGAGAGGATTTTTTAACAGTTGAACCTGAATCTAAATATTTCAGAATTGAGGTAAGTGCATTTATTAATATGTTGTGGTAAATTGTATATGGTGTTTTGTGGTTACAGTTATGTTTCTCATCTTCATAAATAATAAACTGGACAAATAGAGCACAATTTTGAGAAATGTATGTGAATTAAAAATGAATGCATAAATTGAATAATGGCTATAGAAAATACGCAAACATCCTTAAGATTCTTGGCAATGGAATTTTTATCCTATAAACTATGTAAAAATCTTACTTCTAGGAAGGAAAGACTTCTATGATAAATAAAATGGTACAGCCTGACCAGGCAGTGGCGCAGTGGATAGAGTGTCAGACTGGGATGCAGAAGGACCCAGGTTCGAGACCCCACGGTTGCCAGCTTGAGCACGGGCTCATCTGGCTTGAGCAAAAAGCTCACTAGCATGGACCCAAGGTCACTGGCTCAAGCAAGGGGTTATTCAGTCTGCTGAAGGCCCGCAGTCAAGGCACATATGAGAAAGCAATCAATGAACAACTACGGTATCGCAACAAAAAACTGATAATTGATATGATTGATGCTTCTCATCTCTCTCTGTTCCTGTCTGTCTATCCCTATCTATTCCTCTATCTGACTCTCTCTCTGTTCCTGTAAAAAAATAAAAAATTTAAAAAAATAATAAATAAATAAATAAAATGGTACACTATGTGATGAACAAAAGGGCATCCTTCATATATGGTTTCCACATGGCAATATAATTAAGTATTAAGAGTACAAGCAAAGCTCTGATAACTTTGAAGCATTTTTGCTGCTTTTCTTATTTATATTTCATTCCCTGAAGTCACAACTGTATTGGATGTAGCTATTCATCCCTGTGGTAGAATTTTTTAAAAATATTTTATTTATTGATTTTTAGAGAGGAGAGAGAGAGAGAGAGAGAGAGAAGGGGGAGGAGCAGGAAGCATCAACTCCCATATGTGCCTTGACCTGGCAAGCCCAGGGTTTCGAACAGGCGACCTCAGTGTTCCAGGTCAATGCTTTATCCCACTGCGCTACCACAGGTCAGGCCCCTGCGGTAGAATTTCATTTACAAATTTCCACTTTGTCAATGCTTCTAGAGCTATTAGCATAGTAGCCAGCCTCCCGAATCAACAAATTTTTGTTCTGTTTCTTTCTTTCATGGAAAAGTTTAAATTTACACATAAATTGAGAGATGGATCTAATGAGCCCTCATAGGCCCATCACCAGTTTTAACCATTATCAACATTTTTTCACTGTTATTTCATCTGTGTCCTCAGCCACTTAATTTTATTGTATTTGGTTTATTTTTTTAATGTTTATTTTGTGGATTTTAGAGGGAAAGAAGGGGGGGGATGGGAACATCAATCCATTCCTGTATGTGCCCTGACGGGATCAAACCAGCCACCTCTGTGCTTCCAGCCAAAACTAACCAACGGCCAGGGCTCAGTTTAGATTTTTTAATGGAGAATTTTAAAGCCAATCCCCAATATATATCACTCCTAAATACTTCAATCTCCTCAATACATATGATGGGCAGCCATTCGCTTCTTCAGTCCCTACAACCGGCCAGCGGCTGTGCACAGTGCAGGAGATGCACAGACAGTTAAGGCTTGTGTCCTGCCCTTGAAGCTACAGGGAGGAATTTGCAGTGCCGTCCATATGCTCATACAAAGGATTAAACAAGCCAGATGGAGCCCAGCACAGAATCCCAGCATAGAGCCCAACCAGGGACCTAACCCTTTATCTCGCTAGGAAGGGCATTAGACCTGAGAAGCTGACCCAGAAAAACTCACGATTGAGAGGTCAGGAAGGAGTCTAATGCAAATCAAGGGCAATACCAGTTAGCCAGCAAGAGTAGGAAGAAGAGCCTGACCAGGCGGTAGCGCAGTGGATAGAGCGTCGGACTGGGATGCGGAGGATCCAGGTTTGAGACCCTGAGGTCGCCAGCTTGAGTGCGGGCTCATCTGGCTTGAGCAAAGAAAAAAGCTCACCAGCTTGGACCCAGGGTCGCTGGCTCGAGCAGGGGGTTACTTAGTCTGCTAAAGGCCCGCGGTCAGGGCACGTATGAGAGGGCAATCAATGAACAGCTAGGGTGTCGCAATGAGAAGCTGATGATTGATGCTTCTCATCTCTCTCCGTTCCTCTCTGTCCCTGTCTATCCCTCTCTCTGACTCTCTCTCTCTCTGTCTCTGTAAAAAGAAAAAAGAAAAAAGAAATAAAAATAAAGTAAAAGTTTAAAAAAAAAGAGTAGGAAAAAGACCCAGCAAAGAAAATGAACAGCTAAGAAAAATAGTGGAAGAGACTAGATACTGGCAAAGCTTTTAAGCTCTTCTGACAAAAGTGTTTATTAAAAAAATATTTTTTTCCCCGAAATTAGAAGCGGGGAGGCAGTCAGACATACTCTTGCATGCGCCCGACCCGGATCCACCCGGCATGCCCATCTGGGGTGTTGCTCCTTTGCGTTGCAGCTGGATCCATTCTAGCACCTGAGGCGGAGGCCATAGAGCCATCCTCAGCACCCGGGCCAACTTTGCTCAAATGGAGCCTTGGTTGCGGGAAGGGAAGAGAGAGAGGAAGGAGAGGGGGAAGGGTGGGGAAGCAGATGGGCGCTTCTGTGTGCCCTGACCAGGAATCAAACCCAGGACTTCCACATGCCAGGCTGACACTCTACCGCTGAGCCAACCAGCCAAGCCTGTATATTAAGTATTTTAATTGCTATTATTAGGTAATATGCAGGAAAAGGACATAGTTTTTCTAGCTTGATGAACTGTTAGAAAAATAGGACATGCTAATACTATTTTTTGACCTTGACTCAATCCTTAATATCAGAACCTATTTTTCAGTGGGATAGCCATAATACATTGTCTTTCACATACAATCATTCTTAGAATATAATGTGTTGTTTATATGTTCATTCATTTGTTCAAAAAATACTTCCATGTCTATTGTATGCCAGGTACTGTTTTATTTTCTGGGGATACAGCAGTGAACAAAATAGGCATGGACAGCCCTGACCAGGTGACTCGGTTGGAGCATTGTTCCTAGTCAGGGCACATACAGGAATCAGCCAATGAATACATAAATATGTAGAGCAGCCTGGCCTGTGGTGGCACAGTGGATAGAGCATCAACCTGGAATGCTGAGGTCGCCAGTTCGAAACCCTGGGCTTACCGAGTCAAGGCACATAAAACAAACAAGCAATGAACAACTAAAGTGAAACAACTATGAGTTGATACATCTAGCTCCCCCTTCCTCTCTCTGTAAAATTAATAAATAATTTTTTTTTTAAATGTAGCCTGACCAGGTGGTGGCACAGTGGATAGAGTATTGGCCTGTGACACTGAGGACGCAGGTTCAAAACCCCGAAGTCACCAGCTTGAGCGTGGGCTCACCAGCTTGAGCATGGGATCATAGATATGACCTCATGGTCGCTGCTTTGAAGCCCAAGGTCGCTGGCTTGAGCCCAAGGTCGCTGGCTTGAGCCCAAGTTCACTGACTTGAGCAAGGGGCCACTGGCTCTGCTGGAGGACCCCCCCCCCCATCAAGGCACATATGAGAAAGCAATCAATGAACAACTAAGGTGCTACAATGAAGAACTGATGCCTCTCATTTCTCTCCCTTATGATCTTTCTGGCCCTGTCTGTACCCCCTTTTTTTAAAATTTTTTTTAATTTTATTTATTTATTTTTTACAGAGACAGAGAGTGAGTCAGAGAGAGGGATAGACAGGGACAGACAGACAGGAACGGAGAGAGATGGGAAGCATCAATCATTAGTTTTTCATTGCGCGTTGCAACACCTTAGTTGTTCATTGATTGCTTTCTCATACGTGCCTTGACTGTGGGCCTTCAGCAGACTGAGGAACCCCTTGTTGGAGCCAGCGACCTTGGGTTCAAGCTGGTGGGCTCTTGCTCAAACCAGATGAGCCCGCACTCAAGCTGGCGACCTCAGGGTCTCAAACTTGGGTCCTCTGCATCCCAGTCCAATGCTCTATCCACTGCGCCACTGCCTGGTCAGGTGTGTACCCCCATTCTTGCTAAATAAGTAATTAAAATATTTTTAAAAATATGTAGAGCAATTGGTTGATGTTTCTCTCTAAAATCAACAAATAAAATAAAAAAAAGAGGTATGGACTGTGAAGAAGCTCATATTTTGGTATGAAAGACAAAATAAAGGACATAATGTCATATATAATATCAGATAGAGGTAAGTACTATTATGATTTATGTAGCGGGTTCAGAGTACAGAGAGGAATGGAAGCCCTGTTTTGTATAAGGTATTCAGAAGAATATTTCCTTCTTTGGTGTACATAGTATAACAGAGAGCCAAGGTTTCATTAGATTACTAAGAACATGAAGGAAGAAGAATATAACAAATATAATTGTTCATTAATTATATTTGTCATTCAGTAAAAGTGAAGAAAATTTACCTCAAAGCATCATGAGTTTCCATGTTCCTTTGGCATTGTTACCCTCCTTTGCCCTCATTTTGCCTACTTTCCTCTAGCCTGGGTGGCAATGGTAGTGGCTGTAGTGGAGAGGTGGTGGCGGTGGCAGTGATGGCCATGGTGGGGGGTCCCATCTCTCTGTGTGGCATGTTCACTACATCACTTTGCACTTCAGTCACAACTCACTTTATGGGTCAAGCAGTAAGGTCACAAATTGTATTAACAAACTAGTCTGTGAAACTTCTAAAAGAAGGATTATTCATTAAATATACTGTCTTATGCCTGCATAATAGGATAAAAACAAAATAAATGGAGTGACTATCAAGTCAGCTTATCTGTTTTTGAATAATTTGTGGCACTTTCAAAACAGTGATTCCAGAAGGCTATGCTTAATATGCAAACCAGGTGCCTTCCCACTGACATGTACCTCAGGGATCTCAGGCCATCTCTCTAGGACACCCCCACACCTGTCCTGTAGGGCAGTGGTCCCCAACCCCTGGGCTGCGGACCGGTACTGGTCCGCGGGCCATTTGCTACCGGTCCGCAGAGAAAGAATAAATAACTTACATTATTTCCGTTTTATTTATATTTAAGTCTGAACACTGTTTTATTTTTTAAAAATGACCAGATTTCCTCTGTTACATCTGTCTAAGACTCACTCTTGATGCTTGTCTCGGTCACGTGATACATTTATCCGTCCCACCCTAAAGGCTGGTCCATGAAAATATTTTCTGGCCTGACCTGTGGTGGTGCAATGGGATAAAGCGTCGACCTGGAAATGCTGAGGTCCCTGGTTCGAAACCCTGGCTTGCCTGGTCAAGGCACATATGGAAGTTGATGCTTCTAGCTCCTCCCCCCTTCTCTCTCTTTCTCTCTCTCTCTCCCTCTCCTCTCTAAAATGAATAAATTAAAAAATATATATATTTTCTGACATTAAACCAGTCCATGGCCCAAAAAAGGTTGGAGGCCACTACCTGACCAGGTGGTGGTGCAGTGGATGGAGCATTGGACTGGGATATGGAGGACCCAGGTTCGAGACTCCGAGGTCGCCAGCTTGAGCGTGGGCTCATCTGGTTTGAGCAAAAGCTCACCAGCTTGGACCCAAGGTGCTGGCTCGAGCAAGGGGTTACTCGGTCTGCTGAAGGCCCACGGTCAAGGCACATATGAGAAAGCAATCAATGAACAACTAAGGTGTCACAACAAAAAACTGATGATTGATGCTTCTCATCTCTCTCCATTCCTGTCTGTCTGTCCCTGTCTATCCCTCTCTCTCTCTCTGTCTCTGTAAAAAAAAAAAAAAAGAAAAGAAAAGAAAAGAAAAGGTTGGGGGCCATGCTGTAGAGCCTGCCCAATTTATCTTGCTGTTCCAAGCTGCTGCCTGAAAGTTATTGACCTTTTTTGGACTGTTTTTTGGGTCCGCCTTTACTCCTGGCTGATATCTTTAGTCCCGGGGTTCTTAATCTACAGCTGCATTCTACTTTCTCACCCCAGGCTGGATTAGAGCTAGAGCCCTGAACCAGTTTGCTTGCACGTTGAAGAAAGTTGGATAAGCTCAAAAGCTCGCTGGACATCTCCGTGGGGATACATCACAGTCAACTCAAAGTCAACATGTCTAAAAAGGAATTGACTATTTTTCCTCCAGAATCTTCCCCCACCATTATTAGCTAGGTTAGGCTGGAAACTATATTTCCCAGAAACCCTTCCATATGGGGTTCCAGGTGAGAGTTGCTCAAGAAAGGAATTTGGGCCTGACCAGGCGGTGGTGCAGTGGATAGAGTGTCGGACTGGGAAGTGGAAGACACGGGTTCGAGACCCAGAGGTCGCCAGCTTGAGCGCAGGCTCATCTGGCTTGAGCAAAAAGCTCACCAGGTTGGACCCAAGGTCACTGGCTTGAGCAAGGGGTTACTCGGTCTGCTGAAGGTCCGCGGTCAAGGCACATATGAGAAAGCAATCAATGAACAACTAAAGTGTCGCAACGAAAACTGATGATCGATGCTTCTTATCTCTCTCTGTTCTTGTCTGTCTGTTTGTCCCTATCTATCCCTCTTTCTGAAGGAAAAGAAAAAAATTAAATAAATAAATAAATAAATAAAATGGAACCTTTCTCAACTAGTGTTTTAAAAAAAAGAAAGGAACTTGGGAGCACTACATCTGAATGCCGTTGTGGTTCAATGAGATGGCTCACAGATGCTGGGGTGCTTAGTGGGTTCCATCTTAGACCCACCAAGGCAAATGCTTTCTTTAGATTTCTCAGCCTCCCTTTTGTGGCTCTATTTTGTTGGCTGGACATCCTTGGCTTTTCAGACTGACTGATCGGGGACTTCACTGGTCCTCCAACACTCCTCCTCAGATGTGCAATTGCCCAGCTCCTCTTACAAACTATGTAAAGTCTAATTTCAACAATGAATTCTTCTTCTTATTCTAAGTGAAAGGAGGGCGGAGAGACAGACAGACTCCCGCATGTGCCCCAACTGGGATCCTTCCGACACCTCCATCTGGGGTCAATGCTCTGCCCATCTGGGGCCATGCTTACAATGGAGCTATTTTTAGCACCTGAGTTGGAGGCTCCACAGAGCTATCCTCAGTACACAAGGCCAATGCGCTGGAACCAATCGAGCCATGGCTGTGAGAGGACAAGAGAGAGAGAGAGAGAGAGAGAGAAAGGGGAGGGGTGGAGAAGAAGATAGTTGCTTCACCTGTGTGCCCTGACTAGGAATTGAACCTAGGACATCCACATGCCGGGCTGACACTCTACGACTAAGCCAACCAGCCAGCAATGAATTCTTTATTCCATAATTCCTAGGGTTCAGATTTACTAATTGAAGCCTTACTGTGATAGGTGCCACCACTACCATCACCACCGCCCTGTCCTCCTTTTCAGGATATATAAATATATGTAAATCATTAAGGCCCATTGAATCTCTCTCTTCAGTATCCCTCTGGTCACCCACTTATCTCCCTCCCCACTGCTATCACTCTCTCAGGTACCAGAGTGCCGGCCTGACTCCGTCCCCACTGCCATCACTGTCTCAGGTACCGGAGTGCCTGCCTGACTCTGTCCCCACTGCCGTCACTGTCTCAGGTACCAGAGTGCCTGCCTGACTCCGTCCCCACTGCCGTCACTGTCTCAGGTACCAGAGTGCCTGCCTGACTCCGTCCCCACTGCCGTCACTGTCTCAGGTACCAGAGTGCCTGCCTGACTTCGTCCCCACTGCCGTCACTGTCTCAGGTACCAGAGTGCCGGCCTGACTCTGTCCCCACTGCCATCACTGTCTCAGGTACCAGAGTGTGGCCTGACTTCGTCCCCACTGCCTTCACTGTTTCAGGTACCAGAGTGCTGGCCGCCTCTCAGTCATTCCCCTTGGAATAGCAGCCTCCTCGGCCTCAGCAAACCTCTCATTCTTGCCCCCTCACCCCGCGCCAGTATTGTGTGGAGACTGTAAACACATCTTCAGCGGTTTGGTAGGAAACACTATTTGATGCCTGTAATCTGAATGCCCTCTTATTCGATTGCTTTTTCATTGACACCATGAGTGTATGTACTGCCTGTTCATTTCCAGCAGCTGCAGCATCCCCCAGCCGCCCTAAGTGTGGAAAGGAGTGAGGCGTCGTCTTCAAGCAGGTCCTGAGTCCCCTGTGGGCGCCACTTGCTGGGGTGGGGCATCTTGCAGGGTGGGGTGGCGCTCATATCTCATCTCCACATGCAGCCCTCAGGCTGCGTGTTGATTAAGGTCGTAGGAAAACCAGGAAAACCCCCTTACGGAACTTAACCAGTGACTGTCAGCTTCTTTCTGAGAAAATGAGAGAACATATTCCACCTGAAATTCTTCTCAAAGGAGAGGGTGGGTATATCTCTACATGGGTTCTCAGTAACTTGTCTTCCAAGGTGTGTTTGTTGTCAGTTCATTTGTTTTATTTTTATTAATTGATTATTTTATTGATTTTAAAAACATGTTGCACTTTCATTTATTTATTTGATACCCAGTTAACGCATTCTACTTTTTATAATATTTAAACAATAAAGGATGCCTGGCCTGTGGTGGCACAGTGGATAAAGTGTCAACCTGGAATGCTGAGAGTGCAGGTTCAAAACCCTGGGCTTGCCTGGTCAAGGCACATATGGCAGTTGGTGCTTCCAGCTCTTTCCCTGCCCTCCTTCTTTCTTCTCAGTAAAATGAATAAAATCTAAAAAACAAAACAAAACCACAATAAAGAAGTAGTCAGAGAAAAAGCAGAGGTCTCCCTTTCCTCACCGTAACCACTGCCAAAAATACAGTGAAAACAGGGACAATTTATTTTTATAATTTTTACTTTAATATTTTTATTGATTTTAGAGAGAGAGAGAGAGAGACAGGAAGGGAAAGAGAGAGAGGGGGAGGAGAGAGAGGCAGAAGCATCATCTCATAGTTGTTTCACTTTAATTTTTTTTTCTTTTTTTTTGTGGCAGAGACAGAGAGAGTCAGAGAGAGGGACAGACAGACAGGAAGGGAAAGAGATGAGAAACATCAATTCTTTGTTGTGGCTCCTTAGTTGTTCATTGATTGCTTTCTCATATGTGCCTTGACTGTGGGCCTTCAGCAGACTGAGTAACCCCTTGCTCGAGCCAGCGACCTTGGGTCCAAGCTGGTGAGCTTTGCTCAAACCAGATGAGCCCGGGCTCAGGCTGGCAACCTCAGGGTCTCGAACCTGGGTCCTCGGTATCCCAGTCCGAAGCTCTATCCACTGTGCCACCACCTGGTCAGGGTAGTTGCTTCACTTTAGTTGTTAACTGATCACTTTTTTTTTTTTTTTGTATTTTTCTGAAGTTGGAAACGGGGAGGCAGTCAGACAGACTCCCACATGCGCCTGACCGGGATCCACCGGCATGCCCACCAGGGGGCGATGCTCTGCCCATCTGAGGCGTTACTCTGTTGCAACCAGAGCCATTCTAGCGCCTGAGGCAGAGGCCATAGAGCCATCCTCAGCGCCCGGGCAACTTTGCTCCAATGGAGCCTTAGCTGCGGGAAGGGAAGAGAGAGACAAAGAGAAAGGAGAGGGGGAGGGGTGGAGAAGCAGATGGGCACTTCTCCTGTGTGCCCTGGCTGGGAATTGAACCTGGGACTCCTGCATGCCAGGCCAATGCTCTACCACTGAGCTAACCGGCCAGGGCCAACTGATCACTTTTTGTACATGCCTTGAGGGGGAAGGTGGGGCTCTACCACTGAGCCAACCGGCCAGGGCTCAATGACTCACTTTTTACATTGAGTATCTACAGAAGTAGGCACTAGACCTAAAAGCCAATGGCAGGTCTCTACACTTGAGGAGCTCAGTGTCAAGGGCAAGATAGACATACATATGCATGACTGGATAATAACGATGCCAGTGTTTACCATGTGCAGAGACTCTATTCTTTTTTTGTGACACAGAGAGAGAGAGACAGAAAGAGGGACAGACAGATAGGGAGAGACAGACAGGTAGGGAGAGAGATGAGAAGCATCAATTCTTCATTCCGGCACCTTAGTTGTTCATTGATTGCTTTCTCATCTGTGCCTTAATGGGGGCCAGGGCGCTCCAACAAAGTGAGTGACTCCTTGCTCGAGCTGGTGACCTCGGGCTCACGCCAGCGACCACGGGGTCATGTCTCTAATCCCACGCTCAAGCCAGCAACCCCTCACTCAAGCCGGATGAGCCTGCAACCTTGAGGTTTCAAATCTGGGTCCTCCAGGTCCTAGTCTGATGCTCTATCCACTGCACCACCACCTGGTCAGGTTGCAGGAACTATTTCTAAGCATTCCATTTATGTTATCTCACATTCATCCAGCCCTGTGAACAGACACTATTAACCCATTTTTTTATTTTTTTTTGTATTTTTTCCGAAGCTGGAAATGGGGAGAGACAGTCAGACAGACTCCCGCATGTGCCCCACCGGGATCCACCCGGCACGCCCACCAGGGGGTGACGCTCTGCCCACCAGGGGGCGATGCTCTGCCCCTCCGGGGCATCGCTCTGTCGCAACCAGAGCCACTCCAGCGCCTGGGACAGAGGCCAAGGAGCCATACTCAGCGCCAGGGCCATCTTTGCTCCAATGGAGCCTCGCTGCGGGAGGGGAAGAGAGAGACAGCGAGGAAGGAGAGGGGGAGGGGTGGAGAAGCAGATGGGCGCTTCTCCTGTGTGCCCTGGCCGGGAATTGAACCCGGGACCCCTGCACGCCAAGCCGACGCTCTACCACTGAGCCAACCGGCCAGGGCCACTATTAACCCATTTTACAGACAAGGACACGAACTCTGGAACATGAGTCACCTTGCCTGGAGGAAGTGGCAGAGCTAGGAATCAAGCTCCAGAGTGCTGACCAGCAAAATGGGTGACTTTTCCATTATGCCAGGGACAGAGGCAAAATCAATTCATTTTGCAAGAAGAGGACAGTGATTCACGTTGCATAAGCAAGTTGGAGTCTTATTATTTGCAACTTTAGTAGGTCACATACATTCATCAGTCTTTTTTCTCATTTCACTGTTCTTTCCTTGCCTCCCTTCCTCCCCCCCCCCCACGGGAATGCATTCTTTTTTTTAATTTTTTTTATTTATTTATTCATTTTAGAGAGGAGAAGGAGAGAGAGAGAAAGGAGAGAGAGACAGGGGAGGGGGGAGGAGCTGGAAGCATCAACTCCCATATGTGCCTTGACCAGGCAAGCCCAGGGTTTCGAACCGGCGACCTCAGCATTTCCAGGTCGACGCTTTATCCACTGCGCCACCACAGGTCAGGCGGGAATGCATTCTTTAGCTTGTCATTCTCCCAACTGTAGGTCAATCAACCTGTTGTGGCTCAGTGTAAAGGTGGCCGGACTAGTAAATTACCGAAAGTCATCCTCTCTAGCAGGCTGCCCTTGCTGAGCTTAAACCTGCCCGTTAGCCCTGGCCGGTTGGCTCAGTGGTAGAGCGGTGGCCTGGCGTGCAGGAGTCTCGGGTTCGATTCCCGGCCAGGGCACACAGGAGAAGCGCCCATCTGCTTCTCCACCCCTCCCCCTCTCCTTCCTCTCTGTCTCTCTCTTCCCCTCCCGCAGCCAAGGCTCCAATGGAGCAAAGTTGGCCCACGCACTGAGGATGGCTCCATGGCCTCTGCCTCAGGCGCTAGAATGGCTCTAATTGCGGCAGAGCAACACCCCAGATGGGCAGAGCATTGCCCCCTGGTGGGCGTGCCGGGTGGATCCCAGTCGGGTCGGGCGTAAGCGGGAGTCTGTCTGACTACCTCCCCATTTCCAACTTCAGAAAAATACAAAAAAAAAGAAACCTGCCCGTGAACTTCCAGTTTGCTAGATGCTCCACAACCCTGATCATGACAGTTACGGCAGCAGCCACCAGCCCTGTGGAAGTTATAATTAGTAGTCCTTTCGGAGCTGTCTCTGGATATCACTGAGATGCTGGTACAGGCTGTTACTGTTTGAGGGCTTCTGGGCCCGTGGTGAAGAAAATGGAGTGGGTGGTTTGCTGACAGTTTTTATAAATACCCCAGTATTTACTTAATGGCAGAAACACACAGAGAGAACACACAGAGCATTCGCGGAAAGAACACGGCTTAGTTCTATTCATCCTCTGGGCCCAGGACCAAGCACTTCTCGTCTGTTCTGAGGACCTGCCCCTGGAGCCAGCTGCAGCCCTGCGTCTGGGGAAGTCACCTGCCTGCCCGCTGGAGGAGGAAGGAAGGAAGGAACAAGGAACAATGAAGCCCTTATTAAAAGCCAAGGGTTTTTTGTTGTTGTTGGGTGTTTTTTTTTTTTTTTTCTGTTTGTTTTGTTTTGTTTCTTCAATTTATTTTCTAGTCAGGCCACTCCTCTCCTTAAAACCTTCTAGGAGCCTGGCTGTCGTGGCGCAGTGGATAAAGCGTCTGAGAACACTGGAACACTGAGGTCGCAGGTTCAAAACCCTGACTTCCCTGGTCAAGGCACATATGGGAGTTGATGTTTCCTGCTCCTCCCCCCTTCTCTCTCTCTCTCTCTCTTTCTCTCTACTCTCTAAAATGAATAAATAAAATCTTAAAAAACAAATAAAAACAAAAATTAAAAAAAAAACCTTCTAGGAGCTCATTGCAACTTTTAGGATAAATAAAGGTCAAAGGTCCTGATGTGACAGACAGGGCTCTGCCCCTTGAGTCCCCTCTGTCCCTGCTTTCCTCTTCTTTAAAGTTCCTCAAACATGTCCACCCCTCGCCCCCCGCGGGTCTGTACATGGGATTCCCTCCGGCTCTAATGCAGTCTCCTCCACTGCCGGTGATTCTGGCTCGTTCTCCTCGGCTCCGCTGAAACCGCACTTCACGCGCTGGATTTCAGCATCGTCAGAAAGGGATTTCCGCTGCCTCCATCAAAGCCATCATCCTTGAAAAACACTTTCACTACTTCTGACACTTTTCACTTATTTGACTTTCTAATCATATATAAGTGCAATTATTTCATTTATGTCTCTCCAGTTGTCCTGCTTGCCATTTTTACCCCAGAGCCAATGCAGCTATGCCTGCCCTGTGTAAAAAGAGTTCTATAGATATTTGTCAAATAAAGAAATGAACAAGGCCCTGGCCGGTTGGCTCAGTGGCGGAGCGTCGGCCTGGTGTGCAGAAGTCCCAGGTTCGATTCCCGGCCAGGGCACACAGGAGAAGCGCCCATCTGCTTCTCCACCCCTCCCCCTCTCCTTCCTCTCTGTCTCTCTCTTCCCCTCCCGCAGCGAGGCTCCATTGGAGCAAAGATGGCCCGGGCGCTGGGGATGGCTCCTTGGCCTCTGCCCCAGGCACTGGAGTGGCTCTGGTCGCGACAGAGCGACGCCCCGAAGGGGCAGAGCATCGCCCCCTGGTGGGCAGAGCGTCGCCCCCTGGTGGGCGTGCCGGGTGGATCCCGGTGGGGCGCATGCGGGAGTCTGTCTGACTGTCTCTCCCCGTTTCCAGCTTCAGAAAAATACAAAAGAAAAGAAAAAGAAAAAAGAAATGAACAAGCCTGACCTGTGGTGGTGCAGTGGATACAACGTCGACCTGGAATGCTGAGGTCACCAGTTCAAAATCCCCGGCTTGCCTGGTCAAGGCACATATGAGAGTTGATGCTTCTTGCTCACCCCTCTTCTCTCTCTATCTCTCTCCTCACTCTCTAAAATGAGGAATAATAATAAAAAAAGAAATGGACAAATGAAATACATGTTTGAGCACTTAAGTATTTAGTTTTTAATAAAGGGAGTGAGAAAGATCTCAAATCTTTTCCCTCCTCCTCAGTTGTCAGCGGTGCCTTCATCCGAACATTCACACCAGAAGCTGGCCAACGGCAGTGCTACAAGGAGGAGAGTGGAAATCAGAAACTCTTAGACTCTGCTAAGAAATTGGCCACCAGGTGGTCTTACCCTCTATAGCTGTGCTGTCCAATATAGCAGCCACTAGCCACAAGTGTATTTAAGTTTAAACCAGTTAAAATGAAAGAAAATTAAAATTTCAGTTTATAAATCTCACCAGCCCCATTTCACATGCTCAGTGGCCACATGTGGTCAGTGGCTTCCACATTGTACAGCACCAATTTAGAACTTTTTCTTTTCAATTTTAGTGAGAAGAGGGGAGGCAGAGAGACAAACTCCCACATGCACCCTGACCGAGATCCACTCAGCAAGTCCACTAGGGGCCATGCTCTACCCATCTGTGGCCATTGCTCTGTTGCTTGGCAACCAAGCCATTTTTTTTTTTTTTTTTAGCACCTGAGGTGGAGGCCACTGAGCCATCCTCAGTTCCCAAAGCCAACTCGCTCAAACCAATGGAGCCATGGCTGCAGGAGAAGAAAAGAGAGAGAGAGAGAGAGACAGAGAGAGAAAGAAGGGGAGGGAGAGGCTTGGAGAAGCAGAAGGTTGCTTCTCCTGCGTGCCCTGACCAGTAATCAAACCCGGGACATCCACAGGCCAGGCTGATGCTCTACCACTGAGCCAACAAGCCAGGGCAGAACATTTCTAGTATTGCAGAAAGTTCTGTTGAGTAGTGCTGCTTTAGAATAAAAAAATCTCTTCTGTACAGAGCACTTGATTTGTAACAGGGTGAAAGGAGAAAGCACACTTTCCCTCCTGCTTTCAAATCGGGGGGGGGGGGGGGGGGCGGAGCCTGCACCCTTGACAATTATCATCTGTATTACACATGATGCCAGGTGCCGCAGCTAAAGGCTCTTCCTCTGTCAATGCAACTCCCAGGTGCTCCTTATTAGGGTTCTTATGAAGATTAAGTTAGTCACAACACATGTTCAGGCCCTTAGGCAGCTCTTTAGTACTTTAGTAGGCTCTTTTAACAGCCGAAAGTTAAGTCCTTATGAGCACAGGAGACTCTGGCACAAGTTACTCAACTTCTCTGAGCCTCAAATTCCTTATTGTTAAAGTGAGAATCATAATTTTATTAATAGTGCGGAATAGGTAGGATATTTTCCCCAAAGGGATTAGCACAGTGCCTGACATATACCCGAAAACTGTTAGTTATCCTTATTTGATTATCCTTGAGTGCTGTAACGAATATGAATTTCTCATGAATCACTGCAGAAGTTGTATTCCAGCTGTTAAAACATTCCAGGTACATGCCTAAAGATGTGTAAATGTGGCCAGCAGTGCTAACTTCCTGAAACTTTCCTTTGGATTTGCTGAAGACTGGCAGCGAACCTGTAAGGCAAACTGTTAGTAAGAGTTAGTTAAATTGACTTCAGTCACACATTTCTGAGCTGCCCAGGACTTCTCACTAGGCCAAGAAATGCCTGACACAGGCTATGTGTCAGAGTTCCACTAAGACATATTGGTCACTGTGGGTCAAATAAGTTTGCAAATATGATGTATATGTTTTGCTTGTTTATAGTTTGCATTGGGTGTGGGGGACAGGCTGTAAGCAGGCAGGGTCCTTATAGCCTAAGGCAGGGGTCCCCAAACTTTTTACACAGGGGGCCAGTTCACTGTCCCTCAGACCATTGGAGGGCCGGACTATAAAATAATCTATGAACAAATCCCTTTGCACACTGCACATATCTTTTTTTTTTTTCTTTTCTTTTCTGAAGTTGGAAATGGGGAGGCAGTCAGACAGACTGCCGCATGCGCCCGACCGGGATCCACCCAGCATGCCCACCAGGGGCGACGCTCTGCCCATCTTGGGGCATCACTCTGCTGCAATCAGAGCCATTCTAGCGCCTGAGGCAGAGGCCACAGAGCCATCCCCAGCGCCCGGGCCATCTTTTGCTCCAATTGAGCCTCGGCTGCAGGAGGGGAAGAGAGAGACAGAGAGGAAGGAGAGGGGGAGGGGTGGAGAAGCAGATGGGCGCTTCTCCTGTGTGCCCTGGCCAGGAATCGAACCCGGGACTCCCGCACGCCAGGCCGACGCTTCACCACCGAGCCAACCAGCCAGGGCCTGCACATATCTTATTTTAAAGTAAAAAAACAAAACGGGAACAAATACAATATTTAAAATAAAGAACAAGTAAATTTGAATCGACAAACTGACCAGTATTTCAATGTGTTGGGCAGATAAAATATATTATGCTCACCTTGTTAAAGATGACGTTGCCCACGTGAGGCCATCACCCAGGTGATATTAATGTGTGTTGAGAATCCTTGTAGTCTGGGGCTTGGTTTTGGGATTAAGCCTTTCCCACCCTTTTTGATGTAGGGCAGTACAATCCTATCATGCCTCAGAAAGTGACTTTATATTAGAGATTTCCCTATTTTGTATATTGGATTAAAGGTTGTGAAGCTACACTATAAAATAGGGGCAAAACGGGAGCTTAGGGCTCTTGGTTCCTGAGATTATCATTAGAGGAGAGAGCAGAGCAGAAAGCAGAAGGAGGCCACGTGGAGGAGGCCAGGAGAAGCAGCCAAGATGGCGGAGTGCTGAGTGAGATGCCAGTTTGTGCAGAGTTTGTATCTGGGATAAGGAAGGAGATGGGGAACTGAGGAGAATAAGGCTGGTGAGCTAGAAACCTTTGATTCTAGGAAACTCGGATAAGTCAGTGGCTTTGTGAGCACTGAATGTGATTGGGTTTTGGAGCCCAGTGTGTGTTTTTACTTGCCCGCCGGGTGCAAGCTAGAATTAAAGACTATGGCCCACCAGTTTTTAGCTCCGTTGTTTCTTTACCGACTGTCCGAATCCAATGCGAACCTGCATGGGCCGGGCTGCTGTGATGGTAGCCCTGGCCGTGCCTTCTGGCTTTACATTTGGCGTAGTCTGTGGCAGGATTCGATACAGATCGGCAAGGAGCCTTTGAGTGGTGGAGTAGAGGACTGGCTAGTGTTAGGGTTCCCCATGGCTGTCCTTTTGGGGATTGTAGGCTGGCTGACTTTTACAGCCATGTGTGAGGAAACTGAGAGCTCTGTGGAAGAGGCTGCCCGGGACCTGCAAACCGAGCAGTGGAAGGAGCTGCAGCAAATGCAGGAGAAACCGATGCTGACCCTGGAGCTGGAGGAAATGCTGGAGGAGGAGGCCAACCAGGTGTTCGAGATTCGCCTGGAAATGGAGCAAACACTGGAGGAGGATTCAGAGGTTCGTGAGTTGCAGATTGCCCTGGATGTTATGGAGAGCCAGCAGCGGCAGGAGGCCAGGGCTGAGGCTGAAGCTGAGGCCGGGTCCGGAGCTGCAAGGTCTGCGGAGCAGAAGGCGGCAGCGGCCCAGGGCTCGAGCCCGGCAGTGGGAGCTGGAGTTTTCAGTTCCTCTTTGGAAGATGAGAATCGGGCTGGAGTTGCAATCCACAGTCTCCATAAGATGGGAGCCCAGCTGGAAGGAGCACCTACTGCGGCCCTGGTAGGTCTGCGATTTTGGGACATAGGGCTGGACATGTTCTCCAGAGCAGAGATGGAAATGCTGACTGCCATTGCCATGTGCCCCTCTTTGGGACAGTGTAAGACCTGCGAGGATGGCAGGGATGAGGGGGGTGGCTGACGCCCCATGTGCGTGGACTGATTTCCTGGACTAAGACCGGAGTGGGCATTGGCTCCTTTGTTGGATGGACTTACGGATTACGGATTTTGGACAATGTGAAATACCCTAATGGGGGTGGGGGGTGGCTTTGCTGGAAGCACTCTCCTGCCCCGGGAAACTTTTCCCATAGGCCGAGGACATTTTGCGCTTTGGGCAAAGTGCTCAGAGACTGGTGAAGTGTACCTTTGTGATTGTTAAAACTGTATGATTTGTCATGTTGTAATTTGTATAATGTGTTTAATTTCCTTGTACAGGGATGCGGGTGATGTAAATTGTGGGTAGTAAAGTGAGCATAGGGGTGGATTATTGGGCAGATAAAATATATTATGCTCACCTTGTTAAAGATGACGTTGCCCACGTGAGGCCATCGCCCAGGTGATATTAATGTGTGTTGAGAATCCTTGTAGTCTGGGGCTTGGTTTTGGGATTAAGCCTTTCCCACCCTTTTTGATGTAGGGCGGTACAATCCTATCATGCCTCAGAAAGTGACTTTGTATTAGAGACTTCCCTATTTTGTATATTGGATTAAAGGTTGTGAAGCTACACTATAAAATAGGGGCAAAACGGGAGCTTAGGGCTCTTGGTTCCTGAGATTATTATTAGAGGAGAGAGCAGAGCAGAAAGCAGAAGGAGGCCACGTGGAGGAGGCCAGGAGAAGCAGCCAAGATGGCGGAGTGCTGAGTGAGATGCCAGTTTGTGCAGAGTTTGTATCTGGGATAAGGAAGGAGATGGGGAACTGAGGAGAATAAGGCTGGTGAGCTAGAAACCTTTGATTCTAGGAAACTCGGATAAGTCAGTGGCTTTGTGAGCACTGAATGTGATTGGGTTTTGGAGCCCAGTGTGTGTTTTTACTTGCCCGCCGGGTGCAAGCTAGAATTAAAGACTATGGCCCACCAGTTTTTAGCTCCGTTGTTTCTTTACCGACTGTCTGAATCCAATGTGAACCTGCATGGGCCTGGCTGCTGTGATGGTAGCCCTGGCCGTGCCTTCTGGCTTTACACAATGGGAACTATGTTCCTCTCACTGACCACCATTGAAAGAGGTGCCCCTTCCAGAAGTGCGGCGGGGGCCAGATAAATGGCCTCAGGGGGCTGTATGCGGCCCTCGGGCCGTAGTTTGGGGACCCCTGGCCTAAGGCTTAGTTTTAAGATTAAGCCTTTCCCACCCTTTTAATACTAAGATCTTCTCAACACTAAGCTTTTCCCCACACCCTTGACTGTTGCATGATGTGGGGTGGTGCACTCTTATGAGGAATCCCATTTATGCCTCAGATAAGTGGCTTTGTATCAGAGACTTTCTTATTTGTATATTGGCTTAAAGGCTTTAATTTCTACACTATAAAATAAGGTCGCCTGACCTGTGGTGGCGCAGTGGGATAAAGCATTGACCTGGAACACTGAGGATGCCAGTTCGAAACCTTGGGCTTGCCTGGTCAAGGCACATATGGGAGTTGATGCTTCCTGCTCCTCCCCCTTCTCTCTCCTCTCTCTCTAAATATCAATAAATAAAATAAAATAAAATAAGGTAGACTGGGGGCTCTCTCTCTTGGTTCCTGCCATTAGGATTGCAGAGGGGAGGCAGCCAAGTGGCAGAGTGCTGAAGGAGAAGCCAGTTTGTGCAGAGAGAAGGAGATGAGGTACAGAGATGAATAAGGCTGGTGAGGTAGAAACCTTTGATTCTAAGAAACTCGGATAAGTCAGTGACTTTGGGAACCCTAAATGGCAAGAGAATTGTTTTCCTATTGTGTGTATTTCTTGCCCCCTGGGTGCAAGCTAGGATTAAAGCTAATGGCCCACCAGTTCTTGGCTCTGTTGTTTCATTACTGTCTGTCTGAATCAAATGCGAACCTTCACAGGCCAGGCGGCAGTGATGGTGGCCGTGGCTACTGGTCATACAGTCACCTTAAATAATTGAATTTCTAGTTTTTCTGCCTGACCAGGCGGTGGCGCAGTGGATAGAGCGTCAGACTGGGATGCAGAGGACCCGGGTTCGAGACCCTGAGGTTGCCAGCTTGAGCGTGGGCTCATCGGGTTTGAGCAAGGCTCACCAGCTTGAACCTAAGGGGTCGCTGGCTCAAGCAAAGGGTCACTCAGTCTGCTGTAGCCCCCCCCCCCATCAAGGCACATATAAGAAATCAATCAGGCCCTGGCCAGTTGGCTCAGCAGTAGAGCGTCCGCCTGGCATGCGGGGGACCCGGGTTCAATTCCCGGCCAGGGCACATAGGAGAAGCGCCCATTTGCTTCTCCACCCCCCACCCCGCCTCCTTCCTCTCTGTCTCTCTCTTCCCCTCCCGCAGCCAAGGCTCCATTGGAGCAAAGATGGCCTGGGTGCTGGGGATGGCTCCTTGGCCTCTGCCCCAGGCGCTAGAGTGGCTCTGGTCACCGCAGAGCGACACCCCGAAGGGGCAGAGCATCGCCCCCTGGTGGGCAGAGCGTCACCACTGGTGGGCGTGCTGGGTAGATCCCGGTCGGGCACATGCAGAACTCTGTCTGACTGTCTCTCCCCGTTTCCAGCTTCAGAAAAATACAAAAAAAAAAAAAAAAAAAAAAAAAAAAAAAAGAAAAGAAATCAATCAATGGACAGCTAAGGAACCAAAACAAAGAATTCATGTTTCTCATCTCTCTCTGTTCCTGTCTGTCTGTCCCTATCTGTCTCTCTCTGACTCTCTGTCTCTGCCACAAAGAACCCCCAAAAACCCCAAAACATTATCTTCTAAAATATTAAAAAGGACCTGTTATCACTATCCAATTTTTAACAATGTTAAAATTAGCAAATATTTAATCTTTTTTAAAAAATTCAATGTCTTTTTGCCTAACCTGTGGTGGTGGTGCAGTGGATAAAGCATCGACCTGGAATGCTGAGGTTACTAGTTTGAAACCCTGGGCTTGCCCGGTCAAGGCAAATATGAGAACAACTACTAAGAGTTGCTGCTTCCTGCTCCTCCCCTGACTTTTCTCTCTCTCTTAAAAAAAGAAAAATGCAATGTTTTTAAAAAATAATTTAAAAAAACCTGATTACAGTTTTTGCATTCAATGTTCGTCTATTGGCCACTGAAAAAATTGGTGTCACACTTCCCATATGTAATGTTTCGGTCTATGTCTGGTTGTAGCTGCGGCCACTGTCATAGCCAGGCACATGCAGGTTCTCACTGAATTTGGACAGACGGTAGAGAAACAGTGGAGCCGAAAACTGGTGGGCCTTTCCTTTATTCCAGCTTCGCACCTGGCAGGCGAGTAAACACAAACACACTGGGCTCCAAAACCCACTCATTCAGCGCTCACAAAGCTACTGACACATCCGAGTTTTCCTAGAATCAAAGGCCCCCAGTAGCTCAGTCACCTCTAGTTCCCCATCTCCTTCTCTCTGCACAAACTGGCTGCTCCTTCAGCACCCTGCCATCTTGGCTACTTTTCTGCAAAAACGTGACCTTTCCCTCCTTCTTCTTCTTAAAACTTTTTGGCACGAAAACCCCACCTCCAGCAAACATTAGCACAACCAAGCTCCTTCCTAAGCCGGAAGGTAATTAGCCGTTTCACGTGGGCAACGGTCATTTTTAACAAAAGTGAGCAAAATCAAATAACACAAATTTTACAAACTTATTTACCCAACAGGCTATATACATAGACATTAAAAAAAAATTTTTTTTTTCTTAAGTGAGAAATGGGGAGACAGATACAGACTCTCACATGAGCCCCGTTCAGATTCTACCCAGCAAGCCCCCTACCTGGCAATGCTCTGCCCATCTGGGGCCGCTGCTCCATTGCTCAGCAACCAAGCTATTTTAGCGCATGAGGTGAGGCCTCGGAGATACCCTCAGTGCCTGGGGCCAACTTGCTCCAACAGAGTTATGGCTGTGGGAGAAGAAGAGAGAGATAGAGAGAAGGGAAAGAGGAGGGTTGGAGAAGCAGATGGTCATTTCTCCTGTGTGCCCTGAAGAGGAATCACATCCAGGATGTCCATATGCTGGGTCAATGCTCTACCATTGAGTCAACCAGCCAGGGCCTATACATATACATTTAAAGGAAAAATAAATTGTTTAATATCACAAAATGTTCCTCGGGAACTATGCCAAGCCAGTGAATACTGTGCTAATTTATGAGGGTCTCCAGAAGCATGAATTGGAAGACAAAGAGAAGCCAGGAAGTGGCTGCTTGGCACTCTGGGAAACAATACTTGGTTATGCAAGAATCTTTCACATTCAAGCTAAGAAGAAGGATTTGACAAGTTAATTAATTTGTCTTTTCTCTTACCTAAGCATTGCTGCCACTCAAATCCTTCCTGTGCTCCTAAATTGTGCCTCTCTCACATGCAGAACTTCTCAGTATTCTGATGCTGGCCCTTTCTGTTGGAGGAACTAGGACAAGAGATGTGAGGAAGTGCAACTCCCTAGGGCTTGATACTGTTAGCTAGAAGGGTGGATGTCTAGCTTTACAGGGTTGCCCAGTCTGACGCTCACACCAAGACACAAGTGACAGAGGTGACCCTCCTCCCACCCCCACTCTGCCTTTGAGTATTTTTGATGTGTGTAACTATCTAAACTACGGGTCACAGAGTAGGGGCTCCTGTTGCCTGAGGGTAAGGGTGATGCTGCTTTAAAAACTAATTAAAAAATATGAAATCTTTAATAGGATATAAGACTATTTTTAAAAAGTACTACCTTGAACTTTCAGTAAAGACTGAGCTACAAGATCATGCTATAAAAGCAATCCTGCTCCGAATCTTTATCACTGATGGTTTAAAAATGAAATACAAAGAGGCCCTGGCCAGTTGGCTCAGTGGTAGAGCATTGGCCTAGCGTGCAGGAGTCCCGGGTTTGATTCCCAGCCAGGGCACACAGGAAGAGCACCCATCTGCTTCTCCACCCCTCCCCCTCTCCTTCCTCTCTGTCTCTCTCTTCCCCTCCTGCAGCCGAGGCTCCATTGGAGCAAAGTTGGCCCAGGCACTGAGGATGGCTCCATGGCCTCTGCCTCAGGCGCTAGAATGACTCTGGTTGCAACAGAGCAACGCCCCAGATGGGCAGAGCATCGCCCCCTGGTGGCCATGCCAGGTGGATCCTGGTCGGGTGCATGCGGGAGTCTGTCTGACTGCCTCCCCGTTTCCAACTTCAGAAAAATACAAAAAAAAAAAAAAAAAGAAATATAAAGCGAACTGAATAAGAGAGTGACTGCTACCTCACACTATACTCAGAAATTGATAGAGATGCAACAGGGGACCTAATTGTGAAAGATAAGAACAATGAAACTCAAAGAACACACAGGAGAATCTCTTCACAAACATGTGTTAGGCAAAGAGTTTGTAAAGTGGATATAAAAGTACTCAACATTAAAGAAACTACTGATAAATCAGACCAATAAAAGTCAGAGTTTCTCCTGACCTGTGGTGGCACAGTGGAAACGCTGGAAACGCTGAGGTTGCCGGTTCAAAACCCTGGGCTTGCCTGGTCAAGGCACATATGGGAGTTGATGCTTCCTGCTCCTCCCCCCTTCTCTCTCTCTCTCTCTCTCTCTCTCTCTCTCTCTCTCTCTCCCCTCTCTATAATGAATAAATAAAATCTAAAAAAAAAAAATGGGCCAAAGACTTGGGCATTTATTTTACAAAAAATGCTATCCAAAATGCCAATAAGCAAATGAAAATATGTTCAATCTTACGCATGTTGTAAATGCTAATTAAAACCAGAGATATACCGGTGCATCGGACTGAGATGCGGAGGACCCAGGTTCGAGACCCCAAGGTCGCCAGCTTGAGCGCGGGCTCATCTGGTTTGAGCAAAGCTCACCAGCTTGGACCCAAGGTCACTGGCTCGAGCAAGGGGTTACTCGGTCTGCTGAAGGCTCACGGTCAAGGCACATATGAGAAAGCAATCAATGAACAACTAAGGTGTCACAACGAAAAACTGATGATTGATGCTTCTCATCTCTCTCCGTTCCTGTCTGTCCCTGTCTATCCCTCTCTCTGACTCTCTTTGTGTCTCTGTAAAAAACAACATAAAAAATCAGAGATATACCACTATACAACCACCAAAATGGTGAAAATTAAAGCGATTGATGATATCAAAGTTTGATGAGGATATGATTGTACTTGAAGATAGGGTCTTAAAGAGATAATTAAGGTTAAATAAGATCATTAAGGTAATCCTTAATAAATATTACTCGTGTCCTTATAAGAAGAGATTAGGACACAGACACACACAGAGGAAAGACCATGAGTGAAAATGGTCATCTGAACACTCTAGAGAGAGGCCTCAGAAAAAACCAATGCTTAGCGTGCGGAGGACCTGGGTTCGATTCCCGGCCAGGGCACACAGGAGAAGCGCCCATTTGCTTCTCCACCCCTCCGCCGCGCTTTCCTCTCTGTCTCTCTCTTCCCCTCCCGCAGCTAAGGCTCCATTGGAGCAAAGATGGCCCGGGCGCTGGGGATGGCACTGTGGCCTCTGCCTCAGGCGCTAGAGTGGCTCTGGTCACAACATGGCGACGCCCAGGATGAGCAGAGCATCGCCCCCTGGTGGGCAGAGCGTCGCCCCATGGTGGGCGTGCGGGAGTCTGTCTGACTGTCTCTCCCTGTTTCCAGCTTCAGAAAAAAAAACAAAAAAAACCAATGCTGCCAACACCTTCATCTTGGACTTCTAACCCTTAGAACTACGAGGAAATACATTTCTGTTTAGGCCATCTAGTTTCTAGTACTTTGTTATGGCAGCCCTAGCAAACGAATATATTGCAGTAAAATAAGTTGGTCTGGGTAATAAAAAGTATAGATCAAAACCACAGTAACAAGAATGATGGGAATGTTTGGTTATATGCCAATATCCTGCTTGGTTTCCAACCTTGTAAGAGAAAGAAGTGTCCCCTCCCAGAACACTGTCCCTTGGCAGAGTTGAGTAGTTGCAATAGAGACTATGACCCACAAAACCTAATCTACGATCTAGCTCTTTAAGGTAGAAGTTCACCCAATCCTTCTCTGCGGCTTTATTTTGTAAATGTTAATAAAACATGATGCCTGACTTGTGGTGGCACAGTGGATAAAGTGTTGAGCTGGAATGCTGAGGTCACTGGTTCGAGGCCCCGGCTGCCCTGGTCAAGGCACAAATGGGAGTTGATGCTTCCTGCTCCTCCCCTCTTCTCTCTCTCACTCTCTCTTTCTCCCCTCTCTAAAATGAATAAATAAAATATTAAAGAAAAAAAAGAAAAGATGAGCAAGAAGGATACTTGGAATATGAGATAAAGTGAGATATGACGGAGGATTTCTTAAACTAATTAAAGTATATATGTATCTACCGTATTTGATAAAAGAAAACATTAAGAAACTCTATAGCGGCCTGACCAGGCGGTGGCACAGTGGATAGAGCGTCGGACTGGGATGCAGAGGACCCAGGTTCAAAACCCCGAGGTCGCCAGCTTGAGTGCGGGGTCATCTGGTTTGAGCAAAAGCCCACCAACTTGAACCCAAGGTCGCTGGCTCCAGCAAGGGGTTACTCGGTCTGCTGAAGGCCGCGGTTCAAGGCACATATGAGAAAGCAATCAATGAACAACTAAGGTGTTGCAATGAGCAATGAAAAACTAATAATTGATGCTTCTCACCTCTCTGTTCCTGTCTGTCTGTCCCTGTCTATCCCTCTCTCTGACTCTCTCTTTGTCTCTGTAAAATAAATAAATAAATAAATAAATAAATAAATAAATAAATAAATAAAAGAAACTCTATAGCCTGACCAGGCAGTGGCGTAGTGGATAGAGCGTCAGACTGGGACGCAGAGGGTCCAGGTTCAAGATCCTGAGGTTGCCAGCTTGAGCGGGGGCTCATCTGGTTTGAGCAAAGCTCACCAGCTTGGACCCAAGGTCGCTGGCTCGAGCAAGGGGTTACTTGGTCTGCTGTAGCCCCATAGTCAACGCACATATGAGAAAGCAATCAATGAACAACTAAGGTGTCACAACTAAAAACTGATGATTGATGCTTCTTATCTCTCTTCGTTCCTGTCTGTCTGTCCCTATCTGACTCTCTCTCTCTGTAAAAAAGAAAAAAGAAAGAAAGAAAGAAAGAAACTCTATAGTAAGTGAATGTACAGATATTTTCATCATTCACTGTATTTTTCTATGTGTTTGAAATATTTTATAACAATATACAAATTTTAGTGCTTTGGGAAAATGTAACTATGTACAGAGCCCATTTGTGTTTTGAGAGAATAACATATCAGCATAGAATGGTTACTGTCCTGTCCCACTTTTCAATTTTCTTCTTCAGTTTCTTTCTTTTTTTGTATTTTTCTGAGGTTGGAAACGGGGAGGCTGTCTGACAAACTCCCGCATGCGCCCGACTGGGATCCACCGAGCATGCCCACCAGGGGGCGATGCTCTGATGCTCTGCCTATCTGGGGCGTCGCTCTGTTGCGACTAGAGTCATTCTAGCGCCTGAGGTAGAGGTCACAGAGCCATCCTCAGCACCCGGGCCAACTTTGCTCCAATGGAGCCTTGGCTGCAGGAGGAGAAGAGAGAGACAGAGAGGAAGGAGAGGGGGAGGGGTGGAGAAGCAGATGGGCGCTTCTCCTGTGTGCCCTGGCCGGGAATTGAACCCGGGACTCCTGCACGCCAGGCCGATGCTCTACCACTGAGCCAACCGGCCAGAGCCTCCTTCAATTTTTTTTACCACAAGTGCTTACTGCAGTATATTCCCTATTTCAGAAGCTGAAACACACAGTTCTGAGCTCTGATTTTATTTTATTTTTTTATTTTTATTTTTTTTTACAGAGACAGAGAGAGAGTCAGACTGAGGGATAGACAGGGACAGACAGACAGGAACGGAGAGATGAGTAGCATCAATCATTAGTTTTTTGCTGTGCATTGCGACAGCTTAGTTGTTCATTGATTGCTTTCTCATATGTGCCTTGACCATGGGCCTTCAGCAGACCGAGTAACCCCTTGGCCTGAGCCAGCGACCTTGGGTCCAAGCTGGTGAGCTTTTGCTCAAACCAGATGAACCCACGCTCAAGCTGGCAACCTCGGGGTCTCGAACCTGGGTCTTCCGCATCCCAGTCTAACGCTCTATCCACTGCGCCACCACCTGGTGAGGCTGAGCTCTGATATTAGACCTAGAAAGTCAGAGGCCGTGTGTTCAGCCAATTTGGACTTAAGATAAAGGAATGAAGGAAGTTGGTTTGCCCTTACAAGGAAACCCTAAACTAGAAGACCTGTCCTGATGCAATGTCTTTTCTTACTTTGTAAAATTATATGTAAGAACATTTTCACAGAATTAGGGAATTAGAAACACCCTTCTTAGGTATTTCAAAAACAATCATCTGGCACTAACAAGAATAAAATTCATGATATTTAGCCTGACCAGGCTGCAGTGCAGTGGATAGAGCACTGGACTGGGATGCAGAGGACCCAGGTTCGAAACCCCCGAGGTTACCAGCTTGAGTGTGGGGTTGCCGGTTTAAGTGTGGGATTATAGATATGACCCCATGCTCGAAGGCTTGAGCCCAAAGGTTGCTGGCTTGAGCAAGGGTTCCCTCGCTCTGCTGGAGCCCCCTGCCCCCATCAAGGCACATATGAGGAAGCAATTAATGGACAACTAAAGTGCTGCAACAAAGAATTGATGCTTCTCATCTCTCTCCCTTTCTGCCTGTATGTTCCTTTCTGTCCCCCTCTCTGTCTGTATCTCTCTTGCTAAAAAAAAATTTATGATATTCAGATGGTTACTGAAAATCGAGGTCATACTAAAGTTTGGTTCTTTGGAAAATTTGATTTCCTTATATAATTTTCAACTTGCTTGAAGAGATAGTCACATAGTGTTTTAGAAAAGCTGTCAGCCACTTAGCCTGAATTCAGAAGAAAGGAGACCAGTTTTTTTACCGAGTTTGTACCTTCATTATGAATGGTAGGTAGACTGGTAAAATAAGCACCTTTGTTAATATTTAAAACAGAATATATTGAGGAAAAGCCCTCTTTACAAGGGCAATGTTCAGCCAAACACATTCAAGCTTATTTATATTAAATATGGAAAGTTGTTTTTCAGCTAACAGCCCTGACTGGTTAGCTCAGTCAGAGTATCATCTTGAAACACCAAGGTTGCATGTTCAATCCCTGGTCAGGGCACATATGGGAAGTGATCAATAAATGTACAACTAGGCCCTGGCCGGTTGGCTCAGCAGTAGAGCGTCGGCCTGGCGTGCGGGGGACCCGGGTTCAATTCCCGGCCAGGGCACATAGGAGAAGCGCCCATTTGCTTCTCCACCCCTCCCCCTCTCCTTCCTCTCTGTCTCTCTCTTCCCCTCCTGCAGCCAAGGCTCCATTGGAGCAAAGATGGCCCAGGCGCTGGGGATGGCTCCTTGGCCTCTGCCCCAGGCACTAGAGTGACTCTGGTCTCGACAGAGCGACCCCCTGGAGGGGCAGAGCATCGCCCCCTGGTGGGCAGAGCTTCGCCCCCTGGTGGGCGTGCCGGGTGGACCCCAGTGGGGCGCATGCGGGAGTCTGTCTGACTGTCTCTCCCCGTTTCCAGCTTCAGAAAAATACCAAAAAAAAAAAAAAAATAAATAAATAAATAAATGTACAACTAAATGGAACAACAAAATGAATGTTTTCTCTCTCTCTCTAATTCACTCTCTCTCAATAAAATCAATTAATCAATCAATAAAAAGAACAACCAAAAATAAAAACTGAATAAAATAGGACTTAAAGTATTTGGGGCCAGCATGCTGCTTGAGGGAAAGTTTCAGGCAACTGAGCAAAAAAAAAAAAAAAGGTCCTGAGGCAAGAGCGAGCTTCCTGGGTCTGACTGGAGTATACCACACACTGGGGCCAGAAGAGGTGGTTCTTGCCAATCAGATGGAATTGTGTTTAGACGGAATTGTGATGGAGCAAGGATAAAAGCCGAGAGACCAGTTAGGAAGTTGCTATTAGTAATTGAGGTGAGAGCTGTGAGGGCCACGGAGACAGATACAAACAGATCAAAGCAGAGTTTATAGGTGGAAATGACTACTAGCATTTACTGGGGCTTTTCTTTGAGTGAGAAACCGGGAATATACAAAGTGCGAAGAATAAGTTTTATGCTCAAGAGTGTCCAGTGAAAAGCAGCTTCTTTTAAGAGTTTGCTGTATCTGGGTCCTGGTTGGATAGCTCAGTTGGTTAGAGCAGTGTCCTGATATGCAAAGGTTGCCAATCCCTGCGGGCAACAAACGTTTCTTTGTCTCTCTCCCTTCCTTTCTCTCTCTCTCTCTCAAATCAATAAATAAATAATTAAAAAAAAGAGTTTGCTGTGTCTAAATCTTTCTCTTGCTTTTGCATTTTTATATGCATTTGTTGAACATATACAGAATTGTGCTTGTATACCGATGTGAGTTTCCTTTTAACATAAATGGTATTATACTGTCCAGGGGGGTTCATTCAACAGTCTTTCTTCCAGATCTATCTATGCCGTTACATCTGCATAAAGGTCATTCTTTGTTAACAGCCTCATAATAGAATTAACATTCCAGAAGTAACCCTCCAGTGGTCAACCTGCTGCTTACAATTCCAACTCCCCACATCCTTTATTTTCTAATTGTGGCTTCCTTACCTCAGTAAGTTGTAAAATACTTTGTAAATTAAAGCATTGCCTTTTATTTTCCTGATACCCTCTTCCTAAAAGGGCTCTGCACACAGCAGTTCATAGTGACCTGATGGGGAAGCTTTCCAAATGCTTTACCCTTGAAATGTCCCTGCCTGGTGCTTGTGCGGCACTTTACAAAGACCTTGGAACTCGAGGCCTTCAGCCTAAGGCAGTGTGTCATCTGGTTGCCCTGAGGAGGGAAATAATGAAAAATACTGTTCAGTTGATGTCACAAGCAATTCATCATTCAGACAGTGATGGTTTTCAGGGTGGGCTGAAATGAGCTTATTTTCTTCTGCTTAAAAACATCCTGGAAATAGCCTGCGTCCTGCATTCTGGAAGTGGCTTGGGAGGAAGAGGGGACTGGTGAGTTTAAATTAAAGCTGGGTGTTTCCCCCCAACATTTTATTATGAAAAATTTCAAACATACAGAAAAATTGGAAGAAGTGCACAGCGAACACTTCTATACCCACCACCTAGCTTCTCCCTTAATGTTTTGTTCTACTTTCTTTATCATATATCTGTTTATCATTTGCCTATTCATAGATACAACAATCCATCTTATATTTTGATGCATCCATCGCAAAGCACATTGCAGATACAGGGTACTGCACACCTAAACTTTCTGCATCAGCATCATTAACTGGAGTTCAACATTTACGACTTTAAAAATATATTTGAGCAAAATTTCTATCTCATGAAATGCACCAATCTCAGGTGGATAACAGTCCATCAGTTTGACCAAAGCCTACATGTAAAACCCAAATCCCTACCAATTCCTGCTAACATCTTGTTGTTAGACTTTGATCAAGGGAGCACACAGCATTTAAGACTCATCCTGCTTTGGTGAGAATGGCAAAAAATATCTGCAAAACAGCAGAACCAGGAGAGAGGAACAGTGGTAACATGAACATCCAACGTGTCCAAGGAACGGTCCTGAAAGACCCAGAGGAGAGTCTGATATTTTAGACTTTCAGATCGGACTCAAGTTGTAAGAGGATGTTGCCTTTTGCCCTAACATCACTGTTTAGATCTACAAACTGTGAAAAATTTCCCATTTTTATGTGTCACTCTGCATTAAAAATCAAAAGAACCTAGAGTGAAGAAAAATTATCGAGAAAATTGGAAAAAACGGGATGGAAAGGGGAATGTTTCCAGGGAAAAGTGCATTCCTTAAGGCGACAGTGCAGAGTTGAGGGAAGGCCTTACGGCATGCAAAGAATTTTATATTTTGTGATGGGTATTACATAAAAATGATGACTCATGCTACAAAAGCAGGGCACTTGTGAAGGGGCCTGAGGAACAGCCCTGAGCTTTTAAAAACTGCTTTAGAAAGGGCGCACAACTTCCCAATGAAAAACTGAAATGTTTATTCCACGTTACTAAACACTACCGTTATTGTCATCAACAAAGACAACGACCGTTTTAAAGAGTTTCAGCGATTGTTGAAAACGTTGAGTTGAGGGGTTCTTTACCCTTTTTTAAAAAATTTGAGGCTAAAAATCAACACTAATGTTTTTGGACGCTTAAATTTTTTTCTTCGTTAATATGCCTGCTGATGATATCAATTTTAAAAACTGGAACATTTTAGAAAAGAAAATAGCCAGATTCTAATCCCACCATGCAAAGATGAGCCCTATTAACAAACTTTCAGCATTCAAACTTTTCCCACTGCGCGTAGATTTCATTTTGACAGTGCTTTTAACCGCTCTTTCAACAACCAGCACTTTCAAACAAAAGTTACGGAAAATATTGATTAACAGTCATTTTCTTTCTGTTGGAGATTGGATCTAGAAATTGCTATAGGTAGAAAACTTTTTTAATTTTTAAAGAAGTTGGACGGTAAAACATTTAAAAAGAGAAACAGAAAACATTACGCCTTTATTTTGGTGAATTAGCAACAAAGGAAAGGATTAATGCATGGACGGGTACTTTTCAAAAATATTTTTTTCCTCTGGCTCCCGCTAGGGTGGAGGAAGTTCTCTGTTCTGAGAGAGGGTGGAACAAAGTGGAAGAACAAATGACTGGGAGTCTCCCCACCCCCACCCCTACCCCTCATCCCGGGTTCAGGAGTGCGGGGGTCGGCCATGGGGGTTGCGGAGACGGAGGCGGCCAGCAGGTGCCTGGGCTCCAGCCCCTATCTCCCGCCCCCCAGCCCACTCGAGCTTGGCTTCGCCCCCTGGCGGGGGAGCGCTAGGTGTAGAAGCGCAGGGGTGGGGGGACGCAAACCCCCCGGGCAGCGGGAAAGAGGCCGAGGGGGCCCCCGGCTCCCGCACACCGAGAGGTTGGCAGCGCCTGCACGCACCCGCAGATCGCAGCCCCGAGGAACATGTCCGCAAGCAGGGCGCAGAGCAGAGCCCCGGGGAGGAGAACCTGGGGAGGGCGTGTGCAGTGGCGGCGCCGGCCGCGGAGCCGCTAGTCCCCTCCCTCCTGGGGGAGCAGCTGCCGCCGCCGCCACCAGCAGCGCGGGCCGCGGCCGGAGCTAGCCCGGCGAGCGGCGCGCGCGGGGGAGGGCGGGGGCGGGGAGGGGGGTGGGCGAAGGGGGCGGGAGGGCGTTGGGGGAGGGTCTCGCTCTCCCTGAGACCAGAGCCCGAGAGGGAGACCCTGGCGGCGGCGGCGGCGCCTGACACTCGGCACCTCCTGCGGTGCAGCGGGGCGGCATGTCCGAGACTGGCGGGGCCGGGCCGGGCAGCGGCGGCAGCGGAGCGGGAGCCGGCGCAGGGGCAGGCGCAGGGGCAGGGGCCGGGCTCGGGGTGCTGCCCCCACAGCCCCCCGCGCCGCCGCCCTTGCCGCCGCAGGGCTCCCCGTGCGCCGCCGCCGCAGCCGCCGGGGGCTCGGGCGCCTGCGGACCGGCGATGGCAGTGGCGGCGGCGGGCACGGCCGAAGGACCCGGAGGCGGTGGCTCGGCCCGGATCGCCGTGAAGAAGGCGCAACTGCGCTCCGCTCCGCGGGCCAAGAAACTGGAGAAACTCGGAGTGTACTCCGCCTGCAAGGTACTCGCTCGCCGCTCCCGGATCGCCGAAGGGGCCAGGGCCCAGCCCGCGGGACCCCGGACCCCCGCCCCCTCCCTTCCCCCGCCCGTCTCCCGCCTCCGCCTCCCGCTCCCGCCTCCCGCCTGGGGCCGCTGCACCGCGGAAGTGCTGCTGTCGCCCGCGCCCAATTAGCTTCTTCTCGGACAAGAGAGCTGTTGGGTTGGAAGAAGGGGATCGCCGAGACCAAGAGTCTTTCATTCCTCCCCCTTGGAAGGAGTTGCCTCTGTGCCAGCGCTCCTGGGCTGCCCTGGGGCTTTGTTGCTCTGTAGGAGCTCGCCAGGGACGCCTTCCAGAGTGGGAGAGTGCTCTCTGCGTGGCAAGCGCCCGAGGGCTAAGGGGACATGTCTGGGGGGAATCTGAGCGCCCCTTCTTCGTGCGTCCCCTCCCCGAGTCCCATTGGGAGGAACTGGGGAGGGAGAGACGTTGGCACAGGCTCCCGGACTCCTGCGCTTTTCAGGAGATAGAAGGGGCGGAACGCGCCCCGTGGAAGGTGGGCACAGCCCGAGGCGAGGGTCGTGGAGCTCCAGGTGCCCTCAGGTGAGGGCAGAGGCGCTGCGGCTCACGGCGACAGTCCCGACATTATTGTGTTATTACTTGTTTAGTTAAGACAGTGTCCCAGCTGCTCGGGGTGTAAACAGGATTTGGCAAGATGACAGCACAGCGCGGCGGGCGCTACTGCTCAGTTTGAGGACACGTTTCTTGCCATGCCTTCTCCATCCCAGCTCTCGGCAGCCCGTATTCTCTCAGCTGCAGATACAGATGTGGGCGCAGTGCTCCCGCGGTGGGAGGATTGGCCGAGGCCGCGGGGCAGCCTGGCCCAGCGCTGTCAGCAGCGGCTTTGTTTTGACAGGGTGACAGCTGAGGGGGGCGGGGACTTGGCCTTGTCAGCTCCTGCGGCCTGTGGCTGAGTCGGAGAAGAGACATCTTCACACCCTCACACACCTCCCATGTATTCCTCTCGCTTGCTGCAAACGGCGTCAAGTTCCCAGATTCAGATACCCATACCGCGTGTAAAGATTATGAAGCCTGCTAGAACCTCTCTCCCCGGTCGTGCTGATTTTAGTATTTTACAGGAGCCTCTCAGCGGTAGTGAAATGTCTGTGTTTAACCTTTTCCCACACCATTCACATCCTCATGTATATGTTGACACTTACTATGTACCCACAGTGGGTCAATAAATATTTGTTGAATGAATGTAGGATCTAGTCCAGTGCTTCTCAAACTTGAATGTACATAGATATCACCTGGGGAGCTGGTTAACTGGTTGATTCTACTTCAGTAGGTCTGGGTTAAGGCTGAGATTTCTGACAAGCTCCTGTGATATGATGCGCACTCTAGTTAGCAAGATCCTTGTTCAGGCCTGGACTATATACTATTCCTCCTTTTTGCATTTAGCCAAGATAACGGAAACTGAAACAATAATGCCACATGGTGGCATGCAAAAAGATAAAAAGAAGAAGGCATGCAAAAAAGATAAAAGTGTGCAGTGTGCGTGTAAAAAAGGCAAAGAAGGGCCAGGAGTTGGTTAAGAAGGGCATTAGACTAATCAAGAAAAGGTCAAGAACTGTCAGCTCCTTGTTTCTGTCCTGGCTTTTTATTGGGTTCCCATCATGAGCCATGAGCACCTTCTCTCCCTGCTGTTGCCTTAATGGAAAACTTTCCTGAAGTGTTGGTCCTATCTGAAACTATGTATGAGCATATGTGCCTTTCAGATTTCCAAGACCGAGATGTAGCACCTTTTTTAAAGTTTGTGACTTGAATGTTTTATGTGCACATTCACAATCAAACTTAGAGGAAAGGAAAAACCTCTTTCAAGAAAGGTCTTTCTTCCTGTTCCTGGGAGACCTTGAAAGCATCAATTTGTATTTGTTCATTTATTCAATAAATATTTAGAGGGGTCCCAGCTGGGTACCAGGCATTGTGCTAGACTCTGTGCCTATGACACTTAGATTCTATTCTTCTGACTGTGTGTATGTGGCCCGTGTGCACATGTGTTGGGGGCCTGAAGAGGTGGGCAGTGAGCCAATTACAATGAAATTAAAAAAAAAACTTTCTTAGAGTGGTGATGGGATTTGGAGCAGGGCAGTTTATGCGCTGGAGCATCTTTGGGGTAGGAATGGCTTCCTGGAGGAAGTGTCAGTGGGTGTTAAGTACTCTTGGCAGAGGAGGGTGGGGTGAGATGAGGTTTCTTGTGGTGGAGAAACTGAAAGTAGTTATGAAAACTTGGAGCTGTGCCAACAGGAGCTAGCCCTTCATTGGCTGGGGCCAACAGGTTGGGGGGTGTGGCCAAGAGGGCATTGGGGAACCCAGGAATCTTAACACCTCCAGACTGACATTATCTCAGATTTGCTTTTGTTTTATTTTTCTTTAACTGCTTGACTGGGTGTGTGTGTTTGCGCAAGAGAGTGGAATCAGTGGTTCTTTCTCAGCGTGTCTCTACGCTTCATGTAAGAAAGCCCAAAAGGACAGATTTTTCACTACCTTTGGTACTGACTGGCCCCTTGGGAGGTCAGAGGGATAGAGAGGTCAGGGAATGAGGGGGCTCTGGAAAAAAATGAGGTACTTTACTGGGGTCTATTGAAAGAAAAACAGGTCCCAGATCTAATAAAAGATCTGGCCTTTAAACTTCACAAGTGAAACAGAAAAAGAAAGGAGCTAGTTCACAGCCAGTGTGCTGTGCCACACTTCAGAGGGAAGAAACGAACAAACAAACAAACTTGTTTTGCAGGATCCAGAGTACAGGGTGTTTTTTTTGTTACTTTTTAAAATTTTTATTTTATTTTTTTATTTTATTTTTTTTACAGGGACAGAGAGAGAGTCAGAGAGAGGGATAGGTAGGGACAGACAGAAACGGAGAGAGATGAGAAGCATCAATCATTAGTTTCTTGTTGCGACACCTTAGTTGTTCATTGATTGCTTTCTCATATGTGCCTTGTGCCTTGACCGCGGGCCTTCAGCAGACCGAGTGACCCCTTGCTTAAGCCAGCGACCTTGGATCCAAACTGGTGAGCTTTTTTTTTTCTCAAGCCAAATGAGCTTGTGCTCAAGCTGGTGACCTCGAGGTCTCAAACCTGGGTTCTCTGCATCCCAGTCCGACGCTCTATCCACTGCGCCACCGCCTGGTCAGGCTTTCTTTTTTTTTAATCTTTATTTCTTTATTTTTTACAGAGTACAGGTTTTTGAACTGTGTTCTGGCAGCCTCTTGGCTGGCCTGTGACACAGCCTGAGTGATCACTAAAAATGTAGGTCTGGCCTGACCAGGTGGTGGTGCAGTGGGTAGAGCGTCAGACTGGGATGCGGACAACCCAGGTTCGAAACCCCGAGGTCACTGGATTGAGCGCCGGCTCACCAGCTTGAGTGTGGGATCATAGACATGACCCATGGTCGCTGGCTTGAGCCCCAAGGTCTCTGGCTTGAGCCCAAGGTCGCTGGCTTGAGCAAGGGGTCACTTGCTCTGCTGTAGCCCCCCCCCCCCCCGTCAAGGCACTTATGAGAAAGCAATCAATGAACAACTAAGGTGTTGCAACGAAAAACTGATGTTTCTCATCTCTCTCCCTTCCTGTCTGTCTGTCCCTATCCCTCTCGCTGTCTCTCTCTCTGTCTCCATACACACACACACACACACACACACACATACACACACACACACACACACAAAATGTAGGTCTGACTATATGTTTCCTCTGCTTAGGACCCTTTAATTTCTCTTTACTGGACTTCACAAGGCCTTGCATGACCTGGCCATTACTGTCTCTGGCCTTCTTTCAGGACCATGTGTGCATGGTTTCCTTCTTCCTCAGGGCCTTTGCACATACTATCACTGGGACTAAAGGTGTTTTCACCTCACTTTCAAAATAACTCCCAACTTTTCTTGCCAATTTCAGATTCCTTGCATTTCTTTTATTACCTTGTCCAGCCTTCCCATGATAGTTTTTCTGGGCCCCTCTACTTACATTTTCTTCCTGGTGCTTTTATTCTGGGCCTTCAGCAGACTAAGTGACCCCTTGCTTGAGCCAGCAACCTTGGGTCCAAGCTGGTGAGCTTTTGCTCAAACCAGATGAGCCCGCACTCAAGCTGGCAACCTCGGGGTCTCGAACCTGGGTCTTCCGCATCCCAGTTCGACGCTCTATCCACTGCGCCACCACTTGGTCAGGCTATTCTGATTTTTAATTGTGTGATTATTTGATATGTGTTTTTTTTTTTAACTTTTTTTTTTTTTTAATTTTATTTATTCATTTTTTTTAGAGAGGTGAGAGAGAGGGAGAGAGAGAAACAGAGAGAGAGAAGAGGGAGGAGCTGGAAGCATCAATTCCCATATGTGCCTTGACCAGGCAAGCCCAGGGTTTCGAACCGGTGACCTCAGCGTTTCCAGGTCAACGCTTTATCCACTGCGCCACCACAGGTCAGGCTGATATGTGTTTTAACTTGACTGATTCTTGAGAACTAGATAGAGGAAAATTTTCACGCAGGGCAGTTCAAGGTACCTCACAAATATCCATTTGATTGTGTTTTTAGTGTTATAAAAGAAACTCCCAAGTGAATGGTCTGAGCCCAAATCTAAATCTCTTTGAATTAAAGTGTAATTTATATTGCCTGACCAGGCAATGGCGCAGTGGATAGAGCGTTGGACTGGGACATGGAGGACCCGGGTTCGAAACTCCAAGGTTGCTGGTTTGCACGCGGGCTCATCTGGCTTGAGCGAGGAGTCTCTGGGATCATAGAAGTGACCCCACGGTCACTGGTTTGAGCAAGGGGTCACTCGCTCTGCTGTAGCCCCACCCCCCTCCCTGGCACATATGAGAAAGCAATCACTGAACACATAAGGAGCTGCAAGGAAGCATTGATGCTTCTCATCTCTCTCCCTTCCTGTCTGTCTGTCCCTCTCTCTGACACTCTCTGTCTGTCAGAAAAATAAATAAAAGTGTAATTTATTTACTAAAAATGAAAACCATTAACTGACTCTTCTTAATGAAATTGGTTATGTTATTTGAGGTGAGGCAATAGGGTTAGAGGCCAGATACAGAGTTCAAACTAACCAAAGTCCAAATTTCAGGATATCCAGCTGTGTGACCTTGGACAAAGACTTTACCTTAGCCTCCGTTTCTTTGTCTGGAAAGTAGGAATGGTAATGCTCCCTTATTGGCTTAACAGTGGGGATTTCAAATGGGCTAATATGTATGAGGCAGCCAGCAGGGTGTCTGGTGCACGGTGAACCCTTAAAGCAGCTCAGAGTAGGGGATACACTTTTAACTGCGAAGTCAAGAAAGATCATGAAACTTAGAGTCTCAGATTTTAGCTCTGCCACTTGTATAATGTTGGGCACAATTCAGTTTTTCTCTGAGCCTTGATTAGTTCGTCTATAAAATGGGATCCGTAATGCCAACCTTGAAATTAAAAAAGAGAAGGCCTCCCAAAGTTCCTGGAACCTAAAATTACTGGTTAAGCTGGCTAAACTGAATTGTCTGGTGCTTTATTCGTTGTCTCAGAATCAGTGGTCACAGAGCATTTGTGGAAAACCCTGTTGCTTGCTTCTTGGCTGAGTGCCCTACCTGGAGAGTCACAGGGGCACAGCGCTATACAAATAGCCTTAATTTAAAAAATAATGGTTTATAATCTAGATGTTACACTGACTGTATAATATGCAAGAAGTGAGGCAGCGGAGCCACAGGGAAAAAGTGTCCTATGTTGGGGGTGGTGCTGGTGAATGGGGCACTATAATAAGCCTTACAGTTGCCCCCTCCCTCTCCCCCTCCCCACTCTCCTCTCCCACTTTTGTATTTGTCAGTCACTCCTTCAGAGAGCAAATTTCTTTTCTAACTTGTCAACATCTAGAGCAGTGACTCTCCCCCAGGAGCTATTCTGTCCGCCAGGGGATATTTGAAGACACTTTTGGTCATTGTAATTGGGGGGAGGGGAGCGCTTCTGACAACTAGTGATTAGACGCCAGGGTTGTTGCTAAACATCCCTTTCCCATGATGCACAGGACAGCCCTCCACAACAAAGAATTATCTGGCCCTCAAAACAATAGTGTCCAAGTTGAGACACCCTGCTTTAGAGGAAAATTGTGCTGTCCGGTAATACCATAAATACATTGGCAGCATAGGGGAAAAAAAAATCAATGCTTTCAATGTTAATCTGAATAACAGTCAAAATCTGAAGTATCTCATTTTGTGAATCATGGGCATATTCTTCAACAGCTGGATTGTGATACATATTATAGATGACAAAACTCACAAACTCAAGTGTGCATTAGTTGCTTTTGAGTAAATGCATACAGTTGTACATCCCTCACACAGTCCGGTAATAACTCTTCCATCTCCCGCAGTGGGTTTGTTTTTTTAAGGTGATAGTTTGTAATAATTGATTGCTGGTATGCAAATACAGATAATTAAAACTATCTTTTCGGAAAAGAAAAAAAACAACTATCTTTTCTGAGACTCTTTAGGTAAGAGGTATTGCTACAGTGAAGCATACAACATGAAGAGGGGGGTGTATAAAATGTTTTTAGCCTGACCTGTGGTGGTGCAGTGGATAAAGCATCGACCTGGAAATGCTGAGGTCGCCAGTTCAAAACCCTGGGCTTGCCTGGTCAAGGCACATATGGGAGTTGATGCGTCCAGCTCCTCCCCCCTGTCTCTCTCTTCTCTCTCTCTCTCTCTCTCTCCCCCTCCCTCCCTCTCTCTCTCCTCTCTAAAATGAATAAATAAAATAAAAAAAAAAGTAACAAAAATGTTTTTAGTTGTTTTTTTTTTAATCAGCCTTTAGCCACGTAAGTTGAGAGTCGAGAGCGTCCAGTTATTTCATGTGTGGTGGATTCGCTAAAAGGCAGTATGATGGAGCCAACACACACAGGAAAAATGTTTCCTTTGGCAGGCACAATGCAAAAAGTCTGAGAGAAAGAGGACCAAATTTAATTCTGTTTGCTCATAAAGTTTCAGGGAAGATGGAAATTCAAGCTTGCCTAGCCTTCAGATTGCAATTTGCAGTTTTATGTAACCGAGAAAGTAGATCACAGGGCAAAACAGTACCGGATCTGCTCAAGACTGTTTTGTTTTGGGAAGCATATGCTTCCAAATAACGTTTTGTGATGGCAGCGCTGGTGGGGTTTTTTGTTGTTTGTTTCTTGTTATTGTTTTTCATCACTAAGAAACCCGGTTACCTTGTCCACACGGGCAAGATTTTGTTCTGTGTCTGTCTGTCAGGTACACCCACAGGGATAGACCTGCCGTAGGAAGTCAGCGGGGTAGAATTCCGAGTTTCATGTGAGGTACCTTGGAACAATGAGAACATCTGCTTTTCAGATGAAAGACCGGGATATTCAGTACAGTGCCAATAAAACATGAATTTCCAAGGCGCAGTGGCTTCTGATTTAGTTCATTTGTCTCTAAATGCGAGGAGGGTTGCTATTTAGGAACTGTCGTCAATGGTTTCCTAGTCCTAATCAGTTTCAAACCTGAAGGCACCTGTGGCAGAACAGCAGGTGAGTTGACTACCTGTGTACTTGAAAACCTGGAGGATCCACCTTCTCTGTCTTCACACTGAGTGCCCTTGGGCACCCACTTAGCTGCCTTGCGTATCAGTTTTCTCTTTGGTGAAGTGGGAGTCAATGTGCCACCTCATCGGCTTATGGTGAAGATGAAATCATTTAGCAGGTGTGAGAGTTCTTAGAACGTAGGCATTTCGCCGACGTCTGTTTTATTGCAGTTTTAGAAACTTTCCGTTCGTCTCAGCAGTTCGTGTTTCGCCAAAGCGTAGGCCTCATGTCACTTGATTCTTCTACCTAGGGTTAAGAGAAAAGGTAAGAGAGGTCGTTTTATTAGCAGGGAACTCTGAGACCCAAAGAGGTTAAGTAACTCCCCCCCCAAGCTGGCCCACGTGGCTTCTCTTTCCAGTGCTCCATCTTGCATCTTTTCAAACTTTCTTCAAGGGGTGGAAGGGGTGCTGTCTCTCCAAACGGTTTACCGAGAGGATTGCATTTGTTTTAGGCATTCTACTGCTCTCACTTGATGTTTATTGTCCCCTTATTGAGAGGTATGTTCAAAGACTTCTCTAGTTCATTGAAACCGTGCAGGCCATAAAGCCAACAAAATAAGCATCCTTTATTACTGGCCCAGGGCAGACAGTTGCATGCCCTTGATTGTTTTAAAGCTGACAATCAAGAATGGTAACCATGTTGGCCCAGGAGAGTTTCCTGTAGGAAGGAAGGAAGATGAAAGAGATCCTTACTCAGGTTGTAGAAGGAGCCAGAAGTACCGGAGAGGTAAGGAAATGACTGTCTTCCTGCAAGGTTTAGAAGTCCCCAACAGCTCTACAGAGGACTGCATACCTCGTATTTCAGCACAATCCAGAGGAAAGCCACTTTTTAACTTTTAATATTATCAGACAGTAAAGTGCTGAAATGATAAGGATTGTATGTAGCCCAGTGAAAAAAAAAATTTTTTTTTCTGAAGCTGGAAACGGGGAGAGACAGTCAGACAGACTCCCGCATGCGCCCGACCTGGATCCACCCAGCATGCCCACCAGGGGCGCTCTGCCCACCAGGGGGTGTCGCTCTGCTGCGACCAGAGCCACTCTAGCGCCTGGGGCAGAGGCCAAGGAGCCATCCCCAGCGCCCGGGCCATCCTTGCTCCAATGGAGCCTTGGCTGCGGGAGGGGAAGAGAGAGACAGAGAGGAAGGAGGGCGGGAGGTGGAGAAGCAAATGGGCGCTTCTCCTATGTGCCCTGGCCGGGAATCGAACCCGGGTCCCCCGCACGCCAGGCCAACGCTCTACCGCTGAGCCAACCGGCCAGGGCCAGCCCAGTGAATTTTTACATGTGCATACATCCATGCAACTACCACCCAGAAAAAGCTACAGAACAATTCTAGCACCTCAGAGGGTTCCCTGGTGCTCCTCCTCACTCCTGGTCACCCTCATTCTGATGTCATTACCAGAGGTTAGTTTTGCCTTTTTTAAACTTCCTGCAAATGGACTCACACGGCCTGAACAGCCTGAGTCTGGCTTCTGTCACTCAGCATGACGGCGGTGAGCTGCATCCATGTTGTGGCATCTAGTGGAGGTGTGTAAAGACACATTTGGAAGACTAAAAACACAAGGTAAAAATCGTCAACCATTTTTAGGATGGGAGGCATTGGATGCGGACCACTTTATGAAATCAATTTTAATTAGGTTTCTGAAAGAAAAAACTGGGAATGTGAAACGCAGGTGTGCTGGGAAGAACCCACGAGGGCAGGAGTGTGGGCATGGATCAGGGAGCTGTGCCTGGCCAAGCAGCTGTAGGTAAGAGTCAGAGTGGCCAGAGGCGGAATGTTGGAGGGCAGATGCAGGGGCCCTGTGATATCACGTAAGCCTGGTGGAGTGCCCAGACTGCAGAGTTCTTGTCCCTTGGTCTCTGGGGTGGTGATTTCTTATTGGTTAATATCCATGCAAAGTTCTGTTGTCACCCATTCTGGTTCTGTCACCCATTCAACGTATAGTTATATGTTGTGTCCTGCAAGCCAGGCAGAACCGTACGTGTTGGGACCTGTGGCAGGGCTCCTGGAAGACTGGGCAGAACCTAGTAGTATATCAAGCTCCAGTGGACACGGACACCTCTGTGGTAGTGCAGCAGTTCATCCTAGAAAAGTTGTGTTAAAGTACAAGATAACTGTATTATTTAATGGAATCATATGCACCATCCACTTATACATTTTTCCATAATTGGTATATTTAAGATGATGGGATTTTCATCTTTTTTACTTTTTTGTGCATGCACACAGGGGTGTTATATTTATTGCCATTTACTTATGCATTTTTTTTTTCTGAAGTGAGAAGCAGGGAGGCAGAGAGATAGACTCCCACATGCGCCTGACCGGGATCCACCTGGCATGCCCACCAGGGGGCGATGCTCGGCCCCTCTGGGGTGTTGCTCCGCTGTGATCAGAGCCATTCTAGCGCCTGAGGCGGAGGCCGTGGAGCTGTCCTCAGCACCCGGGCCAGCTTTGCTCCAATGGAGACTTGGCTGCGGGAGGAGAAGAGAGAGACAGAGAGGAAGGAGAAGGGGAGGGGTGGAGAAGCAGATGGGCGGTTCTTCTGTGTGCCCTGGCCGGGAATTGAACCCGGGACTTCCACACACCGGGCCGATGCTCTGCCAAACCGGCCAGGCATTTACTTATGCATTTAACATATATTTCCATGGGCTGCTTTAGCAGATTTCTGCTTAGGTAGCTCTTTTTTTTTTTTTTTTTCTGTGACAGAGACAGTCAGAGAGAGGGACAGATAGGGACAGGCAAACAGGAAGGGAGAGAGATAAGAAGCATCAATTTTTTGTTGTGGCCCCTTAGTTGTTCATTGATTGCTTTCTCATATATAAGCTGGTGAGCCTTGCTCAAAGGAGTTGAGCCCCTGCTCAAGCTGGCGACCTCGGGGTCTCGAACCTGGGTTCTCTGCATCCCAGTCTGACGCTCTATCCACTGTGCCACCGGCTGGTCAGGCTGCTCAGGTAGCTCTTGTCCAAACTTCTTATGACAACTCATCACCTAGTGATAATTGAAATAGAATTGAGTCCTTCATAATATTGAATTGCTTTCATCTCTGGCATTAAATTGTGCATGTTGGTATCCCCTGCACTGCACCTTTTCTTCACCTTTTCTTCTCCAGGAATTGGCATGGCTTGTTGTCAAGTCTCATCTCCGTCTGTTCTCAAAGGCCAGCTTCTTAGAGAAGAAGCCTTCTTTTTATTTTTTAATTTTATTTATTTATTTTTTACAGAGAGAGTGAGTCAGAGAGAGGGACAGACAGGGACAGACAGACAGGAACGAAGAGAGATGAGAAGCATCAATCATTAGTTTTTCGTTGCTCGTTGCAACACCTTAGTTGTTCATTGATTGCTTTCTTATATGTGCCTTGACTGCGGGCCTTCAGCAGACTGAGTAACCTCTTGCTGGAGCCAGCGACCTTGGGTCCAAGCTGATGAGCTTTGCTCAAACCAAATGAGCCCGTGCTCAAGCTGGCGACCTCGGGGTCTCGAACCTGAGTCCTCCAGGTCCCAGTCCGATGCTCTATCCACTGTGCCACCGCCTGGTCAGGCTAGAGGAGCCTTCTTGAACAGCCTTCTACCTTCACAACCCATCCGGGTCTAAAACAGATGCATCCCATCACTCTATAATCTTACTTTGCTTTGCATTCCTTTACTGCATTTATTAATACTCGGAAATCACGTGTGTATTTTAAGTACTTTCTTGTCTGTTTCATTCCTGAGAATAGAAGCTCCGTGCAGCAGCGACTTTGGTTCATTCATTCTGTATCCCAGGTCCATGGACTGTGCCATGTATATAATAGGTACTCAGTACATAGTTATTAAATAAAATGGGTCATTTTATCTTCACAGTGAATATTCATCTGTGAGATTAGAGGGAATAAAATCCTTTCTTAACCCTTTCAGTAGTGAGTTTTTTTTTCATGCTCGCTGACTCCAGGGAGTGGGTTTTTTTTTCCAAAAAATGAAAGTAGTTCCAGTTACTGTTTTATTTACTTAAAATCATGTTTGTTTGATAACCAATTTATGGAAACAAGAAGAACACATATTTGCCTTTTTTTAATGTTGCCTTACACATTTTAAAAATAAACATTTTTGTTATCTCATGTGCGAGGACGTCCATGAATGTTCGTACTACTCAAAGGGTGAGAGATGAGGAAACCGAGGCTCAGAGAGGTTGAGCAAGGTGCTCCAAGCCATGCGATCAGCAGCAGGGTAGCTCTGAGCTGGGGCTGAAGAACGGCTCCTGACTCACAGCTAAGTGTGGTTCCTGTGAACTCCCGGGGGGCCCGATGACATGCGTCCTTGTGTGATGGCCTGGCCTTCTGCTCTAAGATCAAGCAAGGAGAAGTCACACCCGCTTTTCATCCTTTTCTGAGCAAATGTTGTGACCTTTTCTGACCACTGTTTCCTCTTCCTCAGATGAGAATTAAATTCTCACAGGGGTATCACGAGTACTGTGAGACCAGTGAACTAAAACCTATCAAGCGAGGAAAAGGCCCTACGATATATTCTAAAAGTCAACAATATGTTAGTGAACTAGAAAAAAAAAAATCAATCACTGATAAAGGCATGTTTTCTAACTATATTTTTGGTTGCCTTGCTCCCTGCTTTAACTAAAGGCTTTAATAGGCTTTCTTTACTCTCTTCTCCTGTTTGCGAACAGAGGACCAGACACAGGGCTTATTATGTTGCTAATGAGGAGATGAATGCATTTATTTTGGCATAAAAATATTAATAATATCTCTAATGATCTACTTGGCATGATAATACCATCTAACCTTAAGAGAAAGCTTTGAGTAATCTCTTAAGTGACCTCAGGGGGAAGACGTGTGGGATGCCTCCATGAATTCCACCCCATCCTAATCAGTGCTCATTCACTGCATGCCCTCCGCCCCGTGCAGCCTTCTGCAAGGCGTCTGTGGTGTGCAGGAGATTCCAGGAGCACGGGGGCGAGACCTGAGTAATGCAGCGCCCGATGGCGGCAGCTCTGAATTTGCATCAGCTCTAACAAGCTGGTGTTGAAACGGGGTGGCAGGATGCCAAGGAAGCTAAGGTCAGCATACTTTGCAACGGCGCAGTGAGTCAGAGCACCCAGGATTTGCACGTACCCACAGGGCTACCTGATTCACTCCGCCTCCAGGGGAACACGCTCCTGCTTATTGGTTAGGCGCCTGTGCCCAGCTCTGTCCTAGGTGTGTGTTGAGTGACAAAAGGAAAGGAAAGCCCCTCATGTTGCTGGGGAGACAGAGAAGGGAAGAAAAATGAAAGGGAATAAGCAAGCAGGAAGTCCATGGAGAGAGAAGCCTTTCGTGAGCTGGGGGGCAGGTGGAAGTGGAGGAGAGAGGCCCAGCCCAGGTTGAGTGAATAGTACAAAACAACAAGGCAAAGCTGAAGACAGACCTCAGAATGGCCGAGGCATCGACCTGGGCAACAGGTGGCCTGGGGTGAATCCTGATGGGCTGCTGTCTTGCTGTGTGACCCTGGGGGAGACTACTTGGCCTTTGCAAGCCTCAGATTTCATAGCTGTGAAACGGAGATCATGACGTTGTCCATTTTTTCCATTCATTCAACAAATTGTTGTTGGATGTGCCAGGCGTTGTTTCAGATGCTAGGGATACAGTGACAGATGGGTCCTTACTCTTGCAGAGCTTGCTTTCCTGTAGCAGAAGCAGACAGTAAATAAGAAAATAACAGCGTGGTAAGTGCCACACAGAGAATGAAAACAGAGAGGTAAACGAGATGCCTGGGGAGCCCTTCAGATGCAGGCCCTGAAAGTCTCTGGGGCCCGGGAGAAGCCAAGGGGGCGGGTGCCAGGTGGGAGAGCATAGTCTGAGGGCCGGAAATGGCTGGGCGTGTTCGGGAGCTGCTGGGCAACCACTGCTGCTGGCTAGATGGGGACAGGTGGGGTGGAGTGGGCAGGGCAAGTATAGGAGGAGGTTGGAAGAGGCAGATGGGGGCCGGATTACTCAAGTGTAATCTTCACACCCTGAAGTGATCTGGTCTTCACTTCTGATCAGTTCTGACAAATACCTATCAAGACACAAAACATTTCCTGCTCCTTGCCATTCAAAATCCCTCTCCCCCTCGAGGCACCCACTGAGCTGATTTGTGTCACCCTGGGTTAGTATGGATAGTCTAGAATTTTGTATAAATGATACCCCTATGGTACATACTTTTGAGATTCATCCATGTTGTTGCATGTAACAATAATTTTTTAAACAATTTTATTTATTGATTTTAGAGAGAGGAGAGAGAGAGAGAGAGAGAGAAAGAAAGAGAGAAGGGGGGAGGAGCAGGAAGCATCAACTCCCATAAGTGCCTGGACCAGGCTAGCCCAGGGATTTGAACCAGCGACCTCAGCATTCTAGGTCGCTGTTTTATCCACTGCGCCACCACAGGTCAGGGTCAGTAATTATTTATTTATTTATTTATTTATTTATTTATTTATTTATTTTTACAGAGACAGAGAGAGAGCCAGAGAGAGGGATAGACAGGCAGGAACGGAGAGAGATGAGAAGCATCAATCGTTAGTTTTTCATTGCGCGTTGCAACACCTTAGTTCATTGATTGCTTTCTTATATGTGCCTTGACCACAGGCCTTCAGCAGACTGAGTAACCCTTTGCTGGAGCCAGCGACCTTGGATTCAAGCTGGTGGGCTTTTTGCTCGAACCAGATGAACCAGATGAGCTCAAGCTTGGCGACCTGGGGGTCTCGAACCTGGGTCCTCTGCATCCCAGTCTGACGCTCTATCCACTGCGCCACCGCCTGGTCAGGCACTAATTATTTTTTTAATTGCTGAGGAGTATTCCACCATATGGGTGTACCACAGTTTATTTATCCACTCACCTGTTATGGACATCTGGGCTGTTTCCCATGGATTCAGATTAGATTTGCATTTTAAAGCATCCCCTTTGGAAACTCTGGGAAGAATAACGTATACAGTATAAGAAAAAAACGTAGGAAAAAAGGACCAGTTGGAGTTATTGCTGTCTGGGTGTAAATGGATAGTGGTGCTTGGCTGCGGGTGGTAGCAGTGGAGGGGGTGAGTGGAGCGGCAATGGAATTTGATGTCACTGGAGGATGGCATGTGAATAAGAACCTATTGTTTAGGTTGTTGGCCTGAGCAACTGAAAGGTAGAAGTTCCACTGACCAAGGTGGGGAGACTTTGGGAGAAGCAGGTTTGGGGTGGCTGGGGGGAACCAGGAGTTCTCTTTGGGATGTGTTCAATTAGGTCTCTCTCTTAGTAGTCAAGTGTTGCTTTGATGATAAAATGAGATCGTTTTATTTTGCAGTTTGGTATAGTATCCAGACCATTCTAAAGGCTCAGGAAATAGTAACTACTACTACAGTTCAAAGCCAGGCTAAATCATAATTATTGAGCTTACGAAAGAGACTAGCCAAACTGGCGAAAAATGAAAAACAAAAACAAAAACAGCAACGAATAAACAGGAATAGTGAGAAATCAGATCCACTGGATAAGGAAGAAATAAATCAGTTGATAGAAGGTTTTGAATTTCAGACAAAACCAAATCCACCTAAGAATATGTGTCTTTGTGCTTTAAGAAGGAGAAGATACAGGGTATTTAGAGCGTTAGTGAGGAGTCCTAGGTCTTGGCTCCTTGCCTCTTTTGCCAGCTGGGTGAACTCGGGGAAGCCACACCCCTTCTCTAAGCATTGAATTACTTGTCCTGTGGGGTTGTGGGGAGGGGAAAATATGGTGCAGACTAAAATTGTCCTGGAAAGAAATGCTCAATGTTATTAAATGGCTTTTTAGAGTCGAGTGATGTGTTAGTGGGGGCTAGGAGGAGGGCAGGGAGTGGGAATGTACTGCAAGGAGGGAGGAAGCCGTGTCTTTTATCTGGCTATGAAGAGCCTGACCTGGAACCCTGAGAGGAGGGAGAAGGTATAAGTCTGAGAGAGACGTTGAGAAGAATCAGATGGCTGAGGGCGAGAGCATTGAATGCAGAGGAAGTGAGCCTCCGCAGCTGGGAGAACAGTGATGCCCATGAAGAGAGCAGGCAGGGTAGGTTGAAAAGAGGGCGTGTTGGAGTGGAGGGCAAACCTTCGTGTAAAACTGGGCAGACATGCTGGAGGTAGGCGGTTGGGAATGTGGGCTGGAGGTTCTGTTTTGCAGGTTGGGCTGGTTATGTGTATTTGCGAGTCATCAGCCCAGATACCATGACTGATACCATGAGATGGTGAGCTGTCCAAGAAGCAAGAGAGACGGGGCTGTTTATTTTGCTCATCCCGGTTGGTTTGGTGCCAAGACAACATGCTGAAGAGGGGAAAATCCTGTCAGTCAGCTGGGTGTCGGGGCTGCTCAGTGCCAGCCAGATAGTTGGCCAGGTCTTTCCAGTCAGTGCCTTGAAGACAGGGCCGACTGCTTTGGCAGGTTCACCGACGATTCTTGAGATTGGGGGTGTGTGTATTAAAAGATTCCAGGACTTGTCTTGGATGTAGAGTTCTAGGACACCAGTTTCTTAGCCCTGGTATCACTTGGGATCTCAGAGGCTCTTTCAGGGGTGGTGCAAGTTTGGGTTTGGTCCTGGAGTGGTGACTCAGATGTAATGAAGGGTCTGATAGCACTGGAGTCATTCTAGCACCTTCTGAGATAATGTCTGAAGTTCCTGGTCATTGATTCAGTCAGATCTGATTATTTAGCACGAAGAGGACAGTTCCTTATTCAGCTCCAGCCATAGGCACAAGGACTGGGCTGCCTGGATGGTTTTCTGTTGCTTTGATGTTGGGCTATTAGAGAGTGTGGAAAGTAAGCTCTCAAATAGGGTGTTTCTACCTAGTTTGTTTTGCCCTGGGTCATTTCTTCATGACATGACTCTACTTTCTTTCCCTTTGACCACTCTCTTCAGTTTCAGTTGTTGTTTGTTTCTTGTGGCTTTCCAGATCAAAACGGGGCACTCATAATTCAGGTGTTCAGACTCGCTTCTGCTAGGGAATCCCGTCTCAGGCAATCTTGTCTCCCTTCTGGTTCTGTTTTCACTTTCCGATCCAGGCAGATTTGATTTCCCGAGGTAACACCTCCTCCCCGGACTCCCGCTTTTCTTTCACTCATGCCGAAAGTCCCCAGGTTGCTGAAACCCCAGTTTCAGTTGTAGCCTGCTGGCCTTCCCTGCACAACTGGCAGGATCGTCACACGGTGGAGAATGAAAGGGTTTATGCCGCAGAAAAGGTTATGTAGCCATTTATATTGAAGCTGTATATCAGGGGTAGTCATCCTTTTTATACCTACCGCCCACTTTTATATCTCTCTTAGTAGTAAAATTTTCTTTTTTTTTTTTTTTTTAAATTTTTTCTTTTTTATTTTTTATTTATTCATTTTAGACAGGAGAGGGAGAGACAGAGAGAGAGGAGAGACAGAGAGAGAGAAGGGGGGAGGAGCTGGAAGCATCAACTCCCATATGTGCCTTGACCAGGCAAGCCCAGGGTTTCGAACCGGCAACCTCAGCATTTCCAGGTCAACGCTTTATCCACTGCGCCACCACAGGTCAGGCCAGTAGTAAAATTTTCTAACCACCCACCCGTTCCACAGTAATGGTGATTTATAAAGTAGGGGGGTAACTTTATAAAATTTATAATGCAGAGTTACAGCAAGTTAAAAGCATATAATAATAATTACTTACCAAGTACTTTATGTCGGATTTTCGCTAAGTTTGGCAGAATAAATCTTTATGAAACAACTTACTATAGTTAAATCTTTTTATTTATACTTTGGTTGCTCCGCTACCGCCCACCATGAAAGCTGGAACGCCCCCTAGTGGGCGGTAGGGACCAGGTTGACTACCACTGCTCTATATGGAAAGCTAATGTAGGGAGAGGAGAGCGATGTGGTCACCCACATCTATCAGATCATTTTTTCCCCCTTCGGATGTTTGCTACTCAAAGTGTTGTTTCATGTGGGAACTCTTTAGAAATGGAAAGTCTCAGGCCCACTCCGGACCCGCTGAATCTGAATCTGCACTCCCACAAGATGTCCTAGGTGATTCCTGAGCAGGTTCAAGGTGCAGAAGCCCGGCTGCACATCGCAGGAGCAGTATTCAGGCTGCTTCCGAAGCAGTTCACTTGCAAAGACAGAATTTATTGGGATCACAGCTGTATGCAGCAGGCTCCAGGTGGTGTCATGCTTTTAAAATAGAAATTAAAAGATTTTTTTTCCCCAAAAGTAATACACACACTCTGTTACGAGGATAATTCAGACAGCTCCCAGTGGTAGCAAATGAAAATGTAAATGCTCTTACCCCATTTCCAGTTTCATTCCTCACCCCCTTTTAATCACTTCCAGAAATGGTTAGTCTCCCCTCCCTCACCCTGAGCTGTAGCTTGCATTTCATACTGCGGTTCTAGGAGGGGAACTGAAGTCACTTCACTGTACAGACATCCACTTTGGGTTTGGTTAAGGTCGAATGGATTTGTGAATGTGCCAGAAAGTTGGATGTCATCAAGTCAAAGGTGTTGAGTGAGGGAACCCAAAAGGGACACCAGCCACAGGGCTTTATTATTAGTAAGTTTTAATTCTTTTGAACTCTCTGCTAATTTTAAAAGCAGGGCAGCCTACTTTATGACTCACTTATTCCTGTTTTTTCTTTTTTTGCTATTTCTTTCCTGCAGAGACAAATGCTGACAGTGGAGGTGTGGCCAACTAGACACTGTAACTTCTTTTGCTTTTTCAGATCAGGAAAGGACAGATGGAGACCCCCCCATGTGCTGGTCTTTATTTCTTTCCTTTTTTTTTTTTTTAATTTCTAAATGTGATTTATGAAGCTCTTTAATGTACGTGAGGAGCACTAACCCTCAATTTTGGGGTGCACTTTGGGGCCACTTTGCAGAAGACTCATATTTGAAGTGATGATTAGTTAGTTGCTTGCAATTTTTGCCTTTTTAATTTTCTTTTTTTAAGCAAGAGGAGGGGAGATAGACTCCTGCATGTGCCCTGACTGGGCTCAACCTGGCAACCCCTGTCTGGTGACGATGCTTGAATCAACCAAGCTATCCTTACTGCCTGTGGCCAGTGCTCAGACCAACCAAGCCACTGGTTGTGGAAGGAGAGGAGAGGGGAGGGTAGAGGGAGGAGAAGAGAAACAAATGGTTACTTCTCTTGTGTGCCCTGACTGGGGATCAAACCCTGAACGTCCACATGCTGGGCCAACACTATCCACTGCGGCAATCAGCCAGGGCCTAGTTCTTGCCTTTTTGAAAAACAACTTTATTGAGGTAAAATTTATATGCCATAAAATTCTCTGATTTAACGTATACAATTCAGTGGTTTTCAGGAGAAATGAACTGAGTTGTGTATTATCAGAATCCAGCTTTAGAAGGTTTCTGTCACCGCCAAAATATCTGTGTGTCCATTCGTGGTCAACCCGATTTGTACCCCCAGCCGCAGTCTGCTAATCTACTTTCTGTCTCTATAAATTTGCCTTTTCTGGACATTCATATGGAATGTGAAGTCATACAACATGTGGTCTTTGGTGACTGGCTTCTTACAGGTAGCATGTTTTTGAGGTTCATCCATGTAGTAGAGCACATGTCAGCATTTTATTCTGTTTTATTGCCAAGTAATATTCTAACATGGATCAGCCACATTTTGTTTATACATTCGCCAGTTAATGGACATTTGGGTTTCTTCCACTGTTTTGCTAACATGAATGATGTTTCTGTGGATTTGTTTTCATTCGTCTTGGGTTAGATTACTAGGAGTGGGTTTGCTGAGCCATGTGGTAAATTTATGTCTGATATGAAAAAACACTTTTTTTTTTGGTTGTGGTAAAAATACATATCATGTAAAATTGAACTATCAACCATGTAAACTATTTTTTTTTTTTGTATTTTTCTGAAGCTAGAAACGGGGAGAGACAGTCAGACAGACTCCCGCATGCGTCCGACCGGGATCCACCCGGCAGGCCCACCAGGGGCGACGCTCTGCCCACCAGGGGGCGATGCTCTGCCCCTCCGGGGCGTCGCTCTGTTGCGACCAGAGCCACTCTAGCGCCTGGGGCAGAGGCCAAGGAGCCATCCCCAGCGCCCGGGCCATCTTTGCTCCAATGGAGCCTTGGCTGCGGGAGGGGAAGAGAGAGAGAGGAAGGAGGGGGTGGGGGTGGAGAAGCAAATGGGCACTTCTCTTGTGTGCCCTGGCTGGGAATCGAACCCGGGTCCCCCGCACGCCAGGCCGACACTCTACCACTGAGCCAGCCGGCCAGGGCCTTGTGGCTTGCTTTTTAACTGTTGATTTTATTCTTTGATGTACACAAGTGTTTGTTTTTTTTGTTGCCTCTTGTGAATTTGGTGTCCTAGTCTAAGACTACCAAATCCAATGTCATGAAGCTTTTCCCCCAGGTTTTCTTTGAAGACTTTTATAGTTTTAGGTTTTGTTTAGGCCTTTGATGCATTCGGAGTTCATTTTTGTGTACCGTGTAAAGGTAAGCGTCTGGCAACTGCATCCCTTTGCCTGTGACTATCCAGTTTTTCCAGCACCATTTCTTCAAAATCCGCCCCCTGCCCCCACGGAATGATCTTGGCACCCTTGTTGAAAATCATGCAACCATACGTGTGAAGGTGTACTTGGGGGCCCTCTGTTGTATTTCACTGGTCTGTGTCTAACCTGTTATGAGACAGCCACACTGTTTGCCACAGTGGCTGCGCCGTCGTACAGCCCCGCCATCGCTGCCTGGGGATTCCCCTTCCGCCACATCCTTGACAACATTTGTTATTAAAGCTGCTCTTCTGGTTGTCGCCATCCTTAGGGGTGTGAAGTTGTTTTCTCAATATTGCTTTGGTCCTTGGCTTTTATTTTTATGTCATTAATTAATTGATTAATTTTTAATTTTTATTGATTTTAGAGAGAGAGGGAGGATGGGAGGGAGAGAGAGACATCGATGTGCTGTTGCACTTATTTATGCATTCATTAGTTGTTTTTTGTTGCTTTTTGTTTTTTTAGTGAGAGACAGAGACAGAGAGAGACAGATAGGGAAGGACAGACTGCAGGGGAAAGAGATGAGAAGCATCAGTTCTTCGTTCTGGCTCCTTAGTTGTTCATTGATTATGTTTTCATATGTGTCTTGACCGGGTGGCTCCAGCCAAACCAGTGACCCCTTGCTCAAGCCAGCGACCTTGGGCTCAGGCCAGTGACCATGGGGTCATGTCTGTGATCCCATGCTCAAGCTGGTGACCTTGGGGTTTTGAACCTGGGTTCTCTGCATCCCAGGCCGATGCTTTTATTTACTGTGCTACTGTCTGGTCAGGCTCACTGGTTGATTCTTGTATGTGCTCTGATCTGGGATTGAACCCACAATCTTGGCATGTCAGGACAATGCTCTCACCAGCTGAGATACCCAGCTGGAGCTGGTCCTGGACTTTTAAACATTCTGTCATTGTCTAACCTGGAGCCTAGAGGTAGTAAAATAGAATGAGGACCCCACACAGCCACAGGACCAATTAACTGCCTACGCTCACATCTTCTGCAGGGTGGACTGAATACGTTCAGGCAAGTCTCTTAACCATCTTAGAGCCTCAGAATCTTAGATCTTCTGAATAATGGAAATAATTAATACCTTCCTCACACCAGTATTCAAATGCTTTTCTCATTTTAGGTGCTTAATAAATGTTGAACTGCCAGTCTTACTCTGTATATTTCCTGTCCCTGTGTTCTTGCTGTGGGACATTCCTGTCACCTGATTTAAGTATTCCAGCAAATAATGACTTGCGAGTATTTTAAGCATGAAGGAATCTTGCTAGACAGCTTGGCTGTCTTTCTCCTGTTCTGGATGTTACCCAAATACCTTCACACCCCTCTTACTCATCTCCACCGAGTGAACTGTGAGCGCCCTGCTCCCTTGCCTGCCATCTGGGTCACGATCACTGATCACTTGTTTATCCAAGTCAGTTTCCGTCTCCCCATCCGTCCTGGCTGCTGCCTGCTGGGACAGACGCTGTTGCCTTCTCTCGACCTCTAACCCTGGATCCCATTTTGGCATCAACATTTTCACCCTAGCCGCCTCCTCAGCCATGTGGTGGCCTTTTCTTTCCTGAACCTACCTCACCTAGAGAGCCTTGCCCTTGGGGGAGGTGAAGTCATGGGGACAGCCTTCCCCTCCTGTGCCTGGGCTGCTCGCTGCTGCAGTAATTAGCTTGGCAGCACACTCCCTAAAAGGCTGTCCTTCAGCTGATACTTTGTTAAAGCCGCAAGGCCATTCCCCTTGGGAGTTCCCTGAGACAGCAGCTGTCTTGCCTAATTAAGGAGAGACATGGGAGAGGTGTGTTTTGAAGGGGGAGACCTCTTATCTCGAAGAGCAGTGGCCGGGCCTGCACATATGGAAAGGAGATATGAAGGCCAAGGCAGAGGGCACGGTGGCAGCAACTCGGAACATTTGGCAGAAAATGCTTTGCTGGCAGTCAAAGGATAATGTTTGAATGCTTTCTGAAGGACTTAGTATGTTCTCTTTAGTAGATAGAACAATAAGTCCCACATATTAAAAATTTGATGGCCCTGGCTGGGTGACTCAGTGGTAGAGCATCGGCCCGGCGTGTGAAAGTCCTGGGTTCAATTCTCAGCCAGGGCACACAGGAGAAGCGCCCATCTGTTTCTCCACCCCTCCCCCTCTCCTTCCTCTCTGTCTCTCTCTTCCCCTTTTGCAGCCGAGGCTCCATTGGAGCAAAGTTGGCCTGGGCGCTGAGAATAGCTCCATGGCCTCTGCCTCAGGTGTTAGAATGGCTCCAGTTGCAGTGGAGCAACGGCCCAGATGGGCAGAGCATTGCCCCCTAGTGGGCTTGCCAGGTGGATCCCTGTCAGGCGCACGCGGGAGTCTGTCTCTCTGCCTCCCCACTTCTCACTTCAGGAAAAAGAAAAAATAAAAATAAAAATTTGATGCACTTAGGTTTTGCACAGCCCCATGATATATAATATGTACACATAGGAAGTACTTTTCATATCTTACCCCTAAACAGTCCAAAACAAGTGAGCAAAGCTCAAAGGGCTTTCAGCTATCTCAATGGGGTGTAACTTGAATCACTTAGAACCACTTAGGAACTGTTGGGACTATTCTGGACCTAAGCTGTTAAGGGTCCATAGTGAAGACTTGGTTTTGGGGAGTGGATTCCTTTTAAACTCTAGTGCAGAAGCTTCCAATAGGATATTATGTAAGGCACATGTAACTTAATATCTATTTACAAGTAGCCAAATGTATTGGTTTCCTAGGGCCCTCATAACAAATGATCACAAACAGGGTGGATTAAGCAACGGAAAGTTCCTTCATTCACAGATTGGAGGCCAGACGTCTGAAGCCAAAGTGTCAGTCGGGGCCCTGGCCGGTTGGCTTAGCGGTAGAGCGTTGGCCTGGTGTGCGGGGGACCTGGGTTCGATTCCCGGCCAGGGCACATAGGAGAAGCGCCCATTTGCTTCTCCACCACCCCCCTCCTTCCTCTCTGTCTCTCTTTCCCTCCCGCAGCCAAGGCTTCATTGGAGCAAAGATGGCCCGGGCGCTGGGGATGGCTCCTTGGCCTCTGCCCCAGGCACTAGAGTGGCTCTGGTCGCGGCAGAGCGACGCCCCGGAGGGGCAGAGCATCGCCCCCTGGTGGGCAGAGCATCGCCCCTGGTGGGCGTGCTGGGTGGATCCCGGTCGGGCGCATGCGGGAGTCTGTCTGACTGTCTCTCCCCGTTTCCAGCTTCAGAAAAATCCAAACAAACAAACACACAAACAAACAAAAAAAAAACAAAGTGTCAGTCGGGCTGTGGTCCCCTTGAAGGCTGTGGGCAGAATCCTTCCTTGCCTTTTCCTAGCACCCGTGGCTCCCGGGAATCCTTAGTGCCCCTGTGGGTACATCACTCCCTTCTCTGCCTCTGTGTGCAGTGGCCGCCTTCCCTGTGTGTCTGTGACTCGGTGTCCAAATCTCCCTCTCCCTTCTCTTAGAAAAACACCAGTTATTGGTTTTAGGGCCTAATCTAAGTCCAGGATAATTTCATCTCAAGCATCCTAAGTAATCATGTCTGTTTCCAAATCATGTCCCATTCTGAGGTTCGGATGGATAGGAACTTTGGGGGACCATTCAATCCACTACACCAGGGGTCCCCAAACTTTTTACACAGAGACTGTTCCTCAGACCGTTGGAGGGCCGCCACATACAGTGCTCCTCTCACTGACCACCAGTGAAAGAGGTGCCCCTTCCGGAAGTATGGCAGTGGGCCGGATAAATGGCCTCAGGGGGCCGCAGTTTGTGGACGCCTGCACACAGTACCAAAAAGAAAAAAGAAAACCAACAATTAAATTTCATCAATTTTAATGTTTTCTTTAACCCAGTACCAAAATATCATTATAACATATAATCACTGGAAAAGAATTTTATTCGATTTTTTTTTTTTTTTTTTTACAGACAGAGAGAGAGTCAGAGAGAGGGACAGATGGGGACAGACAGACAGGAACGGAGAAAGATGAGAAGCATCAATCAGTTTTTTGTTGTGACACCTTAGTTGTTCATTGATTGCTTTCTCATTTGTGCCTTGACCATGGGCCTTCAGCAGACCGAGTAACCCCTTGCTCGAGCCAGTGACCTTGGGTCCAAGCTGGTGAGCTTTGCTCAAACCAGATGAGCCCACGCTCAAGCTGGCGACCTCAGGGTCTTGAACCTGGGTCCTCCGCATCCCAGTCCAACGCTCTATCCACTGCGCCACCGCCTGGTCAGGCTGGAAAAGAATTTTTAATGAGATATTTTAACTTATTATTATTATTATTATTTGTACCAAGTCCTTGAAATCCAGTTTTTATACCTCCAGTGTATCTCAACTTGGACTTGCTGCCTTTTCAAAGACTTGATAGCCACCTGTGGCTGGCTGCCGTGTATTGGCCAAAACAGTTGGAGTGCAGTGTGTCTGACAAACTTTCTTACTTCTCAGTGTTTTGTCCACCCTCCCCCCATTCACCCTCCTTTTAGTCTTTAGGGCATTTTCTATTCATTTGGAAACTGTCCCCATTGTTCTGAACAAAACAAATAAAACTCTACTTTGTCAAAGCTACTGGGATCCCAAGACTCTGCGGAGGAAGCAAAGTTAGCTAGTTTTGAAAGAAAAGTCCTTTATTCAGTTACATTTTTCAGCATCACTGTTTATTGTTGCTGGAATTCATCAAACACTTCAATCACAAGTGGCCTCAATAAGTGTGGTTAATATTTGGGATGTAACATTTTTATATTGAATAAGGGAAACACAAAAGTTGATTATTATAAATCTCCCTGCCATGAGATTTGTGACCTACCCGTTTATCTGTCCTCATGAACACCACCATTATTCTGTCAAGTTGGGACAAAAAAATGGCATAAATTTCTTTCTAGGCTGATTGCTGTAAGTCTGTTGCAATAATGAAGTTAAAATTTATAAATCTTAAAAATATCTGTGGTCTTTCCAAGAATTGCAAGTTTGTTACTTTTTGGCTTGACCCTCAGTGGCGGGGGTGGGGGGTGGGGGGTGGGGGTGGGGGGGTGGGGGGGTGGGGGGGGGTGGGGGGGGGGTTGGGGAGGGTTGGTGGGGGGACAGAGGCTTTCTAAGCAGCCCCACACGGAGAAGAGTTTTTGATCCTTGAATTTTTAAATGTGGTTTGTGATAAGAATGCTGTTTCCACCATCCCTCGCACCAACTGGTTTATGCTGAGCTGGTGTTAGTTACATCATCGGGATTTTTCTGGAACTTTTCCTTTGGATGAATCAATGTTGAAGAAAATTAGCAACCGACTTGTGAATATGAGTATTATAGAGAATACATACATAGTACAATGTGACTGTCTCTTCCCTTACCCCTCTACCCACATAAGTATGTATCTATCTAGTTCCTTTCTGTATCCACACACATGTATTTAAATGGCTTATTCATGTATTTTTAAAAACATAATCACATTATGCTGCATATTGTTCTGTAGCTTACTTTTCAGCCCTTCACAGGACTTAGGAGAGTTTATCCAAAATAGCCTTATTCATTCTAACCTACGTAATTTAATAAATTCTTCCCTTATTGATCAAATCTTAGATGACATATTTTTTCTTTGCTCCGGTAAGTGATATACGAATGTCACTGAGCACATGTGATTACTTCTCTAGGAGAGCTTTCTAGTAGTGCAGAGTCGCCCGTGGGCATGGACACTCCAGCCTGGCTTCTGAAAGGCTGGTGGGGGGGGCCTCCCACATCGTATATGGGGGTGTGGATTTCCTCAGATCTTGGTCAACTCACGATATTATCAGTGTCGACCTTTTATATATTTTTTTTCCAGTCTGCTTAGTATGAGGAAATATCTCACAGGGCTTTTAATTTTCCATTTCTCTATTACTAGTTACTTTGATCATTTTGAAAGAGGTTTATTTGCCTTTATCATTCATGTTTCTTTGAATCATCTGGATTTGTCTTATTCCCCTGCCCCCATCAGACTGTACCTTTTACTTATTGTCCTAGAGGGCTTTTATATATTTTCTGTGTTAATACTTTGATATGTCTGTTGTAAGTATATGTTCTCTCAACTGATCTGACTTACAAAAATTTATAGGTTAATTTGAGAATTGTTATCTTTGCAATATAGTGTCTTCCTAGCAAGGACAATGCTTATTTCTTGATTCAATCTTTAATGGAAAGTTGTAGTTTTCTCGATATAGGTCATACTCATCTCCTTGAAGATTTAAGTATTTTATGACTCTTGCGATTAGGATTACTTTTTTCCTGTTACATTTGCTTAGTGAGAAAAGCTTCTGAAATTTATGGGTTGGTATTATATCTAACCAATTCATTGATTTCTTTATTATTTTGATAACCTCTAAGAATTGCCTACCAATTCTTATACTTTTTGTGTACTTCCAACATGTGTAGAAGTTCTTTGGCTTAGAAGGCTCTTCTTTAGACTCAAAGGTTCTGGCTATTACAGTTTTTTCCTTTGAGGTTTGGCCTGCTGTACTTAATTGATTTGTTGGGGCTGTTTTGTCATTGTTTTTCTTTTTCTAACTGAAGACCTTTTTGGAAAGGGTAGTCAGATCAAGTGAGATGCTCAGAAAAGCCGGAGGCTTTGAGAGTCCCTTGAAGTAGCTATTCCACTCTTAGGAGAGGAGTGGTTCACAGCGGGGCTGGTTTCCTCTAGTCTTACAAAGAGCGGAGAGATCCTTCCTTCCTTCCTTCCTTCCTTCCTTCCTTCCTTCCTTCCTTCCTTCCTTCCTTCCTTCCTTCCTTCCTTCCTTCCTTCCTTCCTTCCTTCCTTCCTTCCTTCCTTCCTTCCTTCCTTCCTTCCTTCCTTCCTTCCTTCCTTCCTTCCTTCCTTCCTTCCTTCCTTCCTTCCTTCCTTCCTTCCTTCCTTCCTTCCTTCCTTCCTTCCTTCCTTCCTTCCTTCCTTCCTTCCTTCCTTCCTTCCTTCCTTCCTTCCTTCCTTCCTTCCTTCCTTCCTTCCTTCCTTCCTTCCTTCCTTCCTTCCTTCCTTCCTTCCTTCCTTCCTTCCTTCCTTCCTTCCTTCCTTCCTTCCTTCCTTCCTTCCTTCCTTCCTTCCTTCCTTCCTTCCTTCCTTCCTTCCTTCCTTCCTTCCTTCCTTCCTTCCTTCCTTCCTTCCTTCCTTCCTTCCTTCCTTCCTTCCTTCCTTCCTTCCTTCCTTCCTTCCTTCCTTCCTTCCTTCCTTCCTTCCTTCCTTCCTTCCTTCCTTCCTTCCTTCCTTCCTTCCTTCCTTCCTTCCTTCCTTCCTTCCTTCCTTCCTTCCTTCCTTCCTTCCTTCCTTCCTTCCTTCCTTCCTTCCTTCCTTCCTTCCTTCCTTCCTTCCTTCCTTCCTTCCTTCCTTCCTTCCTTCCTTCCTTCCTCCCTCCCTCCCTCCCTCCCTCCCTCCCTCCCTCCCTCCCTCCCTCCCTCCCTCCCTCCCTCCCTCCCTCCCTTCCTCCCTCCCTCTTTTTTGTATTTTTGTATTTTTCCGAAGCTAGAAACGGGGAGAGACAGTCAGACTCCCTGCATGCGCCCGACCGGGATCCACCTGGCACGCCCACCAGGGGGTGACACTCTGCCCACCAGGGAGCGTCGCTCCGTCGACCAGAGCCACTCCAGCGCCTGGGGCAGAGGCCAAGGAGCCATCCCCAGCGCCCGGGCCATCTTTGCTCCAATGGAGCCTCGCTGCGGGAGGGGAAGAGAGAGACAGAGAGGAAGGAGAGGGGGAGGGGTGGAGAAGCAGATGGGCTTTTCTCCTGTGTGCCCTGGCCGGGAATCGAACCCGGGACCCCTTGCACGCCAGGCCGACGCTCTACCGCTGAGCCAACCGGCCAGGGCGAGATGCTTTCTTAGGTACAAGTTCTCCCGACAGTCTTCCCCAAGAACGTGGCTTCGGAGACCTTTCCAGTCTCCGAAGAGGTGGAAGGCTCATTGCAGAGCTCTGCAAGACCCAGTCCAGATGAGTGCCAGAGCGGTGGGGTAACAGTCTGGTCCTGCCTTAGGCCTGGCGAGGCAAGGGAGGGCCACTGAGTACTCACTTGGGGTTGTGCTGTTGCGGTGGCCGATGCAACGTTCTCCTCTTGGTCCTGCCTTCTCCATGTTTATTACGATGATGTCTGGAAAGCAGTCCGGCTGGGCTTGCCCGATGCACAGGGCCCGCTGGAAAGGGCTCAGCTTCAAAAGCAGATGTCTCTTCCTCCCCCTTGACCATTCTTACCTTGCCAGTTATTTATTCTTTTCCCCTTACTCTTCTGTGCATACACACATGCTTCAGAATCTGACCCCGTGTTGGAGAATTTTCTGTGTGAGATCAGGGCAGCTGCCATTCTGTAATTTTCTACAGATCAGACTTCTGCTAACTTCAGCCATCTGGTACACTGCAGGGGGTTGGGGTGGGGAATCCAGGCAGGGAGAAAAGACCTCTGAGAGTACAAAGATCTAACACAAAGCCGAAGCACAGAAATTGATGCCATTTGTCTTCTCGGCCAGGACTGTCCGGTAGAAGTGTGATGGGTAATTTTAAATGTTTCGGTAGCCAGATTAAAAATGTAAAAAAGAAACGTGTCAAATGAATGTTAATATCTTCTGTTTAACTCCATTTATCTAAAATACCAACATTTCATGTAATTAATGTGAATATTATTAAATTATTTTTATTTATTCATTTTTAGAGGAGAGAGAGAGAGAGAGAGAGAGAGAGAGAGAGAGAGAGAAGGGGGGAGGAGCAGGAAGCTTCAACTCCCATTTGTGCCTTGACCGGGCAAGCCCAGGGTTTTGAACCGACAACCTCAGCATTCCAGGTCAATGCTTTATCCACTGCGCCACCACAGGTCAGGCATATTAATAAGAGATTTTATTTTTGGGCCCTGGCCGTTGGCTCAGCGGTAGAGCGTCGGCCTGGCGTGCGGGGGACCCGGGTTTGATTCCCGGCCAGGGTACATAGGAGAAGCGCCCATCTGCTTCTCCATCCCCCCCCTCCTTCATCTCTGTCTCTCTCTTCCCCTCCCGCAGCCAAGGCTCCATTGGAGCAAAGATGGCCCGGGCGCTGGGGATGGCTCCTTGGCCTCTGCCCCAGGCACTAGAGTGGCTCTAGTCGAGGCAGAGCGACGCCCCGGAGGGGCAGAGCATCGCCCCCTGGTGGGGAGAGCTTCACCCCTGGTGGGTGTGCTGGGTGGATCCCGGTAGGGCACATGCGGGAGTCTGTCTGACTGTCTCTCCCCGTTTCCAGCTTCAGAAAAATACACACACACACAAAAAAGAGATTTTATTTTTGGACTAGTCTTCCAAATTGGGTATTTTTACATCTATAGTACATTTCAGTTTGGGCTAGTCGCATTTCAAATGCTCAGTAGCCATATGTGGCTAGTGGCTACCATATTGGACGGTGTATGTAGAAGGCTCTCACCCAGAATGAATCAGCCTGTGTCACATGTTATTCTAACAATTTTCTGGCAAATTTGAAGCAGTAACTAAATGGCAGAGAAATGGAGTTGTAAAGGAATAGCAGGGAATAGGGGGAAGAATGTTAAGTGGCTGTAGTCATTCAGTGCAAGGATCCTAGCCTACCAATCCTGTGACCCCGGAAGTATTCAAGGTGGTAGCTTGGTAGAGGAATTCAAAATAATTGACATCTTTCCATGCTTGTCCTCCACTTCATAACCCAAGGCACCGCAAAGAGGCTAAATTGTGCTCACTTCTCCAAGAGAGTAGGCAAATGTGAAGAGTTTGTGGAAAAAGTTAAGGAAGGCTTCTATGGCGTTGCTACAATGATAGTGTTCTAGTGCAGGAGACCTGGGAAATAGACAAAGGCAGCCGTCTCAGATCGCATGATAGGGCCCTCTCTATTTCTAAAGCCAGGAGCCCACAAAGGACTTGGAAGAGCCTACCAGTGTGGCTTCAGCTGGGTGTGTCCCTCCTCATGTCCCTACGGTCGCTAACTTCTTCATTTCCGTGGGTTTTTTTTTTTTTTTTTTTTTTTTTTTTTGGTATTTTTCTGAAGCTGGAAACAGGGAGAGACAGTCAGACAGACTCCCGCATGCGCCCGACCGGGATCCACCTGGCACGCCCACCAGGGGGTGACGCTCTGCCCATCAGGGGGCGATGCTCTGCCCCTCCGGGGTGTCGCTCTGTTGCGACCAGAGACACTCTAGCGCCTGGGGCAGAGGCCAAGGAGCCATCCCCAGCGCCCGGGCCATCTTTGCTCCAATGGAGCCTCGGCTGCAGGAGGGGAAGAGAGAGACAGAGAAGAAGGAGAGGGGGAGGGGTGGAGAAGCAGATGGGCGCTTCTCCTGTGTGCCCTGGCCGGGAATCGAACCCGGGACTCCTGCACGCCAGGCCAACGCTCTACCACTGAGCCAACCGGCCAGGGCCCATTTCCGTGGGTTTCCCTTCTAATCCATGGCGCTGGCCTGCATCTGGAGTCTGGGAGCTGGTAAGGCTCATCCATGGCCTGGGCCGCGGCTGTGTTCCAGCGACCTCAGGAGTCTGGCTTGTCTCTCGGGAAGCTTTCGGGATGGGCTCCCTTGAAACTGACCACCCATGGACATTTGCTTGGGAAAATGGTACCAGACTGTCTGGGTTGACTGTCTGAACTGCAGAACTCAGATTCCAGCCTGCAGAAAACAAGACAAATTGACAACAAAAACCAAAATGCTCGAATCAGACACCCTCTTTGCCTTTTCTGTCTTTTTTGGTTTCTTATGCATATTTAGCGAATTATAAAGTCAGGAGTGGGGAGGGTAGCTGTCATGTAACTAGTGTGTCTTATCATGTAAGACGTTCAGTCTGTTGCTGCCTGTTGCATAATGTTGTCTCTCTCTCTCAATTCCTTTTTTTTTCAGGCCGAGGAGTCCTGTAAATGCAATGGCTGGAAAAACCCCAACCCTTCTCCCACGCCCCCCAGAGCTGACCTGCAGCAGATGATCGTCAGTCTAACGGAGTCCTGCCGGAGTTGTAGCCATGCCCTAGGTGAGTTCCTAAATCTTCCAGGAAACTCGAACGATGTCATTTTTGCCAGAAAGTTCTAACTTGATGAATTCCGTGGGTTAACCAAACTTACTCTCTAGGAGGCAACAACAAAAGAGTCTCTTTCGTCTCCTGAGTTTGCTGGGGAGGCCTTCGCAGGAGAGACAAGCCGTCACTGCGTGCACTGACTCTTCCCCCTTTTCCCCAAGAGCTACATCCCGCTGGGGGATGGCCGGACAAAACGAGCCGTGGACAACCCGGCCGGACTCCATGTGTCGTGTCCCGATTCATTCTGATGGGGACCTGAGAGTCTTTGACCCCCTAGGTTGAAACCCCAACTGACTGGTTCGTGGTCATATTGTTGTTATTCTTTTCTGACCCCCCGAACTTTCTAGAAATGCCTCATTTTATCTTCATATCCTTTAGTTTTCTGGCCCTGGTAGCTCTTTCTTCATAGGGACTGTGTTCCTTCAATGTTTTTTTTTTTTTTTTTTTTAATTAATTTTAATGGGATGACATTGATAAATCAGGGTACATACGCTCAAAGAAAACATCTCTAGGTTATTTTGACATTTGATTATGCTGCATTCCCGTCACCCAAAGTCCAGTTGTCTTCCGTCACCTTCTAACTGGTTTTCTTTGTGCCCCTCCCCTCCCCCATCCTTCAATGCAGGAGTCCCCAAACTACGGCCCGCGGGCCACATGCGGCCCCCTGAGGCCATTTATCCAGCCCCCGCTGCACCTCCGATAGGGGCACCTCTTTCATTGGTGGTCAGTGAGAGGAGCACAGGATCCATCTTCATCCTTTGCTCCGGGAGTACTGTATGTGGCGGCGCCACAAAGCGCAGCATGGTTCACATACAGTACTACTTCCGGTGACGTGGGATGCACGCATCACGGCTCCGGAAGCGCGTCATATCACTTGTTACGGCTAGCAGTGACAAATATGGAACCGGACATTGACCATCTCATTAGCCAAAAGCAGGCCCATAGTTCCCATTGAAATACTGGTCAGTTTGTTGATTTAAATTTACTTGTTCTTTATTTTAAATATTGTATTTGTTCCCATTTTTTTTTTACTTTAAAATAAGGTATGTGCAGTGTGCGTAGGGATTTGTTCATAGTTTTTTTTTATAGTCCGGCCCTCCAACAGTCTGAGGGACAGTGAACTGGCCCCCTGTGTAAAAAGTTTGGGGACCCCTGCTTCAGTGTTTACTCATGTTTTCCCTTTCAACTTTATCTGTTCCTGCAAAATAATCATTGTCACTATGGCAAGAAAACCCTGCCAGAGTTATTCAACTGGACTGTGCTAATTTAATTTGTCCTTGTCCTGATACTAGTTTTAGGTTAAACACCTTTTCTTTTTTAAAGATTAAAAAAAAATTTATTCATTTTAGGGGGGGAGAGAGGGGGAGAGAGAAAGAGAGAGAGAGAGAGAGAGAAGGAAGGAGGAGCAGGAAGCATCAACTCCCATATGTGCCTTGACCAGGCAAGTCTAGGATTTCAAACTGGTGACCTCAGTGTTCCAGGTTGTCACTTTATCCACTGCGCCACCACAGGTCAGGCCAACACCACTTTTTTTAAAAATTGTATTTTGTTTGAGTTGATAAAGGTTAATGGGTAATGAGTTTTCCCTAGATATTAAAATTCCAGATCATAAAGGATCTTGGAAGTAATTATACCTATATTTTTGTCTTCAGTTATCCACAGTCCCAAAGAATATCTTTATGTCTAGTTTACTATCCAGTAACGCAAGGCAGAATATTCTTACTGAAGTGGCATTTTCTACCTGACCATTTACACATGAGTGACTTCTTCTTCTTCTTCTTTTTTTTTTTTTACAGAGACAGAGAGAGTTAGATAGGGACAGACAGACAGGAACGTAGAGAGATGAGAAGCATCAATTATTAGTTTTTTGTTGCGACACCTTAGTTGTTCATTGATTGCTTTCTCATACATGCCTTAACTGTGGGGCTACAGCAGACTGAGTAACCCCTTGCTTGAGCCAGCGACCTTGGGTCCAAGCTGGTGAGCTTTTACTCGAACCAGATAAACCAGATGAGCTCAAGCTGGCGACCTGGGGGTCTCGAACCTGGGTCCTCTGCATCCCAGTCCGACGCTCTATTCACTGCACCACCGCCTGGTCAGGCAGGGTGGCTTCTTTTCGATATCCTCTTTCTCACAAGGTTGCAGCTGATACCACATGGTACAACATCAGCCTTCAAGGTCAGCACGGTGTTAAGCCGAGTCTGAGGTTTTATTTTGTACTAAGCTAGAAAGTATCTTAATACTTTCAGAGTAAAAAAAGTCAATAGCATGATGATCTTCCCAGGAAGTTACTTTACGGGAGTAACCTTCTGAAAAAGGAAATAGAGAACATTGCTCTTACACAAGAAATAAACACATTAATAATGACATCATTGTGTTGATTTAACCAGTGTCTAAAATAATGTCCGTCCTGATTTTTTTTTTTTTCCTGTATTTTTCTGAAGCTGGAAACGGGGAGAGACAGACAGACTCCCGCATGCACCCGACCGGGATGCACCCGGCACGCCCACCAGGGGGAGATGCTCTGCCCCTCTGGGGTGTCACTCTGTTGCGACCAAAGCCACTCTAGCGCCTGGGGCAGAGGCCAACGAGCCATCCCCAGTGCCCGGGCCATCTTTGCTCCAGTGGAGCCTCGGCTGCGGGAGGGGAAGAGAGAGACAGAGAGGAAGGAGAGGGGGAGGGGTGGAGAAGCAGATAGGCGCTTCTCCTGTGTGCCCTGGCTGGGAATCGAACTCGAGACTTCTGCACGCCAGGCCGACGCTCTACCACTGAGCCAACCGGCCAGGGCCTCCATTCTGATTTTTGAAGCAGCCAGTGCAAAGGAAAGATTTCAAAAGTTACAGAAACAACTTGATCACCTGCCTTTTCCACAACTGATCTCTGAATGGATGCCTATTAGAATTGTCTCAGGAAATACGATGCAGTAAAAAGCTGGGCTCAGGAACTCCTTAGTGCACTGGGCTTGAACTGGATTTGGGATTGATTGGGAAAATCCGATGATCCTATGTCAATGAACATTCAAAAACAGTCTTTTTTTCTTTTTTATTGGGGGGTGGGGTTCTGTTAGAGTCTTTTTTCTGAGATGAGCAGATTGTCTTCATTCTGAGCATATATATAAACACATATGAATACCCAAAAGCAGAAGCAGCCTTTTACAAAGAAAAGTCAAGTCTGTTTTCTTGTATATTTCGTAGCAAGCTTTGAAAACAAATACGCTCATTTGACAATATATAATAGAGCGGGGAGAAGGTACCCTTCTACCTGGCAAATCCATGCCAACAATTTAACCTACATATAAGTTAAAATGTGCCTTCAAATAGGACAGTTGTGATAAACCTATTTATGATAGTAGAAAACTAGAAACAACTTGCATGTCCCAATGTAGGGGATAATTGGTTAGATTATGAAAATATAGGTTATGAAATTTAATATGGCCATTAGAAAAAGATGTGTTTTCCCACATGGAAAGATTTGTTTTTTTTTTAAGAGAGAGGGACAGGAAGGAGGGGCAGGGGAGGAGAGAGTTGAGAAGCATCAATTTGTAGTTGCGCCTGACCGGGTGGTGGCGCAGTGGATAGAGCATCGGACTGGGATGCCGAGGACCCATGTTCGAGACCCTGAGGTCACCAGCTTGAGCATGGGCTCATCTGGTTTGAGCAAAAGCTCACCAGCTTGGACCCAAGGTCGCTGGCTTGAGCAAGGGGTTACTCGGTCTGCTGAAGGCCCGTGGTCAAGGCACATATGAGAAAGCAATCAATGAACAACTAAGGTATCGCAATGTGCAACGAAAAACTAATGATTGATGCTTCTCATCTCTTCGTTCGTGTCTGTTCCTCTCTCTGACGCTCTCTCTGTCTCTGTAAAAAAAAAAAAAAATTGTAGTTGCTTCAGTTTAGTTGTTTATTGATTGCTTCTCATATGTTCCTTGACTGTGGGCTTCAAATTGAGCCAGTGACCCCTTGTGTATGTCAGTGACTTTGGGCTTCAAGCCAGTGACCTTTGGTCTCAAGCCAGTAACCATAGGACCATGTCGATGATACAGTGCTCAAGCTGGTGACCCCATGCTCAAGCTGGCATGCCCACGCTCAAGCTGATGACCCTGCACTCAAACCAACAAGCCTGCACTCTAGCCAGCAATATTGTGGTTTCAAACTGGGGCGCTCAGTGCACCGGGTTGACGCTCTATCCATTGTGCCACCACCGATCAGGCTGGAAAAGTATTCGTAGCATATTATTAACACAAAAAAAGCAGATCATAAAGCAGCTAATTGGAAAGTTTATAACTTAGAAATTATAGGATCTGCCCACCCCAGTGCAAATTCTGGCTTTACAGCCAGGAGCTGTGAATTGGAGTGGTTTATTTAGTCTGCTTGGACCATAGTTTTCTTCATTCAAAAACGAAGTTAATAACAGTATCATCCTCATAGGCTGGTTGTGAGGATTACACGAGATAATACATGCCAAGATTTTCGGACAGTGCCTGGCAAATTAATGCCTTATTATGAGCTCTTCTTTTACTTCAGACAGCAGATATGAATTCTGTGTAGTTTATATAAGAAAACAGTGTTTCTAAGAAGGATAACTGTACCTCCCGGAGCTGCAAGCACAGGGAAGCCAGGTTTCAGTAGAGGATCTCAGCTATAGGCGCTGATGGGCCTTCTGTCCTGGACATTGCTGCTGGATGTCTGTTCTCACTGCCTCCCTCCCTGTGAACATTGGTTCAGGATTTACATCCCTGGAGAAGGGGATCTGACTGGTGTGGTGCCTGTGCCACGCCCCCCTCTCAGCATGTTGGCCAGGCGGAGAACGACGTGGAAGGTGGTCCTTTCCAAATGCATGGTTATTGACTCAAGAGCAGCATCATGAGTATAATCTCATTTTATTAGTTTAGAAAATAAGACATTTTATTATATGTAAACAGGGAAAGATTTTGGAAGGATGTATGCTGAGTTGCGGTCAGTAATTTGCTCAGGGTTTTGGGGTTATAGTTGCTTTCAAAATGTTTTCCCCCTCTCTTCCCCTTTCTTTTTCCTCCTCTTTCCCCCACTGTTCCTCTTCAGTCTGCTTAATTAACATGAAAATGTCTACACTTTTTCAAGCACTCCTGGAATTATTTCCAGAATGCAACAGTATCTTAATATCAATGCTTCTTCCTATCCACCCCCTCCCTTTTAAAAAACTTTTTATAATGGAAAGTTTCAAACATAGATAAAGGTACAAAGAACAGTATCAAAGGCTGTAGAAAACCTTTTTCCTGATGCTTCCTCCCTCCCTGTTAAAAAGCTTTTTATTATGGAAAGTTTCAAACGTATGTAAAGTAGAAAGAATAGTTTAATAAACCACCTCTCCCCATCACCTTATTTGCATTGGCTGTGTTCCCTCCCTCTTTTTTTTTTTTTTTTTTTCCCAAAGTGTTTTAAGGAAGTTCCAGACATGTTTTCTTATTCATGCAGATTACTTCTTTTTCAGATGGATGTTTCATTTATTTCTTATTTATTTATTTCTTTTCATAAAGTTTACAAAATACTCCCCCCCATATTTTCATTACCCATCACCTGTCGTTCAGTATTCTCGACTAGATTCCCTATGTTGTACTTATATTCCATCACTATTTTGTAACTCCTACTTCTCAGTCCCTTCACCCTTTATCACCCAGCCCTAAACCTGCCCCCACCTCGCAACCGTCTGTCTGTTCTCTGTGTCTGTAGGTCTGTACCTGTTTTGTTTGTTTATACTGTTCTTTAGATTCCACGTATAAGTGAAGTCATATGGTATTTGTCTTTGCCTGATTTATTTTACTTAGTGCAGATTACTTTTTAAAAAATTATTTATTGATTTTTAGACAAAGGAATGCAGAGAGAGAGAGAGAGAGAGAGACAGAAACAGAGAGAGAGAGAGACAGAAACATTGATCTGTTTTCGTGTGTCCTGATTGGTAATTGAACCTGCAACCTTTGCGTATCAGGATAATACTCGAACCAACCGAGCTATCTGGCTAAGGCCAGATTATTTCTTTTCTTTTCTTTTTTTTGTTTTTTAAAGATTTTATTTATTGATTTTCCAGAAGCAGCGAGAAGTATCCACTCAGAGTTGCTTTACTTTAGTTGTTCATTGCTTAATTGCTTGTTGTATGTGCCTTGACCAGGCAAGCTCAGGTTTTCAAACCAGCAACCTCAGCATTCCAGGTCGATGCTCTATTCACTGCGTCACCACAGGCCGGATGATCAGATTACTTCTTAATGATTATCCACAAAGTAGAGGTTGGGGTCTAGAGAATTCTGTAAAACACGCCAGCCTTAATTCTCGAATTCCTCTCCGTTTGTGTATGCTGTTCTGTTTTCACTGTCATTGTTCTGAGCATGGTTAATTGAGTCACCAGTAATTATAGACAAGTGTCAAAATGTAATGTTGCTGAACTTGTCAAAACAAAACATTCATGCTCATCGATTGAGATGATGTCTAGTCTATTGATTTTCTGTTGGGTATCTCGGCTCCATTGGACATGTTCTTTTGACAGTGAGCTCTGGTTTCGTGCGGTCTCTTGACAGTCACTTCCACTGGCCTGCCATAATTTGATACTCTTCTGTGTCTCCTGGGTATAAAACAGGACTGATGACAGTCTGATCGAGTGGAAAGAACATTCCACTGGGAGTTAGTAAATAAGGATTCTAGGCCTGGCTGGGCAGTTTAACCAAAGCCCCTTAACCTCTTTACAGTTCGGTATCTTCATCCACAGAATGAAATGATTAATCTAGACCTACTGTCTAATACTATAGCCGCTCGATACATTGAACACTTGAAATGTAGCTAACGCAGTTTGTCATGTGCTGTAAATGTAGCATACACCTGAGATTTTGAAAGCTTATTATGAAAAAAAGGTGAGATAACATTAATATTGATTGCATACTGAAATGATATTTTGTATATATATTGTGTTAATAAAAGTTCTTTTCTTTGAATTATTTATTGATTTTAGTGAGAGAGGAAGGGAGAGAGAGAAATACAGACAGAAACATCAATCTGTTCCTGTATGTGCCCTAACCAGAGATTGAACCCACAACTGAGCTATTTAGGATGAGGCTCTAACCAACTGAGCTATCCAGCCAGGGCTTAATATAATTAATTATTACAATTACTTTCACCTGTGGTTTTTTTGTTTTTGTTTTTAATAGGGACAGAGAGAGAGTCAGAGAGAGGGATAGTTAGGGACAGACAGACAGGAATGGAGAGAGATGAGAAGCATCAATAATCAGTTTTTTGTTGTGAGACCTTAGTTGTTCATTGATTGCTTTCTCATATGTGCCTTGACCGCGGGCCTTCAGCAGACTGAGTAACCCCTTGCTCAAGCCAGTGACCTTGGTTACAAGCTGGTGAACTTTTGCTCAAACCAGATGAGCCCGCGCTCAAGCTGGTGACCTTGGGGTCTCGAACCTGGGTCTTCTGCATACCAGTTTGATGCGCTGTCCACTGCACCACTGCCCGGTCAGACTCACCTGTGTTTTAAATTTAAAATATGTGTACAGTATGGTTCACATTATATTTCTGTTACGTAGTATTGGCCTAGAATATCTAGTCCATTTTCTAAAATTATTTGATTTTTGGGATTGGTACAATCAAATTCGTTTATAAAACTTTGACAGAGTCCTAACAAAGCACTTCAGTTGGCCCAAACATTTCTTCTTATATTAGTGTTAATAAAAACTCCTGATTCTGAGCTTGCTTATTTAAATAGCAACTTGCTTCTATGACCAGGAAAGGAGGAAACATAATTGTAGTAAAAAACACAGTGGGCCTAACATTGAACTGGGACACAGAGGACCCGGGTTTGAAATCCCAAGGTTGCTGGCTTAAACATGGGCTCATCCAGCTTGAGTGTGGGGTTGCTGGCTTGAGTGTGGGATCATAGACATGAACCCGTGGTCTCTGATTTGAACCCAAAGGTCGCTGGCTTGAAGCCCAGGGTCGCTGGCTTGAGCCCAAGGTCACTGGCTTGAGCAAGGGGTCACTCACTCTGCTGTAGCCCCTGGTTAAGGTACATATGAGAAAGCAATCAATGAACAGCTGCGGTGCTGCGGTGAAGAATTGATGCTTCTCATCTCTCTCCCTTCCTGTCTGTCTGTCCCTATCTGTCTCTGTCAAAACAAAACAAAACAAAAAACAGTGGGAATTTTTGTTGTCATTTTGGAGTCCTTTGTTCTGAACTGTGTCAGAACACACTGATTATTAAATTTAACTAATAATTTTAATGCAGTTTTACTTAAAAGGTTTTGATTATTTTTTAATACCATCAGTTTCTCCTGATATATATTTAATGTGCATTACATATATATTGTACCCACGCATGTATATATTTGAACATTACAGTAGTGGAAAGTGGCGGTTGTTTATTACTCTGGTGACCAGCCTCCCTGCTTATTCACAATAGAAACTTTTCCAAGGAAAGTAAGGAGCTAGCATTAACGATTACCCTAGAGCTTGTCTCTTGAGTCGTGTGAAGTATGAAGGGACTACCAGTGTTTGTTTTCATGGGCTATTTCAGACATTGAGATCATAGGGCGGACCATTTGACTCCAATACATTTTCTTTGGCCTTACCACGTTTGCATAGACCTCTGCCACTTAATCACTCCCTAGTTCCCATCTACACACGGACTGTGCAGATGCCAGATGGCAGGGTGCTCGGCCAGCGCGCTGACACAGCCACCTGAGTCAGCGTGTTGCTCTTGGCTGGCTGGCCTCTGTTTTTCTCGTGCGGCCGTTGACACTCAGGTTTCGGAGTTGTCAGGACCTCTGAGTCGGGACAGCAGGAGTAAAGGGAATAAACTGATAAACATTCTTCCTGCTTGATGTATAAGTGACTTTTCCCTGTCTTCCTCTGGTCGTGAAGACCTGTTGGTTTTTCTCTCAGTGTGCCCCACTCTATCGCCGCCCAGATTCAGGCTTGTTTTCTGTGTTCTTTGGTTGTGTCTGTCCCAGCCCCCGGAGCACGGCTCTCCATTCTCGTGCGCCCCCTCTGAGCTTCCCAGGATTCTCAGGACGAAGTCCAGCTCTAGCTGAGCATGACGGGTTGTTCAGGCCTCTCCTGTCTGGCCTTCCTCGGACCCTGCCTGGGTTGCATTTTGGTCACCAGACTGTTTCAAATTCTGTGCAGGTTCTGTACACACCCCCTCCCTCCTGTACCTTGGATGCGGGGGGCCCACACCATTTGCAATGCCTCCCCTTCATTTTCTGCCAGGAGAACCCCACCCCCACTCACCTTTAAGTTTTCACTACTTCAGAACTCGGTAGAGAGAAGAAAAACCTTCTGGGCACTCAGTTTCAATGCACCTTCTTGGAAAACTGTAATTATCTGTACCCTCGTTAGTTTCCTATACCAGACTGAGATTAAGGACTGAGTTTTGCTGGTGCCTAATATACACTGCTCACAAAAATTAGGGGATGTTTCAAAGTGAATATGAAGTGATTAAAAAAAAGCATTTGATTTTTTTTTTATTAAACAAGAACATCAGAAAAGCAAACGACCAGTCTAAGAAAGTTGTTCGATTATGCAAATGAGATGCTAATGGAGATGCAAACTCGGTCATCGAGATTAAATAGCAAGTGGCATATCAAATGCTTCTTTTTTTTATCGCTTCATATTTATTGTGAAATATCTTCTAATTTTTGTGAGCAGTCTATTTAGCTCCTTTTGCATAATTGGGTTTATTCCCTCATTGATAAATATGCATTACATTCAGTAACTAACAAGGTGGCTGCTTGCTTTTACTGGTAGAGACCTTCACAGTTTATCATCTGTTGCTGCGTAGGCCAGCACAGTAGTCATCAGGCATGTGTGGCTGCTGAGCGTTTGAAATGTGTCTAGCTTAAATTGAAACGTGTCACAAATGTTACACACACACAAGGGTTTTAAAGACTTCGTATGAGAAAGGAATGTGAAATGTTAATAATTTTTTTCTATTTAGTACACATTGAGATGAATAATCTGGTATGTATTAGGTTAAATAAGATGTTTTATTAAAGTTAATCTCACCTATTTCTGTAACTCTTTTCAAGTGGCTACTAGAATATTTACATGAGCATATGTGGCTCGCATTATATTTTTCCTGGACTGAACTCACCTTAAAGGGCTCTTAATTTTACACTCTTTTCTCCCGTTCCAGAGGTGAGATTACAAAGGATGAAACCACTTTTAAACTATAAGCCTTTTTGCACATCATCAATTTGAAAAGTTTCACTGAAGGATTTTGTTTTACCTCTTTTCACCTTGACCTCAAATTCCCATGAAGCCAAAATGTGTTCGAACAGTTTACAAATCCCACGGACGCCGTGCCATTTGCCCTCCTTGCACTGAGAGAAGCCGGAGACACGCTAGCTGTCTGCCCAGCTGCTGCCTGTTCTCCCTGCAGGGCGTGTGAGGACTGGCGCGTTGTCTTCACAAGCAGTGCAGGCTGGTGATCCGTGGAGCCAGAGCTTAGTGAAGGTCACAACACATGGTGACAGCTTCCTGTTCCCAGCAAGGCAACAGCTACACCAGGGGGCCAGTTCACTGTCCCTCAGACCGTTGGAGGGCCGGACTATAAAAAAAAAACTATGAACAAATCCCTATGCACACTGCACATATCTTATTTTAAAGTAAAAAACCAAAATGGGAACAAATACAATATTTAAAATAAAGAACAAGTAAATTTAAGTCAATAAACTGACCAGTATTTCAATAGGAACTATGGGCCTGCTTTTGGCTAATGAGATGGTCAATGTGCTCCTCTCACTGACCACCAATGAAAGAGGTGCCCCTTCCGGAAGTGCGGCGGGGCCGGATAAGTGGCCTCAGGGGGCCGCATGCGGCCCGCGGGCTGTAGTTTGGGGACCCCTGAGCTACACCGTGATTCTTAGCAGGCTTTTGGCGGTTCACTCTGTAGCACCCTGGGTGTTTGCGAGTGTGACCCAGCACAGAGAGGTGCCTCGGTGCACCCTCCTGGAGAGATGTAGAGACAGCAAAGCCTCCCCCAGTCCTCTGACTCACCGCCCCCCAATCCTCTGCCCTCCACACAGGACCAGGAGCGAGCTTTTCCCGAGAGTCAAGGGTTGGCCATTCTTGGGTAATAATATTGATGCCTTCTACCAGGCTCTTGAAAGACTGTTTGAAATGGAAGCATGGTTGTTTACATTTGATTATCAGATTCCAGGTGGAGGAAAGCTTTTTTTTTTTTTTTAAACTTACCTAAAAATAATTTCAAATGTACAGAGAAATCATGAGAGTTGTTAGGAAGAACATACTAGGTATCTTTTTCCCATATTTACCTACTGTTGTTGGGTATGGACAGGGACCATGGCGGGGCTGCCTGACCAGTCTGGAAATAGGATTCTTGCAGAGTTGTGAGAAAAGAGTTTCGGGGACTCATGTATATGAGGATGTGAGGTATGGTGGTAAGGTTTGGTGGAAGTTGAAGGGCGTGCAGGGGCACAGATGCCCTGAAGGCGTGGCCACACTGCCTTATCTAGGACCAGGTGGCTTCGCCCTGTCTTGCTGTGGAAGAAGTTCAGCCCATGGAGTCAAAGGAAGGCCAGAGCCCGGAGACTCTGTGCCATGCATTACCCTCGCGTTGGCACCCAAGCTTCAGTAGGCTCTCCGTCTCCGTTCCCCTCTGGCCCACTCTCAGCGCTGCGCCTCTGCCCGCGGAGCTGCTGCACCCGGCCTGCTCTCCGCTGCTGCGTCTCAGCCTTTGTTAGGCTTTGATTATATCTCCTTGCGTTTGGGAAGGGGTGAGTTTTCTTTCAAACTATCCAATCTCTTATCTGGCTCCTCCTGGGGCTATGCTGGTGCCTCCCCCATCCAGTTCCTTTCCTGGATCTTCTGGGGTTTTGTACCCTTCTCCTATATGATCCTCTTCCCTGCATCTCCCAGGTTAGACTCCTCCCCTTTCTAGTTGCCATTATGGCTCCTACTGCCCATGCCTCAAAAGTCCTGCTTTGTCACCTGGCTTCTACTGTACATGCGCTTAGGAGAAGGACCTCCCCCGGTGCCATCCTGGCTTCTGCACATGTGATGTGCCCAGCACAGGAATTTCCCCCTCATTTTTTACCCCCCACCCAGTAAAATCTGGCCAAGGGCCAGCTGGTGGTTCCCTGGAGAGAAGGGAAAGCCAGTCTTTCCTGCCTGCTCAGGGGATGAAGGCCCATGTGGCTGTCCCCTGTGATATCTGTGAAGGTGTAGCTTCCTAGTTAATCAGGCTTAGCCAGTTTAGCTCCCTTCTCTTTTTTTAATACCTAACTAGCTTCCTACACTAACACTACTAGTAACATTTTGCCCTATTTGCTTTGTCATTTTCTCTCATGCACATACACACACACACACACACAAACACACACTAATATACACACATATAAATAGACTCATTCATATGATACCACAAACACAAATATATACACATATATACCTACACACAAGTATATACACATATATACAGGCTCATATATCACACATATACCTATGCACAAGTATACACACGTGTATAGACTTATATATCATACATATACCTACACACAAGTATGCACACATATATACAGGCTCATACAAATGATATATGGTATATATATGAGGCTGTAAATGTGTGTATTCATTTGTATGCGAATACTTTTTTCCTGGATTGTATGAGAATAAGTTGCATATACACTATACATCATGGCCCTTTTCTCCTAAATACTTAAGTATATATTTCCTGAAAATAAGGTATTCTTTTGTATCACCTCAGTTCAGTTACCAACTACAGTAAGCTTTAACATTAATGGAATACTTGGTTTAATTGACTGTTTATATTCCGGTTTTATAGGTTGACCCTACAGTGTCCTTTATAGCATATTTTCCTGTCATAAAGCATCTAGTCTGGAACCGTATATATATTTATTTGTTACATGAAAGGAGGATAGTTTATCTATTCACATTCAACAGTTCTGACATCCAGTGTGTGGGTTTCCCACACCCAGTCTCCAGCTCTCCAGTGGACACTGAATGGATGATGCCCTACGGTTGAACTCAGTCCTGACACCAGCTGCTTGTACACTAGTTAATCCAGACCCCACAGGTTAAGGGCTTAGTCCCCCTTCTTCTTCTCACTTCAGATGCCAATCCCACGTCTGGGTGACTACCTGTGCTTCTGACTGACCTACTGTGGACGGGCGGTTCCCATGACCCTGTCCTCAGGCCCGATAATTTTCTAGAGTGGCTCTGAACACAGGAGCAGCTGGGTGGAGGAGATGCGCAGGGCACGTTATGGGGGAAGGAGGGTGGGGCTTGTCTGTCTCTCCAGCTGTGTCCCCCCCAGCACTTCCACATGGTCACCAACCCAGAAGGAAGCCCTGCGAACCCCCTTCAGTTAGGGTTGTTACGGAGAACTCATCACAAAGGCATGAGTGATGAAACCATTGGCAGTTAGTGACTAATGCAACCTCCAGACCCTCTCCCCTCCTGGAGCTGGAGAGCTTAGCCTGAAAATCCCAGCTTCGATCATTTTTTTCGGTTACCCTGGCAACAAGCCTCACCCCCATCCTTAGGGTTTTCCAAAAGTCACATAATTAACATAAACTCAGGTTTGGTTGAAAGGGACTTGTAAACAGTAAAGGGATTAAGCAAAAGAAAAAAAACTCATAGACGCCTGACCAGGCGGTGGCGCAGTAGATAGAGCGTCGGACTGGGATGCCGAGGACCCAGGTTTGAGACCCCGAGGTTGCCAGCTTGAGCGCGGACTCATCTGGTTTGAGCAAAAGCCCACCAGCTTGAACCCAAGGTCGCTGGCTCCAGCAAGGGGCTACTCGGTCTGGTGAAGGCCCACGGTCAAGGCACATATGAGAAAGCAATCAATGAACAACTAAGGTGTTGCAATGTGCAATGAAAAACTTAATGATTGATGCTTCTCATCTCTCCGTTCCTGTCTGTCTGTCCCTGTCTATCCCTCTCTCTGGCTCACTCTCTGTCTCTTTAAAAAATAAATTAAAAAAAACCCCAAACTCATAGACAACACCATGGGAATTGCAGGAGGGAAAGGGGAGGTGAGGAGAGGTGAAGGGTAGAAGGGGAAATATGAGGTGATGGGGGGACACTTCCCTTGTTGTGAAGTAGTGTACTTTAATCCACGGGTTACATAGAGACACCAAGGCAGGTCACAGAAGAAATTTTAGAAGGAGTTTTATTATTATTAGCCGGCTAGCTACACGGGGGCACAATCCCAAATCATGTAGGGCCTCATACAGTTCTGAGCCTGCTGTTATACAAAATCAAGAACTGGTTGGGGTGGTAAGGAGAGGATTGTGATCCCTTTGTCCAGAGGTGTAAGTCACTCTCATGACTTTAGGCTGAGTCCGAGTATAGGAATTCTTGATTAAGGTACATAAACATTGTTTTCTAAGGTTTTCAGATAAGTTCTATCTTTGCTCTGTGTGTCAAGTGGCCCCAGGCACCCTTTCAGAGAATTCTAGGAATTAGCTAAACTATGACTAGATTACCCAGTTGCCCTTGTAAGCCAGGAAGCTCCTGCTTTCTTCTTTTTCCTTTCTCCACAGAAAGGAGGGGGTAAGAGGCTTGACTTCCTCTTTAAAAAATGGCATTGCGAATGCTAAGTTTTACAGTTCCTTGGCACCTGATCACAACCTGGGGGTGTTGAACACAGTGTGTGGTGTACAGATGGTGTGCTACCAAATTGTACACCTGAAGCCTTTGTGATTGTGTTAACCAGTGCCACCCCAATAAATGTTTTTTAAAATTAAGAAAAAAGAAAGGGGCTGGTTATGAATAACAGAAACACCCCTTTCACCTTTATTGTTCATATGACTTATGAATTTCCGACTGTTTTAGGAGCACTGGGCCAGGAAAGGGGATGAAGACTAAATATGTATGTGTATTGCTTCTTCTAAATCGCAGTATCACTGCACGTCTCTTAGTCTCGTTCGTCTGGAGTAGTTCCTCAGCCGGTTTCTTTCACAGCTTTGACATTTTGGTGGAGGGATGTTTTAAATTAAAAAACAAACCTGTAAATCAGCTTGGAGAAAATACATTTTGTTACTTTTGGTTTATGTAGGAAAGACCTTTGCAAGCAAGACCTTAAAGAAATGCCAACTATAGAGTGGACTTTCTAAAATATTTAACCCTTTGAGTAGTACGAATGTTCATGTATGTCCTCGTGCCTCCCGACCATCCAGAATACGATCGTACAAAAATTTTTATTTTAAAAATGTGTAAGGCAATATTAAAAAAGGCAAATGTAGACCCTGGCCAGTTGGCTCAATGGTAGAGTGTTGGCCTGGCGTGTGGAAGTCCCGGGTTCAATTCCTGGTCAGGGCACACAGGAGAAGTGCCCATCTGCTTCTCCACTCTTCCCCCCTCTCTTTCCTCTCTCTCTCTTTTCCCCTCCTGCAGCCAAGGCTCCATTGGAGCAAAGTTGGCCCGGGCGCTGAGGATGGCTCTGTGGCCTCTGCCTCAGGCGCTAGAATGGCTCTGGCTGCAATGGAGCAACGCCCCAGATGGGCAGAGCATCGCCCCCTGGTGGGCATGCCAGGAGGATCCTGGTCAGATGCATGCAGGAGTCTTGTCTGACTGCCTCTCTGCTTCTAACTTTGAAAAAATTAAAACAAAAAGGGGGCAGCTGACCTGTGGTAGCACAGTGGATAAAGAGTCGACCTGGAAATGCTGAGGTCGCCGGTTTGAAACCCTGGGCTTGCCTGGTCAAGGTACATATGGGAGTTGATGCTTCCAGTTCCTCCCCCCCTTCTGTCTTTCCTCTGTCTCTCCCTCTCCTCTCTAAAATGAATAAAAAAAAAGAAAAGAAAAAATTAAAACAAAAAGGGGGCAGCTGATCTGTGGTGGTGCAGTGGATAAAGCGTCGACCTGGAAATGCTAAGGTCGCCGGTTCGAAACCCTGGGCTTGCCTGGTCAAGGTACATATGGGAGTTGATGCTTCCAGCTCCTTCCCCCTTCTCTCTCTCTGTCTCTCTTCTCTCTCTCTCTGTCTTTCCCTCTCCTCACTAAAATGAATAAATAAAAAAAATAAAATAAAAAAGGGGGGCAAATATATTATGTTCTTCTTGTTTCCATAAATTGGTTATCAAACAAACATGATTTTAAGTTAATAAAGTTGTAACTGGAACTAGTTTCATTTTTTGAAAAAAAACAACACCTCACTCCTGGGGGTCAGTGAGCATGAAAAAAACTCACTACTCAAAGGGTTAAAATTCCTATACAACCAAACCAACCAACCAAGCAAAACCCCCAACAAAATCCAGCAGCATTTGCAGTGGACGTGAGAGACATAAAGCTCTTTTAAGGCAGAAACAAAACAAAACAAAAACAAAAAACCACTCAACATCCTAGAAAAGCAGGCAAAGGAAGGACATAATTCGGCAGTGCACAAAAGAACAAACAGAAAGAGCTGGTAACATGAAAAACCCAACTCCAAGGGCATTTCAGTGGATGCAGATCAAAACAGTGGGGGACCTACATTACTTTTTCTTTTTTTTTTGGAAGATGGATTAAGTTATTGAGGATGATTCTCCACTGTGGGTAGGGGTGGGGAAAAGGGTGTCTTCTCACAATGATGACACACGGCACATTGCTGCAAACTTTATTGGGGTGGGGGGAACTTGGGATCATATATTTAAGTAATAAGATAGTGCTCTAAGTTCTGTGGCAGATTAACTGCTGTAGTTTACAGATTTTTATTTCACTTTATTTATTTATACATTGTCTATGTCTATTATATAAAGGTTTGTCTCATGGAGGAGAGAGTACCCATATAGGTTAGATTTTGTTATTATAGCAAGCTCAAATTGTTACTTTTTTTATTTTTAATAATGCTTTCAGACTTGCGTAGCAGAGGAAGAAACTTGACCTTCCTAGGTTGTTTTGGCTGGTCTAATAATTAAATTGCCATGAGATTTTAAAGAAGAAAAAATAATCACATTTATTTACATACGTACACATGGGAATTCCACACACACGAGAGGTTCTGAGACATAAAGTTAGAATCGGGTATGTATGACATTTTGGGCTAAAGATGAGGGAAGGCATTTTGGGGCTTCAGAGGTATGAAGGAGGTTGCTGATGTTAATAGGTGTTCTGTAATTAGTGGTTTGTCCTGCCACATAGATTGGTCAACAAAGTTATTTCTGGTGATAACTCTTATTATGGTGTGGGTTAAATAAGTTTGCAAATATGATGTATATCGGGTAGTCAACCTTTTTATACCTACCGCCCACTTTTGTATCTCTGTTAGTAGTAAAATTTTCTAACCGCCCACTGGTTTCACAGTACTGGTGATTTATAAAGTAGGGAAGTAACTTTACTTTATAAAATTTATAAAGCAGAGTTATAGCAAGTTAAAGCATATAATAAAATTACTTACCAAGTACTTTATGTCGGATTTTTGCTAAGTTTGGCAGAATAAATCTTTATAAAACAACTTACTATAGTTAAATCTATCTTTTTTATTTATACTTTGGTTGCTCTGCTACCACCCACCATGAAAGCTAGAACACCCACTAGTGGGCGGTAGGGACCAGGTTGACTACCACTGATGTATATGTTTGCTCGCTTATAGTTTGCATTGGGTGTGGGGGACAGGCTGTAAGCAGGCAGGGTCCTTATAGCTTAAGGCTTAGTTTTAAGGCTAAGCCTTTACCACCCTTTTGATACTAAGATCTTCTCAACACTAAGCTTTTCCCCACACCCCTGACTGTTGCATGATGTGGGGTGGTGTACTCTTATGAGGAATTTCATTTATGCTTCAGATAAGTGACTTTGTATCAGAGACTTCCCTATTTGTATAGTGGCTTAAAAGCTTTAATTTCTACACTATAAAGGAGACCAGGGGCTCTATCTCTGGGTCCCTGCCATTAGCATTGCAGAAGAGAGGCAGCCAAGATGTCAGAGTGCTGAAGGAGAAGCCAGTTTGTGCAGAGAGAAGGAGGTGAGGAACAGAGGTGAATAAGGCTGGTGAGGTAGAAACCTTTGATTCTAGGAAACTTGGATAAGTCAGTGGCTTTAGGAGCCCTGAATGGAAAGGAAAGTGTTTTCCTACTTTGTATATTTCTTGCCCGCTGGGTGCAAGCTAGGATTAAACTACTGGCCCACCAGTTCTTGGCTCCATTGTTTCATTACCACCTGTCTGAATCTAATGCGAACCGACACTGGCTGTGATGGTGGCCGTGCTACTGGCTTTACAGTACTCCTTGCTGCTGGGCTCTCATCTTCTGGAGACTATGGGTCGCAACTCCGGCCTGATTCTCCTCATCCTCCAAAGAGGAACTGGAAACACTATCTCTCACTGCCGGAATCGAGCCCCGGGCCGCCACCACCTTCTGCTCAGCAGGTCTTGCAGGCCCAGCTCAGGCCTCAGCCCCGGCCTCCTGCAGCTGCTCCTGGCTCTCCACAACGTCCAGGGAAATCTGCAATGCACGAACCTGTGATTCCTTCTCCAGCGGCTGCTCCATTTCCAAGCAAATCTCGCAAACCTAGTCGGCCTTCTTCTATGGTGCTTGCTCCAGCTCCAGGGTAGGCATCTCTTTCTCCCACGTTTGTTCCAGCTCCTTCCACTGCTCGGTTTGCATGTCCCGGGCAGCCTCTTCCACAGAGCTCTCAGTTTCCTCATGCATGGCTGTAAGAGTCAGCCAGCCTACGGCCTCCAAAAGGACAGCCATGGGGAACCATAACAGCAGCCAGTCCTCTACTCCACCGCTCATAGGTGGTAGTGGTTCCATACTAAACTGTATCGAATCCTGCCACAGACTACGCCAAATGTAAAGCCACGGCCAACATCACAGCCGCCTGGCCCATGCAGGTTCACATTTGATTCAGATAGTTGGTAACAACACAATGGAGCCAAGAACTGGTGGGCCATCATCTTTAATCCTAGCTTGCACCCAGTGGGCAAGTAAAAACACACACTGGGCTCCAGAACCCACTCATTCAGCGCTCACAAAGCTACTGACTTACCCGAGTTTCCTAGAATCAAAGTTTCTAGCTCACTAGCCTCATTCACCGGTGTTCCCCATCTCCTTCTCTCTGCACAAACTGGCTTCTCAACTTCAGCACTCTACCATCTTGGCTGCCTCTCTCCTCTCCTCCACGTGGCCTTACTCTGTTCTCCTACAGCATGGGCTCCTCCTAGAACATAATCACTCTTCTCCTGGAAAAAGGTGATCTCTCCTTTTAAAACCTTTTGGCGTAAAAGCCCTCCCCCAACACATATTAACATAATCACGCCCATCCCAAGCAATCACCTGGGCAACAGGCCTCCACCTGGGTAGCGCCATCTTCAACAAAGTGAGCAAAATATATTTTATCTGCCCAACAATGCTTTTAGATTATTGAAGGGAACCTATTTGCATCAAAAAAGCTTCTCTAGGTAAGATTAAGAGAAAGGTTTCTTTCAAAAATGAGTGACCTTTTTTGCCTAAATATGAGTTGATTTTCAGTACAATAGATAAAGTTTACAGTTAACAGTGAAGTGCACCTGGGTGTTGGCATGGGTTGGGGTTGGTTGTGAGTCACGGAGTAAGTCATAGCTAATTCTCGTCTGCAGCCCCAAAGAGTTATGTCAATGTACAATATAAAAACTTCCAAAACCTGTAAGACTTTTTAATGTGTTTATTTGAGCCAAACTGTTGACAGTTGCCAGGAAGCAAAATCTCAACAGATAGAGAAAGTGCTGCAGAAAATGACAGTTTCGCCACTTATTTTACACAGAGACCTAAGGGGGTTACAGGAAATTGATTGGATTTGTGATAGATTAAGGAAGTGGGAGAAAGCAAGGCAGGGGAAATCTCTGGGATTGCATTTAATTTTATTTATTTATTTTTTACAGAGACAGAGAGTGAGTCAGCGAGAGGGATAGACAGGGACAGACAGACAGGAACAGAGAGAGATGAGAAGCATCAATCTTTAGTTTTTTCATTGTGCGTTGCAACACCTTAGTTGTTCATTGATTGCTTTCTCATATGTGCCTTGACCATGGGCCTTCAGCAGACCGAGGAACCCCTTGCTGGAGCCAGCGATCTTGGGTTCAAGCTGATGGGCTTTTGCTCAAGCCAGATGAGCCTGCGCTCAAGCTGGCGACCTCGGGGTCTCGAACCTGGGTCCTCTGCATCGCAGTCCGACGCTCTATCCACTGTGCCACCGCCTGGTCAGTCTGGGATTGCATTTAAAGTACTGAAACTTCTTTTACACAGGCAGGAATGAGGCAGTCCATGGTTAATTAAGATAATAACAACAACAATGTGGGGATTTGTGGTTTTCTCCCCAGGTGGGACACTTGCCCTGAGGGCGGGGTGGGAGAAGGTTATCTGCATGTTATCAGGCACAACATTGAAGATGCAAAAGACAACAGGCTAGACGAGGGGTCCCCAAACTTTTTACACAGGGGGCCAGTTCACTGTCCCTCAGACCGTTGGAGGGCCGGACTATAAAAAAAAACTATGAACAAATCTCTATGCACACTGCACATATCTTATTTTAAAGTAAAAAAAAAAAACAAAAACAAAAAACAGGAACAAATACAATATTTAAAATAAAGAACAAGTAACTTTAAATCAACAAGCTGATCAGTATTTCAATGGGAACTATGGGCCTGCTTTTGGCTAATGAGATGGTCAATATCCGGTTCCATATTTGTCACTGCTAGCCCTAACAAGTGATATGTGCTCCTCTCACTGACCACCAATGAAAGAGGTGCCCCTTCCGGAAGTGCAGCGGGGGCCGGATAAATGGCCTTAGGGGGCCGCGGCCCGCAGGGGCCGTAGTTTGGGGACCCCTGGGCTAGATGAATGTAAGCATTGACCTTTGTTAGGGAAAAATACCTCCCTAGGACATGACTACCTGCCAGGAACTGCTTTTATTTATTTTATTTTATTTTATTTTATTTTATTTTATTTTATTTATTTATTTATTTTTTTGCCAGGAACTGCTTTTAGTTAGAAAGTTTTCATTTCAGACCATCCTGTGTGGTTACTTTAGGTCTGCGTCTGTAAGGCCACCAGGCAGGCCTCTTCTGAGCTTGTCAGGTTCAGCCTATGGCCCCTGTTTCTTTCACAGTTAGCACTTGTAAAGCCAGCAGCCCGGCCCATGCAGGTTCGCATTAGATTGGGACAGACGGTATTGACACAACAGAGCCAAGAACTGGTGGGTAATCATCTTTATCCTAGCTTGCACCCGGCGGGCAAGAAATACACAGTGGAAAACACTTCCCTTTCCATTCAGGGCTCCCCAAAGCCACTGACTTACCCAAGTTTCCTAGAATCACAGGTTTCTACCTCACCAGCCTTATTCACCTCTGTTCCCCATCTCCTCTCTCTGCACAAACTGGCTTCTCCCTCAGCACTCCACCATCTTGGCTGCTTCTCCTCTCCTCCACGTGGCCTTTCTCTGCTCTCCTCCAGCATGGGCTCCTCCTAGAACGTAATCACTCTTCCCCTGGAACAACGTGATCGCTCTTCCTTTTAAAACTTTTTGGGGCGAGAGCCCTCCCCCAACACATAGTAACATAATCACGCCCATTCCAACCAAGAAGGGCAACTAATATTATCACCTGGGCAGCACCATCTTTAACAAAGTGAGCATAATATATTTTATCTGCCCAACAGCACTGTTCAGATTTGTTAGAGATGGGGATGTTGGAGGGAAGAGAAAGCAGTCTGGGGAGTATTTGGTACCGTAGACTTGAGATCCCAGTGACTACAAGGTAGGAATGGGAAATAGTGATGACTGAGAATGCAGAGAAGCACAGCTGAATCTGGTGGCTGGTTGTGTGTGTGTGTGTGTGTGTGTGTGTGTGTGTGTGTGTGTGTGTGTTGTGTGTGGGGGGTAGAGGATAATGAAGGAATGAATGATGGCGCTTTGGCAGACACAGGGCTGGCAAGAGGGAGTCACCATTTTGAGGAGGGCCATGAGGCTTTTACTCCTAGAATCAAGTTTGCCAGATGGTACTCTGCTCTCTGCTCACTGCTCACGTTGTTGGGATGAGGAGGCTGTGAGGTTGGGTGTGGGGAAGGTCTGAGCTTGACGAGAGTTAGCTGGGGATAGGGATTTGGTGAGAGGAAAAAGCTGTGACTTAGATGCTCAGAGACTGAAAATGAGCCTTGGTCAAAAGGAGCCCATAGTGGGAGAGTCTGGGAACATGGCAGCCAGAAGACTAAGTATTGATTGAGTAGTCACACCACCTGTTGGTCAAATAAGTTTGGAAATATGATATATATGTTTGCTCGCTTATAGTTTGCATTGGGTGTGGGGGACATGCTGTAAGCAGGCAGGGTCGTTTTAGCCTAAGGCTTAGTTTTAAGACTAAGTTTTTCCCCCGCACCCTTGACTGATTGCATGATGTGGGGTGGTGCATTCTTATGAGGGATCCCATTATGCCTCAGATAAGTGACTTTGTGTCAGAGACTTTCTTGTTTGTATATTGAATTAAAGGTTTTGGTTTATATACTATAAATGGGGCAGTCCAGGAGCTTGCTCTCTCTTGGTTCCTCAGATTAGCATTAGAGAGCAGAGGGCAGAGAAAGGCCACGTGGAGGAGGCCAGGAGCAGCAGCCAAGATGGTGGAGTGCTGAGGGAGAAGCCAGTTTGTGCAGAGTTTGTGTAGAGAGAAGGAGATGGGAACCAGAAGTAAATAAGGTTGGTGAGCTAGAAACCTTTGATTCTAGGAAACTGGGATAAGTCAGTGGCTTTTAGGAGCCCTGAACGGAAAGGGAAGTGTCTTCCCACTGTGTATTTCTTGCCCGCCGGGTGCAAGCTAGGATTAAAGCTGATGGCCCACCAGTTCTCGGCTCCATTGTTTCATTACTGTCTGTCTGAATCCAATGCGAACCTGCATGGGCGAGGTGGCTGTGATGGTGGCAGTGGATACGGCTTTACATTTGGCATAGTCTGTGGCAGGATTCGATACAGTTGGATATGGAGCCACCACCACCTTTGAGTGGTGGAGTAGAGGACTGGCTGCTTTTATGGTTCCCCATGGCTGTCCTTTTGGGGGCCATAGGCTGGCTGACTTTTACAGCCATGCCTGAGGAAACCGAGAGCTCTGTGGAAGAGGCTGCCTGGGACCTGCAAACTGAGCAGTGGAAGGAGCTGGAGCAAACGTGGCAGAAAGAGATGCTGACCCTGGAGCTGGAGCAAGCACCAGAGGAGGCCCACCAGGTTCGTGAGATTTGCTTGGAAATGGAGCAGCTTCTGGAGGAGGAATCACAGGTTCGTGCGTTGCAGATTTCCCTGGACATTGTGGAGAGCCAGCAGCAGCAGGAGTCCGGGGCCGGAGCTGCAAGGCCTGCAGAGTAGAAGGCGGCAGCAGCCCGGTGCTTGAATCCAGTAGCGGGAGGTGGTGTTTCAGTTCCTCTTTGGAGGATGAGGAGAATCGGGCTGGATTTGCAATCCGCAGTCTCCAGAAGATGAGAGCCCAGCCACAGGGAGTACTTACTACATCCCTGGTAGGTCTGCGATTTAGGGACATAGGGGTGGATTCCATCATGCTCTCTGGAGCAGAGATGGAAATACTGACTGCCATTGCCACGTGCTCCTCTTTGGGACAGTGTAAGACCTGCCAGGACGGCAGGATAAGGGGGGTGGCTGAGGTCTCATGTGCATGGACTGATTTCCTGGACTATGACCGGAGTGGGCATTGGCTCCTTTGTTGGATGGACTTACGGATTTTGGACAATGTGAAATACCTTGATGGGGGTGTGTTGAGCAGATAAAATACAGTGTGTCCGTAAAGTCATGGTACACTTTTGACCGGTCACAGGAAAGCAACAAAAGACAATAGAAATGTGAAATCTGCACCAAATAAAAGGAAAACTCTCCTAGTTTCATACATATTCGGTGCAGTTCGATGTGGGCTCACGCACAGATTTTTTAGGGCTCCTTAGGTAGCTATCCTGTATAGCCTCTACAGACTCGTCACTGACTGATGGCCTACCAGAACAGGGTTTCTCCACCAAACTGCCGGTTTCCTTCAATTGCTTATCCCACTGAGTAATGTTATTCCTATGTGGTGGCACTTCGTTATAAACGTGCCGATATTCACATTGCACTTTGGTCACGGATTCAAATTTAGCGAGCCACAGAACACACTGAACTTTCCTCTGTACCGTCCACATCTCGACTGGCATGGCTGTGGGCTGCTCCGCTGTATACACAGTGTTACGTCATCATCTGCGCATGCACACATGCTGCCACATCATCCTACAGAAACTGGGAGGGTTTTCCTTTTATTTGGTGCAGATTTCACATTTCTATTGTCTTTTGTTGCTTTCCTGTGACCGGTCAAAAGTGCACCATGACTTTACGGACACACTGTATATTATGCTCACTTTGTTAAAGATGGCGCTCCCATGTGGAAGCCCGTCTCCCAGGTGATTGCTTGGGATGGGCGTGATTATATTAATGTGTTTTGGGGGCGGGCTGTTGGCAGGCAGGATCCTTGAATTCTGGGGCTTGGTTTTAGGACTAAGCCTTTTCCACCCTTTTTGATGTGGGATGGTACACTCTCATGAGGAATCCCATCATGCCTGAGATAAGTGACTTTGTATTAGAGACTTCCTTATTTGTATATTAGATTAAAGGTTTGGATTTCTACACTCTAAAGTGAGGCAGACCAGGAGCTTGCTCTCTCTCGGTTCCTGAGATTAGCATTAGAGAAGAGAGCGGAGTAAGGCCCCGTGGAGGAGAGGAGAGGCAGCCAAGATGGCAGAGTGCTGAAGGAGAAGCCAGTTACTGTCACGACCCACAGGTTGAGAACCGCTGCTGTAGAGTTTGTGTAGAGAGAAGGAGATGGGGAACAAAGGAGAATGAGGCTAGTGAGCTAGAAACCTTTGATTCTAGGAAACTCGGATAAGTCAGTAGCTGTGTGAGCGCTGAGTCAGTGGGTTTTGGAGCCCAGTGTGTGTTTTTACTTGCTCGCCAGGTGCAAGCTAGGATTAAAGATAATGGCCCACCAGTTCGTGGCTCTGTTGTTTCCTTACTGTCTGTCCGAATCCAATGCAAATCTGCATGGGCCAGGCGGCTGTGATGGTGGCTGCTGCTACTGGTTTTACACGGCCCTTTTCTGGCTTTCTTATCACCGTAAAGCTTCTCTTTCTTTTTAAGTTTAAGTGTGTACTTTATTGAGTTTAGAGAGAGAAAGAGACAGGAATATCGATCTGTTCCTGTATGTGCCCTGATCGGTGAATGAACCCAGCCACATGCTTCGGGACAATGCTCTAACCAGCCGAGCTATCTGGCCAGGGTGCAAAGCTTGACTTTCATAGCAGCTTTTCCAGACATCTCTCCTTCTCAAGCAGATGGTTCACACCTTCTACTTTCTTCTGAGCTTTGCTGCCCCCAGCATTTATTCTAGGAAGCTTAGCCCTTTCTGTACAGTGTCATCCTTCTGCCTCAGTTTACCCCTTCCACCCTAGCACTCTTAGAGGAAGAGATACCCGTCTCTGCTGGAAAAGTTACCCTCATTTGTCCAGTAGAGCCTCATTCTGCCTTCCTCCTGAAAAACTTGCTGCTCTGTTTACATTTTTTCCCATCTCCAACATTGTATTTCTTTGTACTTCGGGTTACTGTTGGGCAAATGAGTTTGTAAAATTGGTAGTTTTTGAGTTTGCTCACTTTTATTGTTTCATAATGGCACTGGGCAGCGCCAGGTGTATGTGGTCTGTGAAATTGCAAATTACCTTCCTGCTCAGGAGGGGCTATTGTTTTTCTAATGTGTGCTGGAGGAGAGGTTTTGGCACCAGTTTTGAAGAGGGGAGAAGTAGAAAGAAGCCATGTTAGCAGAGTGAGAGCAGAGAGAGTGCAGAGTGCTGAAGAAGAAGCCATGTTGGCAGAGTAAGAGCAGAGAGAATGCAGAGTGCTGAAGAAGAAGCCATGTTGGCAGAGTAAGAGCAGAGAGAATGCAGAGTGATGAAGAAGAAGCCATGTTGGCAGGGAAAGAGAAAGTTTGCAGATGGGGAGCCAGAGGTGAGGGGCTTTGGGAGTCCTACTGAGACTGGTGGGGCCTTTGATTCTAGGAGGAACCAGAGAACATTCTCCTGGTTGTAGAACCGGAGGAAAGTGTTTTCCCTGTGTGTTTTCTCGTCGGCCGGTGCGAGACTTTAATAAAGGAATGGCCCACAAGGTTTTGGCTCCACTGTTTCTTTACTATCTGCCCGAATCCAATGAGAACCTGCGTGTGTATGACAATGGCAGCCTCTGGCCATACAGTTATCCTCAGAGATTTGAAGAGAGATCATGGATTTCCTCCTCATCAGAGTCAGGGGGCAATAAACCTCCTCAGGTCTCACTTCCTAAGCATTTTAAGTTTTTAATCAGGTCTGTTTTTCAAAATATTTGAGAATATGGTTTCAAATGGTCTTTAAACCATGGAGCCCCAACAAGGAATGGGGATGCTCTTCCTTCCCCCAACTCCCACCCTTCTAAAAATAGGTGCTTCCTATTTTCAGAGCAAGTCTTTCTGATTCTGATTCATTTAGTATAAGGCCAGGGGCCGCCGCCATTGTGGCCATTCACATGCAGGTTCTCATTGAATTCAGGCAGACGGTAAAGAAACAGGGGAGCCGGAGGATGGTGGGCCATTCTGTTTATTGGTGTCTCGCCAAGACAGGCAAGTCACAAGAAAACCAAGGGAAAAGCAGAAACCTGCTTGTGTGGCCAGTAGTCACGGCCGTTGTGGCCATTCACATGCAGGTTCCCATTAGATTCGAACAGACGGTAAAGAAACAGTGGAGCCAAAAACTGGTGGCCATTCCTTTATTCCAGTCTCGCACTGGCCGGTGAGCAAACACACAGGGAAACCCCTTCCCTTTCACTCAGGGCTCCCAAAGCCACTGACACATTCTCCGGTTCCACAACCCAGAGAATCTTCTCTGGTTCCTCCTAGAATCTAAGATCCCACCAATCTCAGTGGAGCACTCAAAAGCTCCTCACCTTTGATCCCCAACTTCTTCTTCAAACTTTCTGCACAAACTGGCTTCTTCTTCAGCACCCTGCATCCTCTCTTCTCTCACTCTGCAAACATTAGCAAGATAATGGCCCTTCCCAAGCAGGAAGGTAATTTGCAATTTCACAGATCACATACCTGGATCTGCCCAGTGCCATTTTTTTTTGTTTTTTTTTTTTTTGTATTTTTCTGAAGCTGGAAACAAGGAGAGACAGTCAGACAGGCTCCCGCATGTGCCCGACCGGGATCCACCCGGCACGCCACCAGGGGCTATGCTCTGCCCACCCGGGAGCGATGCTCTGCCCCTCCGGGGCGTCGCTCTGCCGCGACCAGAGCCACTCTAGCGCCTGGGGCAGAGGCCAAGGAGCCATCCCCAGCGCCTGGGCCATCTTTGCTCCAATGGAGCCTTGGCTGCGGGAGGGGAAGAGAGAGACAGAGAGGAAGGAGGGGGGGTGGTGGAGAAGCAAATGGGCGCTTCTCCCATGTGCCCTGGCCGGGAATCAAACCTGGGTTCCCCACATGCCAGGCCGACGCTCTACCGCTGAGCCAACTGGCCAGGGCCCAGTGCCATTTTTTAACACTAAAGGTGAGCAAACTCAAAAAATATGAATTGTACAAAGTCATTTGCCAGCAATGCTTTTCCCCTGGAGGGCACAAGATCAGGAAGGAAAAAGAAATCCTTCTGCACTTCTCAGTGGTGGGGACAGAATCTCTATACCAATCTGATCCAAATCCAGCCACAAACCACACCAGTTGCAGGGCCGCAACGGCCGTGACTACGGGCCGTACATTTGGGTAAAATGTTTTGTGGGTTAAAAAAAATAGGAGGCACCGTTTCAACAATAAATCATGACCCATTCTTCTAGGAATTATTCCCCCTGTATGTTAGCACCTTAGAGTGTTTCATATTATGGATAATCTGAAGGAATTTGTGTTATATTGTAGACTGTCTACTTTCATAGCTTACCACTGGAAAGGGATGCAAACATTGAAAGGTAAAAATAATCTAATAAAATTATTTCTGTAAATAATTGTCATAAAATTTTTGACCTAATTGTCTCTGGAATTAGGCCCATCTCCCAAAGGCTTCAGACTGATCTTATGGGAAATTTTGTACCATCTTCTGGAAGGAATGACCTGTGAATGTATGACTAAAAAGGAAGTCAACCTCAGACCTCTGTCAGAAAGTGAGGAAGCCACACGTTGGATAGCCATGTGTAAACTAACATATTTGAATATTAATTTTTGTGTTTACACACACATGTATTTGTAATTTTCCTATGATGTAAATTATTTCTGTTCTTAGACACATTTTAGTCAGTTACTCCTTTTCTGTTTGGTAATGTAATGATACAGTGTTGGAATTTTCAAGTTTAGATGTATCTTTAGATTTACTTTGCATCATTAAAGGTAGGCAGACCATCAGAATTATCTTTCTCCCCCCTCCCTCACATATTAAAGATGCTGTATACAGGCACTATGGCCCCCTGACCTTGGGCCCACCACTCTGCCTTTCTATTACTTTTCTGCATTAGAAAGCAATGTAAGGTGGGTGGCCTCTGTCCCTCTAATTTTCTTTTATTTTTTAGAAATTAAATTTAATGAGGTTCTATTGCTCAGAGTACATAGGGTTCAGGTGAACATCTCTATAGCATTTAAACTATTGATTGTGTTGTGTGTCCATCACCCAAAGTCAAATCCTTTTCTGTCTCTGTGTATCTGTCCCTCTTTACTCCCCGCCCCCTGGTATCCACTTCACTTTTATCTCTGTCCATGGGACTCGGCTTTATATCCTACCTATGTGAGGTGTATATCTGTCCCTCTTTACTCCCTGCCCCTCTCATTTTAACCTGGTTAATCTGGTTTTCTCATGGGCATTTGTAAGGCCCCCTCTCTTGGTATTTAATCCTCTTAACTCTCTCAAATTGCTTTTGAGCAGATATCTTAGTTTGGGTTCCCTCAGAAGCAGACTGTGAGACAGGGATTTGAGCGTATAAGGCAGGGGTCCCCAAACTTTTTACACAGGGGACCAGTTCACTGTCCCTCAGACCGTTGGAGGGCCGGACTATAAAAAAAAACTATGAACAAATCACTATGCACACTGCACATATCTTATTTTAAAGTAGAAAAACAAAATGGGAACAAATACAATCTTTAAAATAAAGAACAAGTAAATTTAAATCAACAAACTGACCAGTATTTCAATGGGAACTATGCTCCTCTCACTGACCACCAATGAAAGAGGTGTCCCTTCCGGAAGGAGTTGCGGTGGGGGCCAGATAAATGGCCTCAGGAGGCTGTATGCGACCCGTGGGCCGTAGTTTGGGACCCCTGGTATAAGGTGCTCTCATGTATAAGAAGCACCTTAGTTTTAGGGCCTGAAATTTGAAAAACAAAATGTATTACATAAAGTTATTTAACTCAAGTTTTATTCATCATAAAATTCATACAACTCCTCATCACTGTCAAAATTCCCATCCATTAGCTTGTCCTCATCTGTGTCTGATGATGAATCACTGTCTTCAACAATGAGTGCAAAAACAAGCACGGAAAAGCGGGAAATGCAAGTAAAAAGATGACAACCCCTGTATAAGATGCACCCAGTTTTTAGACCCCCAAATTTTTGGGAAAAGGGTGCGTTTTATACATGGGGAAATACGGTAGTTTATTTGGGATGAAGGTAGGGAGTGGACAAGTGAGAGGTGAGGATAAGGCGGGCAATGCAGGGCGTGTTCCGAGGCCAGTTCCCACCTTGGCCAGTGGTGCTTACATCTGGAGGGGGAATGTGGGCGCCAGTGTGGAAAGCTTACCTCACAGTTACTCTCCCTGAGGGGTGAGGGAGGGCAGCTTATCCTCAGTTTCCTCCTCTGTACAATGGGTTGCTGATACCCACTTTACAGGATTGTTTGAGGATTAAATGAGATACCCTGGGAAAATGGACTGGACTTGGGCAGAAGAGAGGACAGGGGCATGGGGCAGAAGAAGATCAATGGATAGGTCATGTAACTTGATCAGTAAGAGGATAGAGCAGAGGTACGAAAAGTGGATTTGGGGGCTGGATCATGGAGGATGTCGAATCTCAAGCTCCAGCTGGAACTTGGCTGCAGAGACCGTGCGGTATGAGTGTGTCTCAGAAAGGCTGAGAGAAAGGGCCTTCATTCTTCACACTAACGTGATCATCTTGGCCGGCTGAACTGTTGAGCGGATCTAGAACTAAGCTTTCAGGGAGCTTGGTTTTCACGCCCCTCAACCACACACACCCAAACCCTGGATCCACACTCCCTTCTAGGATTTTACAACCCCTTGATCTCTTGGAGAATTTTTTTATATGGAAACAGGAATTTAACCCAATCACGATAAGACTTGGTGACAACAAATTCTGGATTTTCAACCTACAGCGGTAGTAGAATACTTAAGTCGCTGGTGCGTGTTTGAGACTGATGCTCAACAACGTGGCAGTCTCTGAATTACAGGTCAGTTTTGTGGGCAGACTTAGGTCTCCCCAGGGTTCAGAATTTCCCTCTGTTGATTCTGCAGTCTAACAGATTGGTGTCCTGGAAGGTTCGTGAGGGAAACTTCCATTTTGAAATGGAGAATGTGTGCCGTTTCTCACTAACTTCTCACATATGTTCCTTTGATCTTTGCCCTGAAGCTGCTCATGTTTCGCACTTGGAGAATGTGTCAGAGGAAGAAATGAACAGACTCCTGGGGATAGTGTTGGATGTGGAGTATCTCTTTACCTGTGTCCACAAGGAAGAGGATGCAGATACCAAACAAGTATATTTCTACCTATTCAAGGTGCGATGCTAACGTTTGACAAGGCGTTTCTTCTTTCTCTCATTGTTCGAATGTGCTCCGTGTCTGTATGCCAGGTCATGGGTGGGAAGACTCTCGGCTCATGGTGCATTTTGCCCTCAGGGTTTGCTGAAGCATGCGTTTCTCCATGAGGCACCATACGTGGAACACGCGACTCTCCTTGAGAGTCTTCATACTTGTGTGCAGAGTTCAATATCTTGATGTGCTTACGCTTTACGGATCTCCTTCCATCCACCCATCCACCCATCCATCCGACAGCCGTTTACTGCACACCTGCTCCGTGCATGGCACTCATGTAGGCATGAGGGATAGATGAACGGGCAAAGCAAAGGCTTTGCCCTCGTGGAGTTGACACTTCAGTAACAGAGGCAGACAACCAACAAGTAAATAATATATTTGCAGGTGGTGCTAAGTGCTGTGAAGAGAAACAAAGTAGGGTAAGTGGATGAGAATGGCAGGGATGGTAGCGGGCGGGGGGCCGGGGCAGTGAGGAAGGGCAGCTAGGAAAGGCCTCTCGGAGAGGAGAGCTGAGCAGAACTGAAGATGAAGTGATAGGCGCCGTCCCTGACAGGGGCCGGGCAGAGCCTCTGGGTGGCGCGGCGGGCAGAACAAGCACTGGGCTGTGCTCGAGTGCACAGGCGCGGCTGGGAGGACATGGGGCAGTGGGGTTGACGCGAGGGCCTTGACTCTTGTTTCAAGGGCAGCATCCAAGAATTTCCAAATTTGTTTTGGCACCTTACCACTGTTCTCTGCGTCTGGGTGACACCAGTCACTGATCACGGCTGCCACTCCCTATTGCTGTGCCCCTTCCTATCTCGGCCTCAGCTCCTGTGGGTCCTGTCCCCTCCCCCTCTGCAGATATCCGTCTCTGCAGCCTTTGGCTCAGTTGGGAATGATGGATGTGGGAGGGAAACTGGTGGTGGGGATGGATGGAAAAACTTCGGGTTGCCAAAAATAGATTCAGAAAGAAGGCTGACAGAAGAAATAGTAATAATAAAAAAATATGTTATTGAAGGCACTGTTCATTATGCTGTAGTATGTAACCTTTTTAAGGATCTTTAAATATAAAAAACAAAATTCTCTACTCACAGCTAACATCCAGGAGAATTTTGCCTCTTTTAATAAGCGCTGGGCTTCATTTTATATGACAAGGATAGACAGATTTTCCATTGAGTTCCCTTTTTTGCTTTGGCTGCTAGGATATCCCGGTGAAATTTTGTTCCCAATTCCTATAGCTCCCCCTCACACACATACCCTTTGGTCTGAATGTACTTTTTGTTTAGCAAGAGAGACCGAGAGAGGGACAGATGGGGACAGACAGGCAGGCAGGAAGAGAGATGAGAAGCATAATTCTTTGTCGTGGCACCTTAGTAGTTCATTGATTGATTGCTTTCTCATATATGCCTTGACCGAGGGGCTACAGCAGAGTGGGTGACCCCTTGGTTCAAGCCAGTGACCTTTGGGCTCAAGCCATTGACCACGGGGACATGTCTATGATCCCATGCTCAAGCAGGTACTCCACTCTCAAGCTGGTGAGCCTACGCTCAAGCTGGATGAGCCTGCACTCAAGCCAGTGACTTCGCGGATTTGAACCTGGGTTCTCTACTTCCCAATCTGATGCTCTATGCGCTGCACCACTGCCTGGTCAGGCTGGTCTGAATTGACTTGATGCATCATTTTTTCTTCTTCCTGTGGTTTTCAGAGGTAGATAGTGGGTAAGAGTGGGAGAGAGAATTATATTTTTAAATTTTGGGGTAATGGGGGAATATGAACTCTTAAAAGGTTAGTTGGAAAAGGGAGAAAGGGAGAGAAGAAGGAGAGGGAGAGAGAGAGAGAGAATGAGAATATGAATGAATAACCGAATTCCCACAGCAGGCACTAGCCTACTCCAGGTGACAACTTGTTACATGACTGTGAAGCCTGAGTCATTAAGATTGAACCCTGGCAGGTTCATACCGTTTCGAGCTTCTTTGGAAAAAGATCTTAGTTGAAGAAAAACAACGCCTGCATGGCTGCAGCTATTATTTGTCTTGGAACCCAGCGCTGTGGCGGTGCCCCCCCCCCCCCCCCCATCGGAAGTGAAGGTGGTTGTTGTCAAGGTTTCCATCCTGTCAGCGTCCTCCTGATTCTGTTTATAAAGTACCACTGTGCTTGGAAGTACGTTCTCTCTGTCTGCCTGTCTGTCTCCGTCTCTCTCTCTCTCTTGCTCACCTGCCTCACCTTTAATAGTACAAATATATTTGTTTGGGGAGCAAAATTCAAAATATTCAGCATTCTCCCCCTTCCCTTCTTCCAAAATCATTCTTTGGGCAAATAAGTTCTAAATCCTCCTTCCTTGGCTTTTGAAGGGCAATTTCTGCATCTCACATGTCTCAATCATAAAATTAAAATGTATTATTCATTTTGGTAACACTAGGCAAACCTCAGTCTCGGATATTGAAAATAAACTGGCTGTAAAGCTACTTTCTAAAGCCTGTGAGTGTGGCTCTAGAGCCCTGCGCTCTGGGTTTAAATCCACCTCCATCTCTTATTAAACGTGACCCCGGGCAAGTCGTTTCCCCTGACTTTCCCTATCTGAAAAACGCAAACAATAATTGCACCTACATCAAACGATTGTTATGACTGTTGAATTAGATAATGTATACAAAAAAAAAAAACTACCAAAAGTGCGTGGCAAAAGTGAGGAGGCAAATGCTTGCTGCTATTATGAAAATTCGGTTATATGCCCACTGAATCCCTTCATTCTTTTGTGGAAAATGAGATTCAGCATCTCCCTGACCCATCAGTTTATCTCCATATTGAAACCCATGATGGACCAAGTTCCCAAATGGTCTTACTTTCACCGGATGAAAAAGTAAAAATAAAAATAACAGGCAACCAGAATTATTTGTAATATTTAAATTTTATGCGTAATTTTTATATATCCTTAGAATCAACTGCCACGACGTTCTGCACATTTGTTTTTGTAACGATGGGCACGATACATCAGCAGAATCAACAAATGCCCTATGCTAATAATTTACACGGCACCCCTAGAGGGAACTGGGGCCCTTGTAGGACACACCCAGTGGGGGACACATGGTGATCTTCAACCTTGTGGGTCATTCATTTTCATTGGCTCCTGGGAGAATGGTTGCCATGTTTTGTTAAAAAGGCAATAGGAGAAAGGAGAGGGAAAAGCAACTTAAATAAATGCCGGGTCATATGTCGTAACTGGCCCACATGCAAAGGCTACAGAAGATTCAAGCAAAAGTGGAAGATGAAGAATTTCAACATTAAATTTATTTTCCCATTAGGTCTTCATTAGTGGCTCTCTGTTCCCTTTTCTTGCTGATATTTGCTCTTTGAGGGCTTGGCATTCCGGAGGCAGGAATTAAGAGCAGTGTTCTGTTTTGTGGATACTGAGATGCCAGAACACGTGGCCTGCGTTCTGTGGGTGGAGAGGAAATGAAAAAAGGCCGCAACGGTGGATGTTGCCAATTGACAGCCCTGCAAAATTGCTTCCCAAAGGGCCTGGGTCCGAGATTTTGCCTGTGACATACAGCTGTTACAGACAGCACCCTTACCTCCTTTGTGCAAAATGGACCTTGGCCTCTCAGGGGCTTAAGCAAGACCCTCTGGTGTTCTCGATGGGCACGTGCAAAGTTTGCAGGGTGTGTACCAGGCCTCTGGGTCAGTGGAAAGCCAGAACCAGAGTGGAGAGAGGGGAGAGGGCATAGGATAGATGTGTCTGGTGGCCACTGCTGGGTGCGCTAGGCTGCCCACACGGGAAAGGTGTTTCGAGTCCTGTGGTTCTGGTCATCGGTGTGAAGGCAAACTTGTTACCTGGTTGTTACCCATTTTATTGATTTAAGGATTTGGTTACATGTAGTTGAGATAAATAGAATATGATGACTCCCCTTCAGAGGCTGTGTGTGTGTGTGTGTGTGTGTGTGTGAGAGAGAGAGAGACAGAGAGAGAGAGAGAGAGAGAGAGAGTGATAGAGAGAGGCTTTGATTGATTTTTTAAAAATGATTTCTTTGCAGCTCTTGAGAAAGTCCATTTTACAAAGAGGAAAACCTGTGGTTGAAGGTTCTTTGGAGAAGAAGCCCCCATTTGAAAAACCTAGTATTGAACAGGTAAAAAGAAAAAATAAACCCCCTTTTCTTATTGTTTTAAGCCTGAACAAACCTTTTAATCTTCTTTTTGGGTCTTTTTTTTAATCTTCCATATCTGAATTACAGATGTTCACTAAGTCTATAGATGTTTTCTTGGACCCTTTGTCTTAGAAATGAATGCTTAATTTAATAAATGATGTAGCTTTCATCTTTTAAGGTTGCTGTATCCTCCTCATTCACTGTGTATTTGGGGAAGAAAACAATTAAGTAGAACTAGTCATTTGTAAAAACACAGGAAATGTGCTTTTTCTTGGCATTGATGTTTGTTTAAAAATTGTTTCTCCTTTTGTTTGGCACGGTCTGAAAAAGCCCATTGAGGTGAGGGAATTCAGTAGCAATGTGAAGAACGTGAAGTCCAGCAAAAAGAGCAAAAAAGAAATATTTTTGTGTCTATTTACTCGGGAATCTGTTGACATGAAGATTTTTTTCTATTAGGGGTTGTCATTATCTTTCAACAGCATCACCTTTTAGCCTATCATTGTTCGGCTGAATCAATCTCATACCGTTGACTGAATTTCTTGATGAAGACGATTACATAAAACATGATATCAGAGTCCTAACAGATGTTCTTTTTATCAGTCAGTTTGCAGCAGAAGAAAATTTGTCTCCAAATTCTATTAAATAAGAATTCACTGTTCTTTTATTTGAAATTAGATTAGATGGTAGTGTTCTGCAGAAAGATTAAATTAATCCACAGATTCTTTTAAAAGCTTATAATTTAAAAATATTTATTTATTCATTCTTGTACATGCCCTGTCATGGGATCGAACTCACAACCTTGGTGTATTGAGATGATGCTTTAACCAACTGAGCTACCAGGGCTAAAAGCTTATAATTTTTAATTAGATTTTTTTTTTTTTTTTTTTTTTTTTTTTTTTTTTTGGTGAGCTTGCTGAAAGTGAGGATGATAGTAAAGAGTTTACATTCTGCCTTACCTGTGGTGGCGCAGTGGATAAAGCGTCGACCTGGAAATGCTGAGGTCGCCGGTTCAAAACCCTGGGCTTGCCTGGTCAAGGCACATGTGGGAGTTGATGTTTCCAGCTCCTCCCCCCTGTCTCTCTCTCCTCTCTCTCTCCTCTCTAAAATGAATAAATAAAATAAAAAAATAATAAAAATATATTTAAAAAAAAAAAGAGTTTACATTCTAGTGGAGTTTAAATTCCACGGAAGGTATGCTAGTAGCCTTTTCGTTAAAATTTTACTATTGTAAAAACATAGTAGTAATCTAAGAACCCATCATATGTTAGCTACTGTGTTGATGGTACAGCAGGAATTATTGTGCAAAATAGTCATGTTTTATTGTTGAGGAAGTTTTGACCTTTTCAGTCTGTGATTCTGATTTTCTTTTTAACCTGTCAGATTTGCAGCAGGTGTAGAAAGAGCTGCAGTGCACAGCCTCTCTGTCTTGTCACTTTTCATTCCTTGTGATCTAAGGCATGATTCCCTCTGGGCATTCCTATTTTCTACTAGAGAAAAGAAAGAGATTTTTGTAACTAGAGAGATGCCTGTTCTTCTGCTAAGAAACCACCCATACTGCTGACTGAGTGGGTGTTCAGAATTAGGGTGATTGCACAGCTCTGTGAATAAATTGCCTTCCTTCTTTTCAAGGGTGTGAATAACTTTGTACAGTACAAATTCAGTCATCTGCCATCCAAGGAAAGGCAGACAATAATGGAGTTGGCCAAAATGTTCCTAAATCGCATTAACTATTGGCATCTGGAGGCACCCTCTCAGCGAAGACTGCGGTCTCCCAATGATGACATTTCTGGCTACAAAGAGAACTACACAAGGTAATCAAATGACCAGGTATTTTCCTTTGGGCTCCACAGAGCACAAGGCAGACCTAATATCGCTACCTGTCTCTACAAGCAACAGTTGTCCAGTGGTATGGTGCCTCCATCAGTTCAGAGAGAATGTCTCTGTAGTGTAACTCTCCAGACTCCTACTTTTCATTCATATCATCAGCTTCTTTGGGGGACAGTAAGGGATACAAATTGTCTAGACCTATACTATCCAATATGAGAGTTGCTAGCCACGTGTGCCTATTGAGCACTTGAAAAATGTGGCTAGTAGTAATTGATTTTTCTAAGACTGTATACAAAAAAAGAATGTGAAACAGTTCATTAATAGCTTTTTTAGTTGATTGCATCTTAAAATGATAATGTTTTAGATATATTGGATTAAATAAAATATACTAATTTTACCTGTTTCATTTTACCTTTTTAATGTGACTGCTGGAAAGTACTTAATTACATATGTGGCTTGCATTGTATTTCTGTTGAACATCACTAATCTACATAACTATACTATAACTCTGTAATTATTATACAGAGATCTCATTTAAAGAAAAAGCAATGATCGTGAATATAATAAAGGCCTTTATTTTATTTTTTTATTAATTTTAATAGGGTGACATGGATAAATCCATACATATGTTCAGAGAAAACATCTCCAGGTTATTTTGACATTTTATAATGTTGCATACCCCTCACCCAAAGTCCAATTGTCTTCTGTCACCTTCTATCTGGTTTTCTTTGTGCCCCTCCCCTCCCCTCCTCTCCTCTACTCCCTGCCCCCTCCCCGGTAACCACCATCCTCTTGTCCATGTTTGTGAGTCTCATTTTTATGTCCCATCTATGTATGGAATCATATAGTTCTTAGTTTTTTCTGATTTACTTATTTCACTCCGTATAATGTTATCAAGGTCCATCCATATTGTTGTAAATGATCCGATGTCATCATTTCTTATGGCTGAGTAGTATTCCATAGTATATATGTACCAAAGTTTTTTAATCCACTCGTCCACGGACGGACATTTGGGCTGTTTCCAGATCTTCGCTATTGTGAACAATGCTGCCATAAACATGGGGGTGCATTTCTCCTTTTGGAACAGTGCTATGGTGTCCTTGGGGTATATTCCTAAAAGTGGGATAGCTGGGTCAAAAGACAGTTTGTTAATATTTTAAGGAATCTCCATACTGTTTTGCACAGTGGCTGCACCAGTCTGCATTCCCACCAGCAGTGCAGGAGGGTTCCCCTATCTCCACATCCTCGCCACCACTTATTCTGTGTTGTTTTTTAGATGAGCACCATTCTGACTGATATGAGGTGATATCTCATTGTGGTTTTAATTTGCATTTCTCTAATGATTAGTGATGTTGAGCATTTTTTCTTATGCCTATTGGCCATCTGTATGTCCTCTTTGGAGAAGTGTCTATTCATTTCTTTTGTCCATTTTTTTTTGTATTTTTTTTTTCTGAAGTTGGAAACGGGGATGCAGTCAGACAGACTCCCGCATGCGCCCAACCGGGATCCACCCGGCATGCCCACCAGGGGGCGATGCTCTGCCCATCTGGGGCGTTGCTCTGTTGCAACCAGGGCCATTCTAGCGCCTAAGGCAGAGGCCACAGAGCCATCCTCAGCGCCCGGGCCAACTTTGCTCCAGTAGAGCCTTGGCTGTGGGAGGGGAAGAGAGAGACAGAGAGGAAGGAGAGGGGCAGGGGTAGAGAAGTAGATGGGTGCTTCTCCACTGTGCCCTGGCTGGGAATCGAATCCAGGACTCCTGCACACCAGGCGGACGCTCTACCACTGAGCCAACCTGCCAGGGCTTCTTTTGCCCATTTTTTTTATTAATAAATTTATAAACATGATACTTTATTTTTTTTAATTATTTTTATTTATTCATTTTAGAGGGGAGAGAGAGAGAGAGAGAGAGAGAGAGAGAGAGAAGGGGGGGAGGAGCAGGAAGCTTCAACTCCCATATGTGCCTTGACCGGGCAAGCCCAGGGTTTTGAACCGGCAACCTCAGCATTCCAGGTCAACGCTTTATCCACTGCGCCACCACAGGTCAGGCCTTTTGCCCATTTTTTGATTGGATTGTTTGTCTTCATGGTGTTGAGTTTTACAAGTTCTTTATAAATTTTGGTTATTAATCCCTTATCAGATGTATTGTTGAATATGTTCTCCCATTGTGTAGTTTGTCTTTTTATTCTGTTCTTACTGTCTTTAGCTGTGCAAAAGCTTTTTAGTTTGATTTAGTCCCATTTGTCTATCCTGTCTTTATTTCATTAGCCCATGGAGATAAATCGGCAAATATATTGCTGCGAGACATGTCGGAGAGCTTACTGCCTTTGTTTTCTTCTAAGATGCTTATGGTTTCACGGCTTACATTTAAGTCTTTTATCCATTTAGAGTTTATTTTTGTGAGTGGTGTAAGTTGGTGATCTAGTTTCATTTTTTTGCAGGTAGATGCCCAATTTTTCCAACACCATTTATTAAAGAGGCTGTCGTTACTCCATTGTATGCTCTTACCTCCTTCGTCAAACATCAGTTGTCCATAAAGCTGGGGGTTTATTTCTGGGTTTTCTGTTCTGTTCCATTGATCTATGTGCCTGTTCTTATGTCAGTACCAGGCTGTTTTGAGTACAATGGCCTTGTAGTATAACTTGATATCGAGAAGTGTGATTCCTCCTGCTTTATTCTTCCTTTTCAAGATTGCTAAGGCTGTTCGTGTTCTTTTTTGGTTCCATATAAATTTTTGGAATATGTGTTCTATATCTTTGAAGTATGTCATTGATATTTTAATTGGTATTGCATTGAATTTATAAATTGCTTTGTGTAATATAGACATTTAAAAAAAAATTTTATTAATTTTAATGGGGTGACATCAATAAATCAGAGTACATATATTCAAAGAAAACATGTCCAGGTTATCTTGTCATTCAATTCTGTTGCATACCTTACCCAAAGTCAGATTGTCCTCCGTCACCTGCTAATATAGACATTTTAATGATGTTTATTCTTCCTAAGCATGAGCACAGTATATGCTTCCACTTGTTTGTATCTTCCTTGATTTCTTTTATCAATGTTTTACAATTTTCCGAGTACAGATCTTTAATCTCCTCAGTTAAATTTACTCCTAGGTACTTTATTTTTTTGATTGCAATAGTGAAAGGGATTGTTTCCTTAATTTCTCTTTCTGACATTTCATTGTTGGTATATAAACATGCCTCTGATTTCTGAGTATTAATTTTATATCTTGCCACCTTGCTGAATTCATTTATCAGCTCCAGTCATTTTTTGACTGAGACTTTAAAGTTTTCTAGATACAGTATTATATCATCAACAAATAATGATAATTTTACTTCTTCTTTTCCAATTTGGATGCCTTTTATTTCTTCTTCTTGTTTATTGCTGTGGCTAGAATTTCCAGAGCTATGTTAAATAAGAGTGGTGAAAGGGGGCACCCCTGCCTTGTTCCTGATCTTAGGGGATTGCTTTTAATTTTTGCCCATTGAGTATGATGTTGGCGGTGGGTTTGTCATAAATGGCCTTTATCATGTTGAGGTATGTTCCCTGTATTCCCACTTTGCTGAGAGTTTTGATCATGAACAGGTGCTGGATTTTATCAAATGCTTTTTCTGCATCTATTGAAATTACCATGTGGCTTTTCCTCCTTCCTTTTGTTTATGTGCTGAATCACATTGATTGATTTGCAAATATTGTACCAGCCTTGCCTCCCCAGAATAAATCCCACTTGGTCCTGGTGTATGATTTTTTTCATATATTGCTGGATCCGGTTGGCTAGCACTTTGTTGAGATTTTAGCATCTGTATTCATCAGGAATATTGGCCTATAATTTTCTTTGTGTTGTCTTTGCTTGGTTTTAGAATCAGAATTATGCTCGCCTCATAAAAGGAGCTTGGAAGTCTTCCTTCCTTTTGAATTTTTTGAAATAGTTTTTTTTTATTTAATTTTTTATTTTTTACAGAGACAGAGAGTGAGTCAGAGAGGGATAGACAGGGACAGACAGACAGGAATGGAGAGAGATGAGAAGCATCAATCCTTAGTTTTTCATTGCATGTTGCAACACCTTAGTTGTTCATTGATTGCTTTCTCATATGTGCCTTGACTGCGGGCCTTCAGCAGACCGAGTAACCCCTTGCTGAAGCCAGTGATCTTGGGTTCAAGCTGGTGGGCTTTTTCCTCAAACCAGATGAGCCCACACTCAAGCTGGTGACCTTGGGGTCTCGAACCCGGGTCCTCTGCATCCCAGTCCGATGCTCTATCCACTGCAGCACCACCTGATCAGGTTTGAAATAGTTTGAAAAGGATAGGAGTTAGTTCTTCTTTGAATATTTGGTAGAATTCACTTATGAAGCCATCAAGCCCAGGACTTTTCTTTGATGGGAGTTTTTTGATAACTGTTTTTATCTCATTTGTTGTAATTGGTCTGTTTAGGTTTTCTGATTCTTCCAGATTGATTTTTGGAAGATTGTATGTTCCAAGGAATTTGTCCATTTCATCTACGTTGTCTAGTTTTTTTGGCATACAATTCTTCATAGTATTTTCTTACAATATTTTGTATTTCTGTTGTGTCACTTGTTATTTCTCCACTCTCATTTCTAATTTTATTTATTTGAGTCCTCTCTCTTTTTTTCTTGGTGAGTCTAAAGGTTCATTGATCTTGTTTACCTTTTCAAAGAACCAGCTCCTGGTTTCATTGATCCTCTGTATTGTTTCTTTAGCCTCTATGTCATTTATTTCTGCTCTGATCTTTATTATTTTCTTTGTTCTACTATCTATGGGCTATACTTGCTGTTCTTTTTTTAGGATTTTTTAGATGCAGGGTTAAATTGTTTATTTGAGCTTTTTCTAGCTTCTTAAAGTATGCTTGTAGTGCTTTGAACTTCCTTCTCAGTACTGCTTTTGCTATATGTCCCATAAATTTTTAGTTGTTGTGTGCTCATTATCATTTGTTTCTAGAAATTTTTTTATTTCTTCTTTGATCTCATTCTTAATCCATTCATTATTTAACAACCTGCTATTTAGTTTCCATGTGTTTGCTAATTTTTGAGTTTTTCTGTTGTGGTTGATTTCTAGTTTCATGCCATTGTGATCAGAGAAAATGCTTGATATGATTTCAATCTTCTTAAATTTGTTGAGACCGATTTTGTGCCCTAACATGTGGTCTATCCTAAAGAATGTACCATGAGCACTTGAAAAGAATGTATATTCTGCTGCTTTAGAGTGAAAAGTTCTGAAGATATCTATTAAATTGAGTTGATCTACTGTGTCCTTTAAGTCTGCTGTTTCTTTTTAAATTTTCTTTCTTGAGGATCTATCTAGTGATGTTAGTGGGGTATTGAAATCCCCTACTACTATAGTATTGCTGTTGATCTCGCCCTTTATATCTATCAAAGTCTGCTTTATATATGTATTTAGGTGCTCCTATATTAGGTGTGTAGATATTTATAATGATTGTATCTTCCTGTTGGATTGCTCCCTTTATCATTATGTTATAGCCTTCTTTATCTCTTACTATATCCTTTTTTTTTTCTTTCTGAAGCTGGAAACGGGGAGAGACAGTCAGACAGACTCCCGCATGCGCCTGACTGGGATCCACCCGGCACGCCCACCAGGGGCGACGCTCTGCCCACCAGGGGGCGATGCTCTGCCCCTCCGGGGCGTCGCTGTGCCGCGACTAGAGCCACTCTAGCGCCTGGGGCAGAGGCCAAGGAGCCATCCCCAGCACCCGGGCCATCTTTGCTCCAATGGAGCCTTGGCTGCGGGAGGGGAAGAGAGAGACAGAGAGGAAGGAGGGGGGGGGTGGAGAAGCAAATGGGTGCTTCTTCTGTGTGCCCTGGCCAGGAATCGAACCCGGGTCCCCCGCATGCCAGGCCGAGGCTCTACCACTGAGCCAACTGGCCAGGGCCTATATCCTTTGTTTTAAAGTTCATTTTGTCTGATACAAGTATTGCTGCCCCAGCTTTATTTTCATTTCCATTTGCATGTAATATTATCTATTTTTTTCATCCTTTTACCTTCAGTCTATGTGCATCTTTTTTTTTAAGGTGTGTCTCTTGTAGACAGTATATGTACGGGTCCTGTTTTCTTATCCATGTAGCTACCCTATGTCTTTTGATTGGATCATTTAATCCATTTACATTTAAGGTTATTATTGATATGTAGTTGTTTATTGATATTTTATCCCTTAAAGCTGTATTCCTCTTTTGCTATATTCATTTTCCCCTTTGATCTGTTTACAATAGTCCCCTTAGCAATTCCTGCAGCATTGGTTTGGTTGTAATGAATTCCTTGAGTTTTTTTTTAATGTGGGAAGCTTTTTATTTTTCCTTCAATTTTAAATGATAGCCTTGCTGGATAAAGTAGTCTTGATTGTATTCTGCATTACTTTGAATATTTCTTGCCATTCCCTTTTGGCCTCAGGTGTTTCTGTTGTAAGTCGGATGTCATTCTTATGGAGGCTCCTTTGTAGGTGATAGCCTTTTTTTCTCTAGCACCTTTTAATATTTTCTCTTTATCACTTAGCTTTGGTATTTTAATTATGATGTTTCTTGGTGTAGATTTCTTTGGGTTTCTCTTTAATGGAGTTCTTTGTGCTTCTTGAACGTGTGAGAGTTTTTCCTGCATTAATTTAGGGAAGTTTTCAGCTATGATATGATTGAACAAAGTCTCTATCCCTTGTTCTTTCACTTCTTCAGGAACCCCTATGATGCGGATGTTATTTCGCTTCATGTTGTCACAGAGCTCTCTAAGAGTTTCCTCAGACTTTTTGAGTCTCTTTTCTTTTTTCTGCTCTGCTTCCCTTCGTTCAACGTGTCCTCCAACTCGCTGATTCGATCCTCAGCTTCATCCATCCTGTTTTAATTCCTTACATTGTGGTCTTCATTTCTGATATTGTATTTGTCATCTCTGACTGATTCTTTTTTATATTTCAATGTCCTTTTTTAGACTTGCTATTTCTTTATTTAGGTGTTTGTAATGACCATCCATTGTTGTTTTAAGATCCCTAAGCATCCTAACAATCATTATTTTAAACTCTGCATCTGGAAGTTTGGTTATTTCTATATCACTCAGTTCATTTCCTGGAGGTTTCTCTTGTGGTTTTATTTGGATTATAATTCTCTGTCTTCTCATTATGTCTGTGTGTTTGGATGTGTTGTTTGTAGAGCTGGTTGAGTCTAGGCTGTGTGTTGTCTGCCTCCAATTTTTAGTTGTGTTATTTCTAGGTCTTCTTGGCTTGGCATCAGCTGTTAATTGTAATCCACTGTTGGATTTGGTTTTTCTAGTGGCACCGCTTTGAAGTCTTGATTTCAATAAAGACTTTTTTAAAGACGAAAGATCACCCTAGTTCCAGCACTCTGCAGAACTAATATCATTATATAACTTTTTTCCCAGTCTTTGCCCCTTTAAGTAAATATTTTACATTAGTTAGAATGAATGAAAATACAGAATTTGCATCCTATTTGTCTCCCCAATTGACAGCATATCAAGCATTTTACTGCTTACATTTCAGTACATTGAGTTGATATACTGTAATTTACCTAACCATCTCCCTATTGTTGGGCATCAAACTCTGTAAATACTCTTAGATTACATATATAATTTTTCAAAGGTGGCACTTTATTTTATTGCTTATGAACTGCAAAATATTTATATGAAAGTTGTCTGAAAAAATCATGAACACGGGCCATACAAAGTGGAATGACCTACATTTGTTTTCATTAAAGTAAGAAAGTGACCTGGATTATGCATTCTATTCACCTTTTTTTATCTTTCCCCATAGGCTTTTCAGGCACAACAAGCTTTCTTCAAGGGCATTGTGGAGCATATCTATATTTCTGATTTAAAGTACAGAGTGTTTTTTTTGATAGCCTGTGAAGACCGCTTGTCCTCAGGTCATTTTCTGTAATAGAAGATGACATGTAGCAATGGGTATAGCCTAAGATAAGCTATCATTTCTGATCAACTGGCCTGATTTCTTGAGAAATATCTCCTTTCCCTTTCCTCCTCTCTTTTTACAGTGCGTACAATTTGAATTATAAAGTGTTTCCATTATTGACTTTTAGAGGAATTCCAGATTTTATCAAAATCAATTTCTAAATTATATTTTTATTTCTACACCTCCTTTCCAGAGTTTTACATTAACAGTAATTCCTATGTTGTCATAATTGCTGTTTAAAATAAGAACTGAGATAATAAATCCCTCAAATATAAATGATCTTTTAGCCCCATCTGTGAATGATTGACAAAGCTGAATGTTTCTCAAAGCCAAACTCCTGAAAATATTTGCCTCTCTTAACAGGAAAAATTGTTTCATCAAGAAGGAGAATAAAATGTGGAGTAGCGTGGGCGATACTACAGTATTTTAGAAAGCAGAACAAAAGTACTATTAGCCCTTCAGACTTACCAAGAACTGGGTAGAACTTATAAATACTTAAGGAGTAGTAAAACTAGGACTCAAGCTTTGGAATGAGGGATGCGTTTGAATTATGATTCAAATCCTTTCTAGTTCCGTGTACTTTAGACCAGTCACTTCACCACTTTGATCTTCAGTTTTTTTCTCTATCTGAGCTTCCATGAGGTGCTTTGTGTGTAGTGTCTGGCACTCAGAATGGGTGCTGGGAAGATCCTGGTCCTCAGTTTCCTCCCATACATGTTGTTGCCTAAAACTCAGTCACTGCCAACATGGGGTTCTTCAGCTAGCAATCGAATGAGAGTGCACGTGTTTAGAAACTAAGGTAACAAGGAGAAAGACAGCGGCCGGGTCCTCGCTATTCCAGCGTCCTGAGTCAGCGGCTGAAGGCGGAGGCGTGGGGTCCAACAATGACGAAGAGGAACCCACTGAGAGACTGAAATGAATATGCCCCGATGAGTTCTGAAACCTGATGATTTCTGAGTGAAATGCAGACCCAGAGCCTCTGTTAATAAAAAATAAGGAAATGAAGGTAGACGCACCTCCCCCGCTTCCCCTCCGTGACGCCATGTTGATGAAGAAAGGGAAGTAGAAACAACCTGTGAAAATGATGAGAATAAGTGTTTCCAGGTAAAGCCTCACTGTCATGACTACTTGGAAGTTTAAAAAACCACCTACCCCTGTGACAAGGTGTCTCACTGATACTAATCTCCTAAAAATTGGGTAATATTACAGGCTGCAGGCACCACCAGGCTTTATCTTGATGTGTAAGTGAGCCTGAGGCCCTGCAATGCTGGGTTAGCATAGAATTTACAGCAATTATGGCATCGGAACAAAGGGGCTGGGAACTTCTGGAGCTCGCATCAGCATGAAAATGGGGTCAAATAGGATTTTCGGTGGAAAAGGCTGGACTCAGAAAGTGATTATGTTCATTACAGAGCCAACCCTTAAAGATTTACCTGATAAAAAATTAAACATGGCTTGAACAGTAGAACTGCTTAAATTACTTACACTCTCCGTTCTGAATAAGGGAAAGCTATATTATTATATATTGAAAATATTTCGCATTAATGTTAAGATCTACTTAATATCAATAATATAGGTACCTATCAGATAGATATTAGATATAGTCCCCAGAAATCACTATAGTTTTAGAAAAATATCTGGACAAAATTGTTGGAATTCCCCGAATTTCATGACGGTGCACTAATATGATCCCATGAGGAAATAACCTGAAAATAAAGTGTCAGAGGAATATGATACATTCACATACATCGGAGCAACAGAATCTGCTAAAGGAAAGTGGCAAATCATTTGTCTTTGATTCTGAGTTGTGCAGAACTTTTGAAAGTTAATGTCACTCCTGTAATGGGGAGATGATTTGTAAGAGTACAGGACAAATTAGATCAGGGGTCCCCAAACTACGGCCCGCGGGCTGCATGCGGCCCCCTGAAGCCATTTATCCGGCCCCCACCGCACTTCCGGAAGGGGCACCTCTTTCATTGGTGGTCAGTGAGAAAAACATAGTTCCCACTGAAATACTGGTCAGTTTGTTAATTTAAATTTACTTGTTCTTTATTTTAAATATTGTATTTGTTCCCGTTTTGTTTTTTTACTTTAAAATAAGATATGTGCAGTGTGCATAGGGATTTGTTCATAGTTTTTTTATAGTCCAGCCCTCCAATGGTCTGAGGGACAGTGAACTGGCCCTCTGTGTAAAAAGTTTGGGGACCCCTGAATTAGATACAACTGAGTTGATTTTGGTGAAACAGTTTTATGTCAGCATTGTCCTAGGAAGTCTAGCTAGCCACCATGCTTCCTGAGTATTTCATATTTAGGCATGTATTTATCAGGAGGCATGGAAAGACCAGTGGACTAGGGGAGGGGAGGCCTAGTTTCTGGTCTGAACTCTGATAGTAACTTAGCTTTTAGTTCAGGTGAACTAGGAGAGGCCACTTAAATCCTGAAGACCTTAGGACTTCAGTCCATCAAGTAAGTAGGATGGCATGGTCTTCTGTCCTCAAGCTCTCCAATTCTAGTCATGTTTAAAAGAAAGCAAAGTGGTTCCAAATCATCATGATGCTGTAAAAAAGTATGAGTTATTTAAACAATCAGCAAATAGCTTCTGCGTGCAATATCTATTAGGCATGTATAAGTGAATGAGCTAGCCATTCACTTCTTAGAAGACCTGAATCCAGTCACTTTGGCAAAATCTTTCTCTACATTGAAGTGTTTGTGGGAATGTGTGTGCAGAGACAAGGCATTCAGATCCCCACTTTCTTCTTTCTATCATGACGGGCAAGGCCTGTGTCATTCACTCAAGCAGAAGTGAAACACCACACTTGAACTCCGCCTCTTAGTCGTCTTCTACTGCGCACTTTACAGATGTATAGAAGAAGATGAACCTTGGAAGTAAAAACCAAAAACCAAGAAATGTAAACTGGGGTCTGTAAGAAAATTTTCAAGGAAATGAATGGAAACTTAACTATTTGAAAAATTTGTCTAGATAATAACAATCTATGCTGCCTTCCTCTGTCCTGGGAAGAGTAAATGACCTAACAAGTACTTTTGGATAACATTTTATGATCTTATGGTAATACTTATGACCTACCATTGCTATAGCAGAAATAATTTATGTCTTAAGTAAATAAAGTCTCAGATGTCTGTGACCCCACCAGTGGAAATGCTCTTTAGAAATCAGCACTGCCCAATAGATATATAATGTGAACCACATATGTAATTTAAAATTTTCTACTAGTTACATTTTAAAAAGTAAGAAGGCACAGAACATTTTCATGTTTTCTTTTATTCAATATATAAAAATACTGTTTCACTATATAACAATATGAAAAGTTATGCTCTATTTTATTTTTCTAAGTTTCTAAATCCAATGTGTATTTTATACTGACAACTCAATTCATTCACTAAATTTTAAGTGGTTGAAGCTAAATGGAGACCTACCAAAACAATAAAGTGTTTAATGGAAAAATATTTCACATTGTGCCCATTTAAGAGTAAATTTAAAATTGGTTAAAATTAAATAACATTGAAAATTAAACTCCTTGGTTGTACTAGCCACACTACGAGTGCTCAGTAGTTACATGTGGCCGGTGGCTTCTGTAACAACGCAGAGAAATCCTCATTATCATAGGCAGCTTTATGGGACAGTACTGGTCTGAATCTTTAAAATCTTAAATATTTCATTGCAGAAGAGTGTAAATATTTTATTTATTTATTTATTTTGACAGAGTCAGAGAGAGGGATGGATAGAAACAAACAGGAAGGGAGAGAGATGAGAAGCATCAATTCTTCGTTGCAGCTCCTTAGTTAATTGATTGCTTTCTCATATGTGCCTTGACCGGGGTGGGGGGGGGCTACAGCAGAGTGAGTGATCCCTTGTTCAAGCCAGCAACCTTGGGCTCAAGCCAGTGACTTTGGGCTTCAAACCAGCGACCTTTGGGCTCAAGCCAGTGATCGTGATGTCATGTCTATGATCCCACGCTCAAGCCAGCGACCCTGCACTCAAGCGAATGAGCCCGCGCTCAAGCCAGCGACCTCGGGGTTTCGAACCTGGGTCCTCTGTGTCCCAGTCCAACGCTCTATCCATGTGCTACCACCTGGTCAGGCTGGACATATTTTAATATTGACTCTTTCAAATAGTCTTGTGATAGCCTAAGTCTCATGAAACTGAACTTCAGATTATTAAGGTTTATGACTGTTTAACTCTTACATTTGTTATTTCATACTTAGTTACTTGGGAACTGGCCTCCCTTCAGCTCCAGATAGTCTTTTAATTTAATTAAGGGGTCACAGACTAGCTAACGTCCAGCAAAGACTGGCCTTGAAGGTATGGAATCTCTATATGAAGTGTCCTGTGAACTAACAAATGCGATTCCTAGCTTTTTCTGCTACCACCCAAGGTCACTTGTTCCCAACTTGACAAGGTACAATACAACACTTAAGATCCCCATTTTGATATTGTAATCATAAAATAACATTGGAATATAAATGATAAAGACAGGAAAGTTGAGTGAAGAATAGAAATGATAACAGTTTTAAGATTAATTTTGAATGTAGGCAGATGGACTAACACTAATTAAAACTTTTTTCCCCCAGAGATGAAAAACCACCACCACACATACACACGGGGGGGGGGGGGGGGGATATATGAAGTAATACAGAGTAAAAAAAATAAAAAATAAGCCAATAAGCGAGTAAATGAATGATATTCCACTCTTTATGAAGGGGCTAAGACAGGGGTCTCCAAACTTTTTACACAGGGGGCCAGTTCACTATCCCTCAGACCATTGGAGGGCCAGACTATAAAAAAAACTATGAACAAATCCCTATGCATACTGCACATATCTTATTTTAAAGTAAAAAAAACAAAACGGGAACAAATACAATATTTAAAATAAAGAACAAGTACATTTAAATCAACAAACTGACCAGTATTTCAATGGGAACTATGCTCCTCTCACTGACCACCAATGAAAGAGGTGCCCCTTCCGGAAGTGTGGTGGGGGCCGGATAAATGGCCTCAGGGGGCCGCATGCGGCCCACTGGCTGTAGTTTGGGGACCCCTGGGCTAAGAGTTCCTGGGGAGCTTCCTGTAGCTGCTCCCGGCATATTTAGAGCCCTTCCCCCCACGGGGGGGGGGGGAGGGACACAGGGTGGCTAGGTTTTAATCTTTAGAAAGCAGCCCTGTCCTGGAAGAAGATGTTTAGATCTGCTACCAGGGAATACAGGTCTGTGCAGTGAAGCTTGTGACCCTTCCCTGGCCCGGTGCCACCTTCTGTGACCCCCACTGTGCACTCTGTTGCTGGGTCCTGGGAACGAGACTTGGCTGCTCTGGGAGACCAAAGAGAAAGAGGATTGATTGTGAATGGCTTCCCTGGGCTGAATGACTCTCCAGATGGCATGCCCTACATAGCCAGTGAACCCCAGAACTGTGGTCGGATCTCCAGAAAACCCCAGGTTTCCCTCTGGGCCCGGGCACTCCTCCAGCCTGGTGCAATGCTGGAGCGTAATTCTGACTTGGAGCCTGAGTCATTGAGAGGGACCAAAGCACCAGATGGTGGAAGCTCATTACTTCCTGCGTTTTGGCTGTTTTGAACAGTCTTGAAGATCGTTATCTTCCCACCAAAGCTTCAGGGGTGCGCCGAGTGCTGTGTAGGCATTTTAGAGAAGCCTTAACTTTTACTCAGAGGACTAGACAGTAGAGGTCTTTTTCTTTCACAAAAGCTCTCTCTTCAGTTTCTTTTCTTTAAACTACTTTTTATGTGCCAGAAACTCTGATTGCATTATGCACTTTCCATACAGTATCTCATATAATGCTAGTAACAGCCCAGGGAAGCAGGTATTATTGTTTTCCCCATTTTACAGGTATGAAAACAGAGACGTAAGAGCTTAAAGAGCATAATTAAGTTTCCCAAAGTCATGCAGCCAGTTAAGTGACAAAACGAATTTGATCCTGGGCCATCTGATTGCAGGACTCATGCATGATAATGATACTACAGAACGGAGCTCTTTTTGTAGCATTGGTTGTATTAGGGCGAGCTAATCTAATTCACAAGTTTCACAAGCTGGTCATGATACTGTTGCTTGTCACGCAGCCCCAGTTTCTTCAGCTGTGGCTAATGGTATGAGAGTCACCGTACTTTGGTATTTCATATCACCTGGGGGTTTATGGGATATTGATGGTGCTTGTCTTCTCTTGTCCCAGGTGGCTGTGTTATTGCAACGTGCCCCAGTTCTGTGACAGTCTACCTCGGTATGAAACCACCCAGGTGTTTGGGAGAACACTGCTTCGCTCAGTCTTCACTGTTATGAGACGACAACTCCTGGAACAAGCGAGACAGGAGAAAGACAAGCTGCCACTTGAGAAAAGAACTCTAATCCTCACCCATTTCCCAAAGTAAGGGAGCGCTCCTGCAAGTCTTCATGTCATCTGGGGGCTTGAAGTTGCTAAGTACAAGCCAGTGCCTGTGTCAATGACAAGATCGGGAGTGATAGGAAGAACATCCAGGGAGGAGGGACAAAGGGACCCTCTCCTCAGCCCCCTCTGCACGTCTTCTTGGGGAGCACAGAGCCCATCTATCATTAGCTTGAATTTGTGTTGACTGCAGTCTTAGCTCCTTTAGGCCCACCTCATCCCACCTGGGGGTCATGGTCTCTGAGCTTCATAGAACGGGGTGTTGCTTTGTTCTGTGTAGTCAGCTGCCAGGAAGCCAGAGGGGGTTGGGGTGGGGAGTGTGCAGAAGCAACTTCCATCTACTTAGAAGTGGTGCAAGAGAACTCAAGTGGTTGGTTTTTCTGTCCTAGATCTCCAACCGATTCTAGGACTGGTGAATCGCTCCTGCCCCAGCTGCAGTGGGACAGTCCCCGTTCTCTGTGTAAACTAGACCTGAAGAGTGGAGCTGGACAGGAAGAGAGGGGTCCCCTTTCACACTGACTTGTGTACCTCTGTGCTGAATATCTTATAGAATATACATACTCTTGTGCACCTTGCGTTTTGCACTGGCCAGAGCGCCAACATAGAAATAATCATTTAAATCTTTTTCAAATGATGGCGGGCAAAGGGAATAGGAGGTTGCAGTGTTGCACCATTGGCCTTGGAAATGCTTTTTCCAATCTGAGAACCAAATATTTTAGTGAAGAGTCTGGCCGCTACTGAGAGGGGCTGATGTGCGATGGATGACTGGGCATGGAGCAATGACAGCAAGGCACAAATGAGACAGTTCCTTTTGTGGGTGTCATTCTGCCTAGAGCAGCGCTTGGTTGGGGAGGTAACAGTTTTAATTTCAAAAGGCTTTCTAGGTATGGAAGAGCCTTCCTTCTCTGCACCATTGAGAACTGCTGGTGTAGAGAATAGAGTTAAAGAAAAGGAGGTATTATATTCTTTGACCAGAGATGGAGGAAACCTTGTTTTGGTTGCAAAACTAGGTTTTTATTATTAAGTTACTTTTACTGAGTTACCCAGTTTGTGTCTTAGGGGAGATTTTCTTTTTCTTTTGGTGATAGAGAGAGAGAGAGAGAGAGAGAGAGAGAGAGAGAGAGAGAGAGAGGAACAGATAGGGACAGATAGGAAGGGAGAGACATGAGAAGCATCAGTTATTTGTTGTGGCTCCTTAGTTGTTCATTGATTGCTTTCTCATATGTGCCTTGACCAGGGGGCTACAGCAGAGCAAGTGACCCTGTGCTCAAGCCAGCAACCTTGGGCTTCAAGCCAGCAATCTTTGGGCTCAAGCCAGTGACCATGGGGTCATGTCTGTGATCCCACACTCAAGCCAGATGAGCCTGCGGTCAAGCTGGTGACTTCAGGGTTTTGAACCTGGTTCCTCCACATCCCAGTCCACACTCTATTCACTGTGTTAGGGAAGATAATTTTAATTTTTAAAAATCAGTTAGGTCCCAAACAACAACAAAAAGGGTTTTTAGTTAGAAATTGACTAAAAATTCTTTGGTTGTCTAACACAAATCCTAAGCCTTAGGTGAAGGATGTTATCGGTAAATCTGATGAGACTTCCCTGAACGTCCAATACTTGCACTTAAGTCATAGCATCCTGATTGTCAGTATTTTCTTGAGAAAAGCAGCTGTTGAGACTGAGGCATGACATGAACAATTTGGCTTCCTCCCGGAGAGAAAATTCAGAAGCACTTAAACAGCAGTTTGAATGTTGGCCCTAAATGGGTTGTGAACTCTGGGCATGCTCATCTATTTCAGGGGCTGCCTTTTAACTAGTCTAAGCTCCTTTCCTTGGAGACTAAAGCAATTTTCTTACTAACGTCTCTGTTACATTTGCTGCATAAGCAGCATTTTATGTTTTCAGATTATAGTTGTCATTCAGTCTCTAAGCCAAGGGACAAAGAGGGCCCCCACCCCCACTGCTGGTGCTTAGAAATTTTAATTCCCTCGCATAATAACAATTTTTTCCCTCATCCCAAATGCATTTCACTTCTTGCAGATATTTGCTAATTATAGGGTGTTTTGTTCCTTCAACCCATAGTTCTGGCATGCTTGTGCTGTTGAGCTAATCAATGCTGCTTTTTCTCCTCTTTTACTAATAGTAGGGTAAGACTACCACCCACTTCTCCTCTTGAATCTCTTTTCATGGACGAGGACAACATTTGAGGCTGTTAGGGATTTATACCTACGGGTTTGGCAGCAGAATCACACACACGTTGAAGCCCGAGATGCTGGTTGAGGCTTGGGAACTGTCGCCACTCGAGAGCGGCAGCCCCATCCTGCCACCCAGGGTGGCCACGGTGGTTCCCACAGGCATTTTCAGGGCCTTCATCCTTACCTGCCTGCTCTTCCTCTGTTGCCCTTTCTCCCACTCTGCCTGCTTACAAGGTTGTTGCTAAAAAGTTTGGTATCTATATCTCATTCTAAAAATGATAAATGTCCGTGTTGATAGAAATTTGGCTAAGAAGCATACCACCAGCTATAGCCATACCTTTGGTGCTTTTAGTATTTCTATATATTCTCCAGGTAGTGTGTTCTTTTATTCTACAGGCCTTTTTGTATCCTGTATTTATTTATTTTTATTTCATATTTATTTATTTATTTATTTATTTATTTATTTATTTATTTATTTATTTTCAGGGACATTGAGAGAGTCAGAGAGAGGGATAGATAGGGACAGACAGACAGGAACGGAGAGAGATGAGAAGCATCAGTTTTTTGTTGCGACACCTTAGTTGTTCATTGATTGCTTTCTCATATGTGCCTTGACTGTGGGCCTTCAGCAGACCGAGTAACCCCTTGCTCGAGCCAGCGACCTTGGGTCCAAGCTGGTGACCTCGGGGTCTTGAACCTGGGTCCTCCACATCCCAGTCTGACGCTCTATCCACTAAGCCACCGCCTGGTCAGGCATGTATTCTGTATTTATAAAACCAGCACTATCTTGTATCATTATATGAGACTGTTCTTTATTATAATGAAATAACTACATATGTGTATACATATATAACACACATATTATTTTCCTAAATTACTAATGGTGTTTGTCTTTGGGGAGTCTGTGCCTGGCATTGTGAAGCATGTTCTGATTATATGATTACTGGCAGGGAAGGAGCCTGGAGGAGGAAAGGACATTTACCTTTGGGATGATGGGCAGTTGGGGAAATCTTGAGTGCTACGTAAGGGAAAGGCAGGTCTGCTTCGGGAAATGGGGAAATGAATCAAGGACCTCCTCTCATCTGCAAGATCAGAATGTGATCTTAGTAATGATTTTTGCTCCTTTTGCTGTCTGTCTTTCTATGTTTGGTAAGAAACATACTAAAGTGGGTTGTTTTTTTTACAGAGACAGAGAGAGAGTCAGAGAGAGGGACAGATAGGGACAGACAGACAGGAACGGAGAGAGATGAGAAGCATAATCATTAGTTTTTCGTTGTGACACCTTAGTTGTTGTTCATTGATTGCTTTCTCATATGTGCCTTGACCACGGGCCTTCAGCAGACCAAGTAACCCCATGCTCAAGCCAGCGACCTTGGGTCCAAGCTGGTGAGCTTTGCTCAAACCAGATGAGCTCACGCCCAAGCTGGCGACCTCGGGGTCTCGAACCTGGGTCCTCCGCATCCCAGTCTGACACTCTATCCACTGCCCCATCGCCTGGTCAGGCCTAAAGTGTTTTAAAACTTCAATGGTGACTTGCTTAGCAAGGAGAAGTGACTCAGGAGGTTTCAGTAAACCATGAATTACACGATCGAGGGAGGGTAGGCATTCACTCAAATGACACCTTGTTTTTAAATCTTGAATGAGTAACAAGTCAGAAGACCTCCCCCCCAGGACCTTTTCCCATCTGTTTTCACTTCCAAAACACCAACTTCTTGTTTCCCCGAAACTGTCCAAAATCTTGTAGGCATTGAGAAGTGAGAAAAATAGTAGTACTTTCAGGAATGTGATGATGATGATGATGATGATGATGGTGATGATGGTACGTGGCCTTTGATTAGTTATCCAAAACCATGGTACTAGATACGTTTTACAATTCAAAAATTAAAAAATTTTATAAAGGTAATTAATATAACACATGTGCCATATACCCAGGGATGGGGTTAATAACCTTGACTTAAATTCATTTATAATTGTAAAGACAATAAATAGACTTATGTATGTTAAGATCAGATTTTGTTGCCAAATGTATTATGGGAAATCTTTTTTTAAGGGCTTTTGGATTTTATAATTTCAGAGAGGGGATAGAGATGGCTTATAATAATATATCAGTACAATATAAACTTCATGAGGGCAAGTGGTTGTTCTGTTCACCCTGTCTTTCCAGCACCTAACCCATTGCCTGGCACATGGCAGATGCAGTCAATTGATGTTTATCGAACGAATGAATGGATGAATGAATGAATGAATGAATGAAGCACTTATTCTAGGGGTCAGACACCATTTTTGGCACGTACATTAGCTTATTCCTCACGACCACCCTATGCAGGAATTACTATTGATATTTTTATTTTATAAAAGAGGAAATTGGGGAAGAGGGAAGTTAAGGACTTGTTTCAAGGTCATACGAATAATAAGTGGTGAGCTTCATAAATAGATTCTGGAGCCCCGTATTCCATGTTCTTCCACTAGAATTTATGTTTGTTAAAAGTGGCTCACAGGAAGACATTCCAGTGCCAGAAGTTTAGATTTGTGCTGATATTTTAACCAGAGTTCTTCAATTTTGGTGTCCATGAATTGTCTTAAGTATTTACCAGAATTTACTCTGAGGCCCATTCTCGGATTCGGACTCAGTAAGCCTAGGTGGGGGTTGTGTAGCTGTCTTTCAAACAAGGCCTCCAGGTACTTTCTTTGGGCCCCTAAAAACTTGAGATCCATTTGGTTTATAACATGACAGGAAGTATAACTTAGTAATTAATCACTGGTTCAATCAGTCTTGGCCTTGAATTTACTAGTTGTGGGACTTTGTACTAGTTATTTGACCTCTCTCTGCCTTGAGTTTTTTTCATGTGTAACGTTATGAAGATCAAGTGTGTTAAAATAAGAGGTATATGTGTGTGAGGTGAATCAAAATAAAGTAACGTAACTCATTGGGTTGATATGAGGATTCAAGAAGTTATTAGAACTGTCCATGCACAGAGCCAGCACTTGATAAATGTTAGCAACTTTTATTATGGTGATGACTGTGCTAATGACAGGCCGAAATCTTGCTGAGACTCACTGAGATAGACTCAGTGGGATGCATTTCCACTGCTGTAATGCTCTGTGTAGTCTATGTTATGTCAATCTCTGCACAGTCAAAAGAACATAAATTTGTAGAAATATATTTCTGTGTTCGAATATAACCAGGGCTGCCCAACTAAATCATCATTTGAGTCATAAATTACTGGCCTGTCTCTGAGTCGAATTTGAGATGCTGACGTTGAGGTGATTGCCATAGATGATTAAAGCTTTTGTCCCTCTGGTACTACATTTGTTTCTGATCTTACTGTTTTTTTCATTCTTGTATCTAGGTTTCTGTCCATGTTAGAAGAAGAAGTTTATAGTCAAAATTCTCCCATCTGGGATCAGGATTTTCTATCAGCCTCTTCTAGAACCAGCCAGCTAGGAATCCAAACAGGTAAATTTGTTTTTGCATCCATCAGAGAACAACCAGGAAGTGTTACTTGCAGCTCACTCAGCATTTATTTGTGTTTTTCATCAAGAAAAGGAAGACTGGAGCCGGCACATTTTGCACCTGCACCTCTATAATGAGGAGAGCAGGTGCGAATCAGTGAAAACAACTACTACTCTTCCTGTTGGGTTTGCTTAGCTTGCACACGACAGAGTTATAGGTGTAAAATACCAGGCAGCTCAGCTCCGTAGTCCACCGCTGGCTCTTCTTAAAGACACGTGTAGTCTCTGTCAGTGGCCTGATGTGCCCGGGGATCAAGTTTCAGTCTGGGTTCTGAATCCATGATGTCTGTGCTGTGTGTCAAGTTACTGGCATGGATAATGATAGGATGGTGAGTGGAAGACAGCAATGTTGAGTCTCAGGACATGAAGAACTTCCCAGTGGGGCCAGGACATTTTTGCCATTGCCTTGAGTCAGCCAGTGGCATCACCTGGCGTTTTGTGAGGATGGAAGACATGCGAATTGTAAGAGTCACACTGATTCTAGAGAGAGAATCTGAATTCCTGCCTTTGATACTAGGGGGATTTGGAGAATTTTGGCAGTCATTTACCTTCTTTTTTTTTTTTTTTTTTTTTTAAAGATTTTATTTATTTATTTTAGAGAAGGGGGAAGAAAGAGAGAGAGAGAAGGGAGAGAGAAAGGGGGGAGGAGCAGGAAACATCAACTCTCATATGTGCCTTAACTGGGCAAGCCCAGGGTTTCAAACTGGCAACCTCAGCATTCCAGGTCGATGCTTTATCCACTGCGCCACCACAGGTCAGGCTTGGCAGTCATTTATATTTGGCCATGGGAAGAGACAGAATGCAGAAATTTGATGTTAGAGATCTTAGTAGCTCTAGCTCACTGTGTAATGTGGGGGCTTGTGAGTATCGCCTCCAGGAAAGATAATTTTATTCTTGCTATTTTTTTCCCCCCCAAAAGAACTTTACATTCAATAAAAGTCATCCTTTTTAGTATATGGTTCTGTGAATTTGGCCAAACACATGTAGTTGTGTAACCACCGTTACCATCAGAATATAGAATAATTACATCACCCCGGAAAATTCTGTGGTACCCCTTTGTAGTCCATTTATTGCCCTACCTCCAACACTGGCTTACCACAAAATTTTTTTCCTATAGGTCTTTTTATTTTATTTTTCTCCTTTTCCAGAAGATCATATGAATGAAATCGTGTAGTACATAGCTTTTTGAGTCTGGCTTCTGTTTTTGGCATAATGCATTTCAGAAGGTCCTTAAACATTTTTTTTTTTTCATTTAGAGCCCAAGTTTGGGTGTAAATATAATTAAATTTCTACAAAGCAGAATTCTTTTTTTTTTTTTTTTTGTATCTTTCTGAAGCTGGAAATGGGGAGGCAATGAGACAGACTCCCACATGCGCCCTACCGGGATCCACCCGGCACGCCTACCAGGGAGCGATGCTCTGCCCATCTGGGGCGTCACTCTGTTGCGACCAGAGCCACTCTAGCGCCTGAGGCAAAGGCCATGGAGCCATCCCCAGCGCCCGGGCCATCTTTGCTCCAATGGAGCCTCGGCTGCAGGAGGGGAGGAGAGAGACAGAGAGGAAGGAGAGGGGGAGGGGTGGAGAAGCAGATGGGCGCTTCTCCTGTGTGCCCTGGCCAGGAATCGAACCCGGGACTTCTGCACGCCAGGCCGACGCTCTACCACTGAGCCAACTGGCCAGGGCCCAAAGCAGAATTCTTAATGAATGAGATATTTTGCTTTGGAGCAAACCCTTTTTGTTACAAAATACATCTTTAAAAAAAAACAACTTTAGGTTGTAGAGTATAATTTCATGTTTCTCTGGCCCCAAACCTGTAGTGCTTTAGGGTCTGTCTGTGCATATACATGCTCCGCCCAGAGCTGAGGTGACTGGCCGTGTTCTCTGAGGTGACTGATGTATCTCTTGTAGTCCTCTGTGTCCCTGTGCTGCTGACTGTATCTTTGTCTTTATCTCTGCTCGCTTGCAAATGGCATCTCTCCCACAAACTCTTTCCTAATCTTGCTGTGCTTTCTTGCCAGGACCTGGTCTTCTTTCTCCCCCACTTCACAGAACCTGCGTCTATCCTGTCCTTGGTTCTCAAACTAGGTTGCACAGTGGCATCACACACTGCTATTTAAAACGACACTGGGCCCTGGCCGATTAGCTCAGTGGTAGAGCGTCGGCCTGGCGTGCAGAAGTCCCGGTTTGATTCCCGGCCAGGGCACACAGGAGAAGCGCCCATCTGCTTCTCCACCCCTCCCCCTCTCCTTCCTCTCTGTCTCTCTCTTCCCCTCCCGCACCCAAGGCTCCATTGGAGCAAAGATGGCCCGGGCGCTGGGGATGGCTCTGTGGCCTCTGCCTCAGGTGCTAGAATGGCTCTGGTCGCAGCATAGTGACGCCCCGGAGGGGCAGAGCGTCGCCCCTGGTGGGCGTGCCGGGTGGATTCCCGTCGGGCACATGCGGGAGTCTGTCTGACTGTCTCCAGCTTAAGAAAAATACAAAAACAAAACAAAACAAAAAAAACCCACACTGATTTCTGAGTACCTTCCCAAGAGTGTGCGATGGAATTTGCCTACAGTGTAGCCTGGACAGTAATAATAACTGCTATTTCCATTTAGTGCTTGCCTGTGAAGTTTGCATCATGTCTTTCAGCCTTGGCACAGATTCTGGGAAGGTGCTATCAGATCTCGTTAAGTAATAGAACTGGGTTTTACACCCGGGTCTGTCTAGTTCCTGAGCACGATACTACATTACAAGCCAGAGCTCTAACCACTACGTCCCACTACTTTCCTGTGTGTTGCAAACATGTGGGGCAGATGCTTGTGGAAGGAACGAATGAAGAACAGTTTTCTCCTTCAGGCAGGAAGACACCAAAGCTGTTCAGCAGGGTCAACTTAGTTCTTTTCTGGGAGGGGGGGTGTCTTCTGGAGAGACACTCCCTGCTCAGATGTCCCCTGACCCTTGCCTGCTTAAAATACTTCCCAGCCTGTCCTACTTCCAGCAACGTGTCTGTCATAGGACAAGATGGAGAAGACAGAGGTTATCTCTGTCCCTCTGGGAATTTCATGTTTTTTTCTGTGGCTCAGGCTGTAACCCAGCTAAGCCTCACTGTACTCCTCACATTACCTGGAGCCGTCAGAAACAGGCTGTCTTCTCCTGTTCCACTTTAATTGCAGTGTGTTCTCTTTGGGGAAAGAAGAGTGTAATCATCAACTTAATTGGCACGTCTGCACATCTCTGCAACTGTAATAAATGACACTCATAATGATGGCTCTGAAGTTTTGCAAGATACTCAGATGTCTTCAGAATCACCAGAGCTTCCTCTTTGTGTAGAATCACTTCAGAGCACTTTTGTTTTTTAAATGGAATTTTATTGGGGTGACACTGGTTGACATAATTATACGGGTTTCAGGTGCCCAATTCTACAACATCGTATTGTGTGTTCACCCTCCTCTCCAACGTCAGGTCTTCGTCCATCACTGTTGATCACCTCCGCCCCATACCACCCTCCCCCTGACCCCGGCAATCTCCACACTGTGTACTTTGAAATTCAGGAGGCCTGTATGCTGGAAGGAAAGCCGTGCAGCCTGGCGTTCGGGTGCAGTCTGAGTCTTTCCATACAGACTGCTCTGCGGTTAGGAGTGCCGTGCGTGGCTGTGTCTCTGTTGTTTGGGTTACTTGGACCATGGCTTCCTTGGCTGCTGCGGACATGCTCTGCACACTGAGCTGAGGCTGCGTGGAAACTTAGGTGCACGTCCTCTCTGCTAGGCCTACGCCCACCAGGGGCGACACTCTGCCCACCAGGGGGCGATGCTCTGCCCCTCTGGGGCGTCACTCTGCCACGACCAGAGCCACTCTAGCGCCTGGGGCAGAGGCCAAGGAGCCATCCCCAGCGCCCGGGCCATCTTTGCTCCAATGGAGCCTTGGCTGCGGGAGGGGAAGAGAGAGACAGAGAGGAAGGAGGGGGGGGGGGTGGAGAAGCAAATGGGCGCTTCTCCTATGTGCCCTGGCCGGGAATCGAACCCGGGTCCCCCGCACGCCAGGCCGACGCTCTACTGCTGAGCCAACCAGCCAGGGCCTCGTCCTCTCTGGATGTCTGCCTGCACTGCCATACTGCCCTGTAGGTGGTCAGTGTCACTGAAAAGACCTGCCTCCCTCATCAGCTCTCACCTCCTCGGCTACAGATCAGAACCGCACTAGCCAAGCAACATCCCGTTTCTTTCAGTAGCTTAAAAAAAAAGGGTTTGTTTGGAAATGCTCTCAAACTTAAAGAAGAGTTACAAGAATCGAAACAAGAAATTTAGTATACTGTGTATTCTTCACCCAGATTCACCGATAGTTAACATTTTGCCGTACTTGCTTTGTCATTTCTCCTCTCTGTTTATTTTTAAAAAAAATTTTATATATTGCATTTTAGAACGAGAGAGAAAAACATCGATCTGTTATTCCCCTTATTTTTGCATTCATTGGTTGATTCTTGTATGTGCCCTGATCAAGGATCTAACCCGCAATGTTGACATGTTGGGACGACACTGACCAGCTGTGCTACATGGCCAGAGCCTCTCTCTCTCTATTTCTGTCTCTCTCTCTCTCTCTTTCTGTCTCTCTCTCTCTCTCTCCATATATATATATATATATATATATATATATATATATATATATATATATATATATATATATACTTTTAAACTATTTGAAAGTTGCAAAGATTATACCCTTCTACTGACTTCAGTAGGTATCTCCCAAGAACAAGGCCATTCTCTTATTGAACAGTATAGTTATCAAAGTAAGGAATTTTAACCTTGGTGCAAGGTTAAACCTTATTGTGTAATTTATGGGTTATTTTCCATTTTTGCCTCTTACCTCAATCATGTGGTTTATAGCAATTTTTGCATCTCATCAGGAGGCACGTAATGTTGGCCTCTCTTGTTATTGTTGGTATTAAACTTGATCACTTGGTTAAGGTGGTATTTACAAGGTTCCTCCACTGCAGTGTCACCATTTTAACTTTTGTAGTAAAAAAATCCTTTGTGGGGGAGATACTTGAAACTCTCCTCTGTGCATCAGGATTATATACTCACAAGGCTTAGCCTCACAGATGATTCTCCCGAATTAAGTGTTATATGCTGGCTGCCAAATTAATTTTTTTAACTTCTATCTTTTTTATTTATTTGTTGGCATTCGTCTGTAGGGAAGAGCTTTACTTTTCTCCACTTATTTATCTGTTCATTTGTGAATTAATCAACATGGACTGATAATCTTTTCAGTGGGTTAAATAATCCATTACTGTCTTTATTTTTATTCTCACACTGATCCTATTTCTTTTCTTTTAAAGATGACTTCTTTTTAGAGGTATGGGGCAGGAATGGGATCATTTCACATGTACTTCGTTCCTCATTGCCTGAGAAAAGTATCATCTAACACCTTCTTTTTCTTTCCTGGGGGCAGTCATCAGTCCACCTCCTGTGGCCGGGACGATTTCATACACTTCAAATTCATCTTCCCTTGAACAGCCGAATGGAGGGAGCACCAGTCCTTCTGGCAAAGGCTCTTCTGGGCTTGAGGCAAACCCAGGTAAGCACTTTGAGGGATTACTAGAGGGCTGCGATCTGCCCTAGAAATTCTGTTGTAATCTGAGAAGTGCCAGAGGCAGGCTTAAACCAAGTACAGATTGTTCATGTCCAGGATTTTAAGGTCTAGAAATGACTTTCAGCTATGTTGGGTAGTTATTCTTGTGTAACAAACCAACCCAAAATGCAGAGCCTTAAAACAGAACCGTAATCATCTATTTTCATAGGTCATTCTCTGTGTTGCTTGGTCAGTGGCTGATCTCAGCTCCCTCATGAAGTCTCGAGTGGGCTTGCTCATAAGTTCTGCTTGTCGACTGGGGCTCTCTGTTCTGGGTTTGACAAAAACACTGAAGGGGGAGCATCGCTGTTCCACATATTTCTCCTCTGCCTCCTGGGATCATTGGGCTTTTCCTTTGGCAGGGGGAGGGCAGAATATGTCCTTATGATACCAAAGAAGCACCAGAGAGGAGGTAGAAATAGTTTTCTTGATGCCTAGGCTTAGAACTGTTATATCGTCATTCCTGCCTCATTTTATCATCTAAAGCAAATCACATGGTCAAACTCAGAGTCAAAGGATGGAGAATGTACTCTACATACATACATCGTCCTTCTACAAAGTCACATAGGAGTGTGGATACCAGGAGGGTAAAGAATTTGGCCATTACTGTACTCTGCCACATGGGCGAAAACATCTCTTCATTGTAAAGTTTTTATTTCCCAGTTATGTAATGTTTTGAAGGTTGCATTTCTTTTTTTTAAAAAAAGTTTACTGATTTTTAAAGAATGAGGAAGGGAGAGAGAGACATACAGAGAGAGAGACATCGACTTGTTGTTCCACTCATTTATGCTGTCATTGGTTGATTCTTGAGTTTTCCCTGACTGGGAATCAAACCTGCAACCTTGGCATGTCGGGACGACACTCTGACCAACTGAACTACCTGGCCAGCGCCTGAAGGTTGTGTTTCTGTCTACCAGCTTGACATCAAACCCATCCTCGGATATGACCAAGTTTGACATTAAAGAAGTATCACCAAGAGAAAGGGAGAAGAACCTGACCAGGCGGTGGCGCAGTAGAGAGAGCGTCAGACTGGGATGCGGAAGGATCCAGGTTCGAGACCCCAAGGTCGCCAGCTTGAGCGCGGGCTCATCTGGTTTGAGCAAAAAGCTCACTGGCTTGGACCCAAGGTCGCTGGGCTCCAGCAAGGGGCTACTCAGTCTGCTGAAGGCCCACGGTCAAGGCACATGTGAGAAAGCAATCAATGAACAACTAAGAAGTCGCAATGCGCAACGAGAAACTAATGATTGATGCTTCTCATCTTTCTCCGTTCCTGTCTGTCCCTGTCTATCTCTGCCTCTGTTAAAAAAAAAAACAACAAAAAAACAACAACAACAACAACAAGAAAAAGGGAGAAGAGAGGATTCTAGATGGAGTACTAAATACTTAGATTGTGTGCCACCATTCTCTCTCTCACGTCCCAGGGAGACATCACCAGTCCAGAAACCCTGCCAATGAGCTTGGATGCAGCCTCAGATTCTTTATCATAACACTATTAGCAGTCTGTCCAGTGTGGGGCTTATCAGTTGTACACCTCAGCTCTATAGCATTACTCTCAGGGACTCTCGGAATTTGAAGGCTTGTTGGTCACCTCCAATAACAACAACTAAGAGAGCTGTGAAAACAAGAACTCAGGTCTTGTTCAAATTCACTTAGTAATTAACACCTAATATTTCTGGAAGCATCTCGTATGGATAAGACACTTCACATTGGCCTTCTTCTTAACTAAAGATAGTGAGATTCTATATGGAAACGTGCTCAGTGGAGTTCATTCCTGAAGGAGCAATTCGATTAGGACCTTTGCATTTTTAGACGATTTTAATTGTAAGGATAAATCTGTGTTACAACAGAAAGAAATAAGGAAAACCAAACATGATAGTAGAAGAACACAAAAAGCCTCCATGCAGTTGAATGAGGAAGATGGGAGAAAGTTCTCCGGTCTTTGCCTGGTCTTTCCCAGCACGTGACCTTCTCGAGAATGGCCCTGCTCACTTTGTGAGGCATCATTTTAAAGCATTGTGAGTGATAAAGAATGAAAAATTTACCACAAAAATAAAACATCTCACTCGTGTATCTCAAATATATATTGACATATATAATATATATAATATACATACACAGACATATAAAAATATATATACATATGTATATGGAAGCGCAAATTAACAAAACCATAAGGAGAAATAAATCAACCCACAGTTGAAAGTGAAGAAACATCTCTTGAGTAATTCGTAGGTCAAGCAGACAAAGCTATCAGTAATGATCTAGAAATCTTGAAATCATGATCAACAAGCTCAATCTAATGAGATCATCACTCCTAAAAATTGGAAGATACACGTTTATTCCAAGAAGACACTCCACGTTTATCAATAATTGGTCATGTTTGGTCCCTAAAGCAAATTTCAAAAAATTTTGACATTTTAGTATTACATGGATGATGTTCTCTGATCACAAAATTGGGACTAAATTAGAGATTAATAATGAGTGATAACTAGAATAACTCCTTGCATTCACTAATGAAGAAATGCATACTTTCATGCTTTAATGACATATATCAAGTTAAAAAAATTATTGTAGAAAATATTTAGAATGGATCTGTGGTTGGCAGTTATTGTGACCTCCCTGCTTTTCCACCTTCCGCTGCCACCTCTTCCCTAGAGAAATGGCTTTCATACCCATTCGTATCATTAGAAAATTGGTTGGAGTGGTCAACATGTTATCTGCTTTGTGTTTAACCCATTGTTTGCCTTTTTATTTTGATCATCACAGGAGAAAAGAGGAAAATGAATGACTCTCATGTTTTGGAGGAGGCCAAGAAACCCCGAGTTATGGGGGATATTCCAATGGAATTAATCAACGAGGTCATGTCTACCATCACGGACCCTGCAGTGATGGTTGGACCAGAGGTCAGCAGGGCAAACCTGGGCCGCCAGCCCGTAGAGCCGTTAGCTCCCTAGCCATTCTAGCTGTCTGGAATTGGGATGGTATTCCTGAGAGTTGGCGTGCTCTGCTACCCTGGTTTACATTTAACCTGGTGGTCAGGGTAGGGAGGATAGGAAAAGTTGGTTAGAGAGGTGATTTCCCTTGATGAATAGCTTCATCACAGGGAAACTTACTAATCATCTCACATAGTTGAAGCCATTTCTCCTCCCTCAACTATTTATCTTGAAAAATTTAAGCCATCATTATTGTTGCAAAAATCCCATGATAAATTCTTCAGATTCACCAATTATTTACATTATGCTACATTTGCTTTGTCTCTCTTTCTCTTCCTCTCTCCTGTGAACCTTTTGGAATCATTTCAAAATCAAATACAGATGTCATAACACTTAACCCCTAAGTCAGGGGTCGGGAACCTTTTTGGCTGAGAGAGCCATGAACGCCACATATTTTAAAATGTATTTCCACGAGAGCCATACAAGCACCCGTGTACCTTACGCATTACCCAATTAAAATTTGGCATTGTCCCGGAGGACAGCTGTGATTGGCTCCAGCCACCTGCAACCATGAACATGAGCAGTAGGAAATGTAATACATGAGAATGTTTTATATTTTTAACATTTTTTTTATTAAAGATTTGTCTGCGAGCCAGATGCAGCCATCAAAAGAGCCACATCTGGCTCACGAGGCATAGGTTCCCGACCCCTGCCCTAAGTACTTTTGCCTGTATCTTGTAAGATTAAGACTATTCTTTTACATTACCAAATGTAGTTATCACTATCAGAAAATTTAGTTATGTTAGAGTATTGTCTAATACAGTGGTCTCCAACCCCTGGGCCGCGGACTGGTACTGGTCCGTGGGCCATTTGGTACCGGTCCGCAGAGAAAGAATAAATAACTTATATTATTTTCGTTTTATTTATATTTAAGTCTGAATGATTTTTTTTTTAAAAAAATGACCAAGTTCCCTCTGTTACATGCGTCTAAGACTCACTCTTGACCCTTGTCTTGGTCACATGATACATTTATCCATCCTACCCTAAAGACCAGTCCGTGAAAATATTTTCTGACATTAAACTGGTCCGTAGCCCAAAAAAGGTTGGAGACCACTGGTCTAATATATGGGTGACATACTACAGCCTGTAGGCCAAATCCAGCTCACTGTCCAAGATTGTCAATAAAGTTTTATTGAAACATATTGTCTGTGATCTGCCTTGCACTACCAAAGCAGATTTGAATAATTGCCACAGGGGATGTGTGGCTTGCAAAGCCTAAAATGTTATCTGGCCCTTTACAGAAAAGTTTGCTGACCCTTGGACAGGCCATATCCGAATTCCCCATATATCCAGATTATGTCCTTGATAACATTTGTTGCATTTAGTTCATATCTCTTCAGCTTCCTTTGATTTAGAACAGTTCCAACCCTCTTTTGGTCTTTATGGCAGTGCCATCGTTGAAGTGTCCTGGTCATTAGTTTTGCATAATGTCCCTACATTTGGATTTGTCTCCTCACTCAAGGTTAGATTTAATAAAGTGTTTTGGGTAGAAGTACTGCAGTTGTCTCATGCGTTCCATCTCGAGGCAGGGCACTTTAAGACATTTATGACAGCTTTCAGGAAATCAAGAAGGGTCTTGGAGATTATTTTGCAAAATATCCTTTTAAACATCTTTTTTTAGCGTGGTTCTGCTAGATTAAAGTATCTACTTTTTATTTGTCCTGTTCTTTAGATATTTATTTTATGGCACTAAAATAATTCGGAGAACTAGAATGTTGTCAGAGAATCATTATGAAATTGTCTTTTCCATTTCCTTCTAGATAACCAAACCTGGGGACAAAGATTGTAGTACAGGGGTCCCCAAACTATGGCCCGTGGGCCACATGCGGCTCCCTGAGGCCATTTATCCGGCCCCCGCCGCATTCCAGAAGGGGCACCTCTTTCATTGGTGGTCAGTGAGACCACCGCAAAGCGCGGCGTCGCTCACATACAGTACTACTTCTGGCGACGCGGAACGCATGCCTCACGGCTCTGGAAGCACGTCATATCACTTGTTACGGCTAGCAGTGACAAATACGGAACCGGACATTGACCCGCTCATTAGCCAAAAGCAGGCCCATACTTCCCATTGAAATACTGGCCAGTTTGTTGATTTAAATTTACTTGTTCTTTATTTTAAATATTGTATTTGTTCCCGTTTTTTTTTTTTTTTTTTTTTTACTTTAAAATAAGATATGTGCAGTGTGCAAAGGGATTTGTTCATAGTTTTTTTTTATAGTCTGGCCCTCCAACGGTCTGAGGGACAGTGAACTGGCCTCCTGTGTAAAAAGTTTGGGGACCCCTGTTGTAGTACCTCTATATACTTGTCTTTCAGGGGTTTAGTAACTTCCCAGGTTAGGTTAGCTCAGGTTTCCCAGCTATAAACTGGAGATGCAGTCACGCCTCTTAGAATTTGTTGGGTGGAGGTTGTAGCGTACTGGAGTTGGCTCATACTGGCACACAAAGACAATTGTGATGCTTTCAGGAATGCTGGTTGTTAAATATGTTGGTAGCTTGAAGTTGACTACAGTGGTACCTGGTCACCTGTAGACCAGTGAAATGAACAAGTTCTCCCCAGCAGGGCTTTTCTTCCCTGGGGAGCTGTTTGTCACCTGCCTTCCCCTGGGTGGATTAAGTAGGATGGGGTCCATTAAGTGCTGGGGCAGGTGATGCTGCCTGCGGTGTTTGAGAATGGGTCAACAGATGCTCCTCTGGAAAGAAAACTGTCCTCTAAGGAGAGGTATTAAAAATATAAACATGAGTGCCACCACTGGCCTGTAAGGAACATTTGGGATCTGTCATCCCGAGGGTCCTATAAAGCTCAGCCAGAGGGGATCCCTCTAAAGCAGGGGTTGGCAAATGATAGCCCACAGGCTAAATCCAGTCTGCCTTCTTCCTTTTAAATAAAGTTTTATTGGCACATTGTTATACCTGTTTGTATATGAATTATCTGTGGCTGCTTTCACACTATTAGCAGGGTTGACGGGTTGCCACAGAGCTGGTCCCTGACAGAAAAGTTTGGTGACTCCTAATCTATACCAAATATCCACGTACATGTGTTACACTCTGACCTCTCAAAAAGCTTTACCTGTCCTTTCTATCTTGTTTCATAATATGTGTTGTTTGGGACCCTGGAAGTTAATAGCTTGTTAGGACATAGAAGAGCCCTGTTGACACGTCCTGTCCCCACTGCCTTAAGAGAAGAGCTCTGTGTGACTTTTCCTGTGTCCTGCATCCCAGAACAATTTTCTGTCGGCACACTCGGCCAGGGATGAGGCGGCAAGGCTGGAGGAGCGCAGGGGCGTGATCGAGTTTCATGTGGTCGGCAATTCCCTGAACCAGAAACCGAACAAGAAGATCCTGATGTGGCTGGTCGGTCTCCAGAATGTGTTTTCCCATCAGCTGCCCCGAATGCCCAAAGAGTACATCACACGGCTGGTCTTTGACCCGTAAGTGGTGCCTTGCTCCTTCTCCTTTAATCTCCTTTTTAAGTAAAAGAGGAATGACTCAGAGTGAAAGTCAGCCATAGTCACCTACCGCATCTTGTCACCTCTTGTCACACTGAGTACAGAGCTACATTAAGATAATTGCCATGTCTAAAGCATTAAGATTAATTTTTCAACAATGCAATACATTTTCTTGTTAATGATAACGAGGCTGTGTGTTTTAAGTTAATGGGGACTCTCCTGTGCTTCATTTATTATAATAATGAAAGTATGTAAACACCAGGATGACACCCCACTTTTTTTTAATAGAGAGGTTTTATTTATTTATTTATTTATTTATTTATTTATTTATTTATTACAGAGAGTGAGTCAGAGAGAGGGATAGACAGGGACAGATAGGAACGGAGAGAGATGAGAAGCATCAATCATTAGTTTTTCATTGCGCGTTGCAACACCTTAGTTCATTGATTGCTTTCTCATATGTGCCTTGACTGTGGGCCTTCAGCAGACCGAGTAACCCCTTGCTGGAGCCAGCGACCTTGGATTCAAGCTGGTGGGCTTTTTGCTCAAACCAGATGAGCCCGCGCTGAAGCTGGCGACCCCAAGGTCTCGAACCTGGGTCCTCTGCATCCCAGTCCGATGCTCTATCCACTGCGCCACTGCCTGGTCAGGCAACATCCCACTTTTTTTATACTCAAAACTGTTGATTTTGGTGTCTTAACTAGGTATTATGGTTACCTGGGTCTGGAAGCCCTGGGAAAATTATTAGGGTGTCAGACAAGTTAACTTTGAAAACCCATTGCATTAACGCCCCCAATCCAAAAAAACCCCCCAAAACTAAACTTCTCTAATTGAGTGTATTTTAACATATATAGCCCAACAGCCTGTGTGGACTGTGATTCGTGCATATGACAATTCAGAGTGGCATTTTCGACAAAGAGGGGCTCTGACAGGATTCTATAAGGCAGGTTTTGGCAGATGGTACATGTGGATCTTGCATTGTTTTCCATAATGTTTCTGTAATATTTCCGAGTAAGACTTGTCTTCAGAAACGGTGCCACTTTTGTCTATGACTCTGTGTGTCCATGACCCCCACCACGGGTCCCTTGGAATGGCATTGGGTGTACCCCTGTTCCACACTCTGGAACATGTACTCTGCTGTTTATTTGTAAACCTCAGACCGTGCTTAGGTGGCTGACATTTTGTTCTGGTGGAATCTCCGATGCAGACGTCAGAGGCAAGCTTGCTCTAAAAAGTCCACAGTAGAGAATGATCTGGTGAGATAGTGGCTAGATAAGGGAGGTTTCCATAGAAACTGAAGAAAAACAGTGCCCCTCCCCTTCCTGATTGGTTAATAAGGAGCACCCCCCAAAAAAAATACATAACCAAGATAGGTAAAACTTTGATATAATCTTATTTTTTTCAGGAAACACAAAACCCTTGCTTTAATTAAAGATGGCCGTGTTATTGGTGGTATCTGTTTCCGTATGTTTCCATCGCAAGGATTCACAGAAATTGTTTTCTGTGCTGTCACCTCAAATGAACAAGTCAAGGTAAGCATAACCCAAGGTCTTAGAAGAAAAGCACAATGTATTTTTCACTAAAGCTGCGGAGCTGGGGAAAGCCATGTCCAGAGAAGGTTCAAGATGGAGCTCAGGACTCTGAGAAGTCCTCTCACTGTGAGTGTGTGTGTGTGTAGAATAAAATGTTCCACATAACAACAGGTGTGGTTCTACCAAGGCCTTGTGGGACCTGGCGACAAGGTACAGGGACAGTGCACAGCCCCAGATGCAACTCAAGTATCATCTATGGCAAGTGAGGGAGGTTTGAAAATAAATCACAGTGTTCATTGTTAATTTACACATGCAGATGTATACACACGCAACACACACACACAACTGACAGTGAACCGCCGGAAAGGATGTGGTGTGATGTGGATTAGGAAGATGTTCAGGTGGCTTATACTTCAGAAAGATTTCTGATGACTGTGCCCCTCTCGGGGGGACAAAGGGACTAAAAAAATTGTGTAAGGGAAGCTGTGAGAAGTTTGAAATTTATGACTGCGTTCCGAGTGTTCATGCTGGGTTTGGAATGTAGTGTTTTTCAGGGGGTGGTGTGAGTGTGACTAATGGACCTTCCCATTTGCTGTCGGCATAGGCCGCTTTTTCCCCAGGAACTACGGCTGTTTTATTGATCTCGTGGTTGGTGTCACAGTGGGACTGGAATAGACTAGACTCAGTTGGCAGAAAAAGCTCTGATCCAGATTAGGTTGTGTTCTGCTCTGCTGCCCTTAGGATAATGAGAGCAGGAAACATGTCTTTAGAATATTATTCACTTGGTAGTTGGGGAGTCCTAAAGAATATTGCAAAAGTATGGTGGGCAGTGAGAAGACAGGTAGCTCAGGATTAGATGGCTGTGGAGAAAGGTCGTGGGTAGGTGTGCGGCAGTGTTGTCCCATGAAATACACTATGCCGTGCCCATGTGAGCCATATATGTGATTTTACATATTCTAGTGGCCACATTAAAAATAAAGCAAAATTTGTTTTTTTAAAAAATACATTTTATTTTACCCAGTATATCCAAAGTACATATTTTCATTGCAAAGGTACTCAGTGTTACAAAGGATTATTTTGGTGTGTGACAGAGACAGAGAGACAGAGAGAGGGACAGATAAGGACAGACAGACTGGAAGGGAGAGAGATGAGAAGCATTAATTCTTCGTTGCTGCACCTTAGTTGTTCATTGATTGCTTTCTCGTATGTGCCTTGACGGGGGCCTGGGGGGGGGGGGGGGCTGCAGCAGAGCTAAAGCCAGGACTTTGGGCTCAAGCTGGTGAGTCATGCTAAAATCAGATGAGCCCGCGTTCAAGCCGGCTACCTCGGGGGTTTCGAACCTGCGTCCTCCGCGCCCCAGTCCGATACTCTATTCACTGCGCCACCGCCTGGTCATGCATGAAGGATTGTTAATGAGACATTCTATATTCTTTGTTTTGTACTCAGTCTCTGAAATCAAGTGTGCATTTCACACTTGCAGCCTGTCTCGACTTGGACTAGCCACATTTCAGATGTCTCGTGGGGCATCTGCACACATGGGGCCAGTGGCTCCTTTGTTGGGCAGTGCAGGTCTAAGGACACTGCTGCCTCATGTAGCTACAAGGGAGCAAGGCCATTTATAGAAACCAGAAATAAGAAACTGGAAGGAGTCATTCTGTGCTTGAGAGCTACAGCTAGTGCTGTGGGTGCGTTTGCTTTCATTAACAACTTTGCTCTGGTCATGGTGCCAATTATAGTCACCGAGACTGTTTATTCTCACAAAGCACAAATGGGCCTTTTTGCTTTGGACTCATAGGACTAAGCATCAAAGGGCAAATTCATTAGTCTTATATTTGTTGTGCTGACCGGAAAAGGAACGGGCCCAACCGATGTCTGGTTCTTTTTTAAGGAATTCTGATGGTACGTCTTTAGATAATTGTTGTGTTTATCACTTTTTTAAGAAAAAATTATTTTCCTCTAGCCAAAGTGAGAAGCAATTCCAAATATCCAGAGTTTAGGAACTTATTTAAAAGGAAATTTTTATTTGGCTTTTCAGAGAGAGAAGAGGTGGAAAATATGCCCTTGGTTTATAATTTCAGAAAAAGGGTTGCATAATTTTTGTTTTCAAAGAAAGCCACACCACGCACCTTACTGGGAAAGGTTGATTAAGGTTGACTTGGATACTTTTAGGGATACCAGAGAGAAACTAAAGGTATTTTATATGAATTGGATGCTTTGTCTTATTACTTTCCAGAAGGGCACTTTATTTTTTTTCCGAAACCCTGTAATTTTCTAAAGACTTGAAGGAAGGTGGCCAAACATCACAAACTCAGTAAGAAGTAGGGGGAAAAAGCATTTCTTGTAAGTGACTTATAACGGTAGTTATAGAAAATAAAAGATTATTCTTTCAAAACGGAATAGCATGGATGAGTTTGATAGAAGCCCATTTTGGGTAACACCTATTTGTGAAAACAGTATGCTCTTAACTGACTGGTTTAAAATTTTTATTTAGTATATTTTTTATTTTACTTTATTTTTTTATTTACAGAGACAGAGTCAGAGAGAGACAGGGACAGGCAGACAGGAACAGAGAGATGAGAAGCATCAATCATTAGTTTTTCGTTGCGTGTTGCGACTTCTTAGTTGTTCATTGATTGCTTTCTCATATGTGCCTTGACCGTGGGCCTTCAGCAGACTGAGTAACCCCTTGCTGGAGCCAGCGACCCTGGGTCTAAGCTGGTGAGCTTTTTGCTCAAGCCAGATGAGCCCGTGCTCAAGCTGGCGACCTCGGGGTCTTGAACCTGGGTCCTTCCACATCCCAGTCCAATGCTTTATCCACTGCGCCACCGCCTGGTCAGGCTTTATTTAGTATATTAAAAATTTCGGCTAAATGATGCTTTAGGGCCTGACCTGTGGTGACGCAGTGAATAAAGCGTCGACCTGGAAATGCTGAGGTCGCCGGTTCGAAACCCTGGTCTTGCCTGGTCAAGGCACATATGGGAGTTGATGCTTCCAGCTCCTCCCCCCTGTCTCTCTCTCCTCTCTCTCTCTCTCTCCCTCTCTCTCTCCTCTCTAAAATGAATAAATAAAAAAAAAATAAAATAAATGATGCTTTAGAACAGGGGTCGGGAACCTATGGCTCGTGAGCCAGATGTGGTACTTTTGATGGCTGCATCTGGCTCGCAGACAAATCTTTAATAAAAAAAATAATAACGTTAAAAATATAAAACATTCTCATGTATTACAATCCATTTAATTCCTACCGCTCATGTTCATGGTTGCTGGTGGCTAGAGCCAATCACAACTGTCCTCCGGGACAACACCAAATTTTTATTGGATGATGCATAATGTACACGGGTCGTTGTATGGCTCTCATGGAATTACATTTTAAAATATGTGGCGTTCATGGCTCTCTCAGCCAAAAAGTTTCCCGACCCCTGCTTTAGAATTTGTATCCACTTATTTTGGAGTACCATGCTTAGGACCAAGTTTCTGTGAATGCTTTACAGCATGAATGTACCTTGCTCAAAGCACACACAAGACAGTATTTGGGAATATACTTTCCATTCTTCACCTGGTTTTGAGGATATCTCATCAACTAAGAATTATTTGGGTTTGATATGATATGCAACTTTAAAGTTACATACCTAATACTTATTTACCATAATAAATATTTAACTCAACACTCAAGTTACCAGACAGATTTGGAAAAGAATCCTTTTGGTGGCAATTAAAAGTTATTTTAAAAGGCATCCAAACAAGGGAAATAATTCTGGGGTGAAAATCTATAAACACTTGCTTATAGTAGCATAATGTTGTCAATGCCTCTTTAGCCAAAGGCTCTTTTTAGCTACCACTCTGGCCACTCACAGCGCGAGACACAGAGAGGATTCTGGGTAAAAGACATAGCCTCTACCCCGAAGCAACTTGGAAGATGGAAAATCTCTTTGGAGAGGTGACAAATTAGTGACCACTGGTGAAAAATATCTTATGAAGGTTTTGAGAAGCTATTTACAAAAGAACCATTATTGTTGTTTTTGAGTGATTCATTGGATTTTGGGTGAAGGGGAGGGAATTTATAGTTCTGTTGATTCCTTGTAAGATAGATGGTGTACACAATAAAAACCTAGTTCTTTTTCTTGAACCACATCTGTGTTAAAGTGGATTTCATTAGAAAACACACACTTCTTACTGATTTCTAGACATTACTGTTTTTATGCTCAGGCATTTCCCGCTAAGTAGCTATCCCTTCTCTTCAGGGTTTTGTTTTAGTGTTTTTTTTTCTTTCCATTTTTCTTTAAAAATAACAAAATGACATAGATCATATACAAGTACATTTTCAGATAAAACAAATACCATTCCCCCTTCAAGTCACTGTCATCCCACTATTGTCGTCTTGGTGTGCAGCCTTCCATTTGCCTCGCTACTGATTTACATGCACAGTAATGTACCCGTATGTAAGAGGTGACTGTGTTTTGTTGTCATCATTTACATAAATAGCATTCATAATGTATGTACTTAAAAATACTTTCCATTATGTCTTAGGGCAGGGGTCTGGAACCTATGGCTCGCAGACAAATCTTTAATAAAAAAAATAACGTTAAAAATATAAAACATTCTCATGTATTATAATCCATTCATTTCCTACCGCTTATGTTCATGGTTGCGGGTGACTGAAGCCAATCACAGCTGTCCTCCGGGACAACACCAAATTTTTATTGGATTGTGTGTAATGTATACGGGTCGTTGTATGGCTCTCATGGATTTACATTTTAAAATATGTGGCGTTCATGGCTCTCTCAGCCAAAAAGTTTCCTGACCCCTGTCTTAGGGAATCTTCAACTTTAGTGCACATATGTAGCTATTTCAATTTATATTTATATCAGTAAAAATGAAATAAAATTTAAAATTCAGTTTTCTAGTAGTTCAGTACTCAGTAGGCACATGTTACTAATGGCTACCATATAGATAAAGAACACTTCCATCATTGCAGAAACATCTGTTAAACAATACTGATAGAGAGCTATTTTTATACAGTATTTTATGTTGGCAGCACCATAATTTATGTAATCATTTCCCTATTGACAACATTATGCTTTTTTCTATCACAGTGTTCTGTTTGCAAATGTTTTTCTAGACACTGAGACATAGAAGTGCTGCATAAATGAATGTGGCCACTCTGAATTAAAAACTTTCTTTTCACTTTTCCCTTCTCTTCCCTTCCCTTCCTTTCCCTTCCCTTCCCTTCCCTTCCCTTCCCTTTTCTTCCCTTCCCTTCCCTTCCCTTCCCTTCCCTTCCCTTCCGTTCTCTTCCCTTCCTTAGTGAGAGGAGGGGAGATAAGGAGACAGACTCCCACATGCACCCTGACTAGGATCCACCTGGCAACCCCTATCTGGGGCTGATGCTTGAGTACCAAGCTATTTTTAGTGCCTAAGGCTGATGTGCTTGGACCAACCAAGCTATCCTCAGTTCCTGGGGCCATTCTCAAACCAGTCGAGCTACTGGCTGTGAGAAGGAATGAGGGAAAAAGGAGGAGAGGGGTGGGGGAGTGAAGATGGTTTCTTCCTGTGTGCTTTGACCAGGAATTAAACTCAGGATGTCCATATACTGGGCCAACACTCTATCCACTGAGCCACCAGCCAGGGCCAGATTTGCCCTTTTCAATGGATTTACCAATTTATATTTTCACCAGTGGTATTGGGGAATATCATATATTCCTGTTCTTACTGACACTGAGTACCACCAACCTTGAATATGCTTGCATACTGGGTAGTAAAATATTGCTTCCCCTGAAGGAGTGCTCTGATTACTATTGAGTCACACATCATTTTTCTATTGGTAAATAATATTTATTGCTTGTTCCTTTCCTCTGACAATTTTTTTAGGCCGTCTCTTTTTTTGTTATTGATCCTATAGAAAATATTTATGTATTCTTGATATTAAATCTTTATAATGTTACAACTATACCCTTACAATTTGTCATTTGTCTTTTGTTTAGGGTATTCTAAATTGCTTATGATATCTTTAAGAAGTTTTGAAATTAGAAGAAGTCTACTTAATAATCAGTCCTTTTTCTTTTCCCCTGAGAGGAAGGGAGCTGGAGAGACAGACTCCTGCATGCGCCCTGACTGGGATCCACCCAGTAACTCCCATCTGGGGCCGATGCTCTGCCCATATGGGGCCTTGCTCACAACCAAGCTATTTGTTTTGGTGCCTGAGGCGCAGTTTCCACAGAGCCATCCTCAGCACTCAGGGCCAATGCCCTCGAACCAATTGAGCCATGGCTATGGGAGGGTAAGAGAGAGAGAGAGAGAGAGTGATAGATGAGGGAGAGGGGCGGCTAATCAGATGGTCGCTTCTCCTGTGTGCCCTGACTGTACAGGAATTGAACCTGGAATATTCACATGTCAGGTGGATGCACTAATGGTAGCCAACCAGCCAAGGCCTAGTCCTCCCTTTTATGCTTTTGCTTTTTATGTTTTCTTTAAGAGATTTTTTTTGTACCCCTATGTTATAAACCCACTTTTCTATGTCTTTTGTATAGTTTATTTTTCCTGAATTTAGATTTTTCAGCCCATCTTCTTACCTTGTTTTCTATTTGACTTACTTTTTTAAGGCCTAATTTAAACATATTTTAAATTAGGCCTTAATTATCTTACAGCCTTTTTCTTTCTTATAGGTACAAATATATCACTCTGTGTCAATGCTATACACTTGAAAAATATTGTGATCCTCAAATGCAAGCCACATATGTAATTTTAAAATTTCTAGTATCCATATTTTTAAAATATCAAAATTAAACAGGTCAAATTGCCTGACCAGGTGTGGTACAGTGAATAGAGTGTAGGCCTGGGATGCTGAGGACCCAAGTTTGAAACCCTGAGGTCACTGGCTTGAGCTCAGGCTTATCTGGCTTGAGAGCGGGCTCACCAGCTTGAGCGTGGGGTTGCCAGCTTGGGCATGGGATCATGGACATGACCCATGGTCACTGGCTTGAGCAAGGGGTCACTCACTCTGCTGTAGCCCCCCGGTCAAGGCACATATAAGAAAGCAATCAATGAACAACTAAGGTGCCTCAATGAAGAATTGATGCTTCTCATCTCTTTCCCTTTCTCTCTGTCCCTGTCTGTCTCTTTCTCTCTTTCTTGCACGCATGCAATAAAAAAACCCAAAGAACAATAAAAAAACAGGTGGAATTCAATTTGTATATTTTGTATTTAACCTGTTATGTCCAAAATATTGCCATTTCAACATAAGTATCAATTGTTATTAAATAAGAATTTTTTTTCCCTGATGTGTATTTTACACTCCAAAACATCTTAATTTGGGCTAGTCACATTTCAGCTGCTCAAAAACCACTTGTGGCTAGTGGCCACCATATTGAACAGTGCAGCTTTATACTATATGGTTTTATATATTTATATTCCTCATTTAACTGTCTTCTCTTCAAAGAGAGAGTTATTTCGTTTATTCTTTTGTTCGAGTTTTATTCAGACTCACAGTATGTCCGTATTGTGATATGTTTGAGAAAAGCTAAAATGTCCTCCTTGGATAGCATCAACAGCAGAATAATTTCTGGAAGAGGGAGGCTTCTAGCCTCACATAAGATAGAGAATTAGACCAAATGACTTCCAAACATCCTTCTCCTCTTGAGGTACTATTTCATGAGATCTTACCCATAAATCAGACCTTGCAAGCACATTTGAGTTCTTTAGAAAAGTGTGTCATCACATTCTAAAATATTTATGTGATGATACTTGTAACCAGATGCTTGGATTTACTTTCATCTCTTTATATAAGGTTCTAAAACAATCCCTGTGAGTGCATTGATTTCTCTAAGCTTTCTACATCACTGCAAAACCTGGTAGTTGCATTTTGTTTTTCATATTTCAATCATTAATCTATTCAACATCGTTCACTTGCTTTAGTGACTTCCTAATGTCTTCCGGCTCACTCGGCTATTCTGGGCTTCTCAGACCTTGTTCGGAAAGGTCGGATAAGACCCAGTGGAAATTCCTATGCCTGTGATGGTACGGTGGATGCTGATGTGCAGTGTACAGGAGATGCTTGATTAGCTAACAGTCCAGTAGAGATGTACTTCCACCGATGCTGCTCCTTTCCTCTCTGGTTCTCCAGTACTTTGAAGATAACAAATTCATAATCCACATTTACTCCAGAAACTTCTTTATCACTATTCAGCAAGTAATCTTGAGGATGGAACTAGCAGCTTGTAGCCTTTGTGTGTTAATTCTCAAAGAAACAGAAACTTGTATTTCTAAATAATGATTGTATCTCAGTTCAGGGATTTTGAACATTTTGGTTTTGTAGCTCATTTCAAAGTTTGGAAATGCAAGAAAAGGTATTAGTATTATATTGGTAAATTATACCAAAGTACCACTTCCTAAACTTGCCATCAGTTCTCAATGAATTTGTTAGACCTTTCTTTCCCTTCAGAATCTAATATATTTGTCTATATACTAACTCCCACATAGGGCTATGGAACACACCTGATGAATCATTTGAAAGAATTTCATATAAAACATGACATCCTGAACTTCCTCACATATGCAGATGAATATGCAATTGGATATTTCAAGAAACAGGTGAGTTTTTTTTTTTACTGTGCTACACTGCTTTGTTATTTCTTTTTAAAATATGTGCTCGGGTAGCCTTCATTCAAATACCTCCCCACCCCCACCCCACACAAACAGTTTTCTACTTATAAGAAGGATGGACATTTGTTCTGTAAGCCTTAAGATAGAAGTAAGCTTCAGACTGGATTAGAGGCTGTGTGACCAGCTATAGTAAGTACTAGATAAATATTTGTTGAGTGAATGAATGTCATCTATTAGTTAATGAAGCACAAGGGGTCCTTGGGTTATGACACGGTTCTGTTCCTACGACAGTGACATAACCCGAATTTTGGTGTAAGTCGAAACACACTCTAGCCTAACTCAAACAGAACAATTATGCTTTTAACAGTCCAAAATGGCGTAGGTAAGCATGCATCTGGGGGTCACCAACTCCCTCACTCATACGCCACGTTCTTCCGCTGTGCGACCATACTAGTTCACCCATGTGGTCCGTAAGTACGATGCTTAACAGCGTAAGCTGAAACACTCATGTCTCAATTTCTTTAAGTTTTTTTTTTTTTTTTTGTATTTTTCTGAAGCTGGAAACGGGGAGAGACAGTCAGACAGACTCCCGCCCGACCGGGATCCACCCGGCACGCCCACCAGGGGCGCCGCTCTGCCCACCAGGGGGCGATGCTCTGCCCCTCCGGGGCGTTGCTCTGCCGTGACCAGAGCCACTCTAGCACCTGGGGCAGAGGCTAAGGAGCCATCCCCAGCGCCTGGGCCATCTTTGCTCCAATGGAGCCTTGGCTGCGGGAGGGGAAGAGAGAGACAGAGAGGAAGGAGGGGGAGGGGGTGGAGAAGCAGATGGGCGCTTCTCCTGTGTGCCCTGGCCGGGAATCGAACCCGGGTCCCCCGCACGCCAGGCCGACGCTCTACCGCTGAGCCAACCGGCCAGGGCCTCAATTTTTTTAAAGTTTTTATGGGAGTGAGCATCATAAACTCAAAACAGATGTTGAGACTGTCGTAACCCAAGGACACCCCCACTACCCCATATAATATTGCCTCCTGCCATTCTAAATTCTAGTATCCCCAGGCTAAGGAGAAGCTCCCAGTGCCAGGTGAGTCAGGGTCTCCGTGTCTGAGAGAAGTAGACTCGGCCTGGGGAAGCCTCGCTTTTCCGCAGGGAGGACATTCTCCTGCTCAGGCAAAGCTTCTGCTTCTGCACACGCAGCAGGCTGAGCCCTGGCTGCCTTCTCGTTCTCTCTTATCAGAAGCGCTCAGCTTGGCTTTTTAAGGATCGTTCTGTGGCTGCATCTTAATATTAACAGTGCTTTATAATTCCTGTACATACTTTACTTAATCTGAGTACAAAAGTGATACATCGTTATTGTAGAAATTTTGGAATGTGTAGTAAAACACAAAGAGGAAAGGAAAAACCGCTTGTAAATCTACCACCCAGAGAAATGTAATGTTAATTGTTAATGTTTTGATATGTTTTTTTTCTGCGTGTGTGTGAGTGTATATGTGTATGTATATATAAAAATAGGCTCACTTGCTTAATGTATTCTGATTGTTTTTTTATGACTTTTAATAGTTCTCTGAAATTTTGTTGTATAAGAAGAAAATTATTAAGCCAATACCACATTTTGGGGCCATGTAGGTATTTTTGGTATGTCAGTGTACATGTGTATGTGTGTGTGTTACCCTCATCTATAGTAATTTGCTTCGACTAGTTGTCTAGAAGTAGAGTTGCTTCCAGACATATTTAAGGCTTTGTCATGCATTGCCAAATATTGTAATAATTTTTATTCTTGTCAGCAATATATAAGGGGGCTCAGGAGATTAGTTTATGATTGAAAAGTATGTAGCACTTTACCCCTTTCCTAGGTAACAGATAGTATATATTTGCATTTATTTGATCACTGTGAAGTTTGACTTGTTTTTCCTTGTTCATTGACCCTTTGTATGAATTTTTTGTTGAATTGCCAATTTATTGTATTTTGTCTTTTTTCTATTAAAATATTTATTTTTCCATTGATTTATGAAAACTTTGTATTTAAAGATATTATTATTTTATTTTTTAAATTTTTTTGTATTTTTCTGAAGTGAGAAGTGGGGAGGCAGAGAGACACTCCCACATACACTTGACGGGATCCACCCAGCATGCCCACTAGGGGGTGATGTTCTGCCCATCTGGGGCATTGCTGTGTTGTAACGGAGCCATTCTAACACCTGAGGCAGAGGCCATGGAGCCATCCTCAGCATCCAGGCCAACTTTGCTCCAGTGGAGCCTTGGCTGTGGGAGGGGAAGAGAGAGACAGAGAGGAAAGAGAAGGGGAAGGGTGGAGAGCAGATGGGCGCTTCTCCTGTGTGCCCTGACTGGGAATCGAACCCAGGATATCCACACACCAGGCCAATACTACCACTGAGCCAACCGGCCAGGGCCTTATTCTTTTATTTTTAAGATTTATTCCTGTTCATCAGATTTCAGCATTGTTTATGGCTTTTCTTTTAATGTACAGAATTTTAAAGATTTTTATTATAAAAAGTCTATTAACTTTTTTTTTTAATTATAAGTTTTTCTCTGCTTGGAAAGTTTTCCATCTTTCCATGTCAGATAATTAATCTGCTATGTAATTTTTTCTCATTCTTTGGGATATGCTTGTGGCTTGTAGAATCGAACTCACCTGACAAAACTCGGTGGGGCTGTATCACTGGCGGCTCGCGAGTTCTCTTTCCTAGGCTGTGAGTACCTCACAAAGCCCGAAATGTCAGCCAGCGTTCTTAAATGTCTTGCCTGTAGTCCTTTTTGAAGGCGATGGCAATAATTGCTTGGAAAATAAGTTTTTGCTGAAAAGGAGGCAGGAAACTGCTAGTGATAGTTCTGGAGCCCAAGTAATTTTCTGCGAAGAACTGACATAGGCACTGTAAGGAAAATTATGTTTATATTATAAATATATGAATAGATATCCTGTGGCCCTATGATATTACAGCTTAACGTATGTAAATGAATATGTCGCAAAGCATTAATGTCAGTGAAACAACCACACATTGTGATGGTCCGGAAGTTTTTTCCTGTAAAGTCGGGGTCTCATTTTCTCAGCATCATGGTTTTCATAGCTGTATATTTTGGATATTTCTTTCAGACTCTAGGTCCATGCTAGTTACTGATTTTTTGAGAATCCTGAGGGCCCCCTTTCCCACATTGGGAGGATTTGCAATTTAATGCAAAATTAAACCTTTCTTTTACTTAATAGCCATTTTTGTTTTTAAAAAGCCTTAAAATATTACTGTATTTTGTTAGGATTATGTTTTTTACATTGTCTTGCTTTCTGTTTGCATGATTTTTGATGTTTTTGAACTTCATGGAAGAAATTCATGCTCTGCCTTCCCGTAATCATATGACAAGAACTTGAAAGAAGAGTATCTGGGTGCCTAGCACAGTACCTAGCGCATAGTTAGCACTCAATAAATATTTGATGCACAATGCCCATATAAATGATTTTATTTGGCCCTGTCTGGTTAGCTCAGTGGTAGAGCATTGGCCCAGTGTGTGGATGTCTGGGGTTAAATTTCTGGTCAGGATACACAGGAGAAGTGACCTGTCCCATAGCCATGGCTTGATTGGTTCAAGTGCATCGGCCCTGGGCACTGAGGATGGCCTCAACTGGGGGTTGTTGGGTTGGGGCGCATGTAGGAGTCTGTCTCTTTATCTCCCCTCCTCTCACATGGAAAAGAAGGGAAAAAAAAGAATTTATTTGCTTTTCAGGGTTTCTCCAAAGAAATTAAAATACCTAAAACCAAATATGTTGGCTACATCAAGGATTATGAAGGGGCCACTTTAATGGGATGTGAGCTAAATCCGCAGATCCCATACACAGAGTTTTCTGTCATCATTAAGAAGCAGAAGGAGGTAAGCATGTGACTGACTCCTGTTCCTCAGCACAGGCCACTCTTAGTTGGGATGAGTTGTGTGTCACTGGGCTTTGTGTGTATGGGTTTACTGTGTGTCATAATCTCTGTTTGCTATGGTGTGTCTAGATTTCTTCTTTGAAGATATCCTTGATTTGTCTCCTATAGGTCAACATTCCTGAGAGGGTCAACACTGGTTAAATTGGTATTAAAAAACCAAACCTTGTAAAATATGATGAGTCATCTTCACCTTCAAGGGCTTTTACATTCTGGTCCCAGGCATCCTTCCCAGACTTACCTCCTTATTTTCTTCTCTAAATTATTCTCCCTTAATCTCAGTGCTTAGTTATGTGTCAGACATCTCCAATGTAACAGACAAAACTTACACAGTGTCTGGTACATAGTAGGTGCTCAGTAAGTATTTTCCTTTTACTTACAAGTGGCTCAGATTTGTTCCTATGCTTCTTCGGGGGAAGTGAGCACAAGGTTATTTTTTTAGTTAGAAAATAAAACTTTGTTGTTTTTTGGTCCAAATGTCAGCCTGAGGGAGAATTCTAAATAGGGTACTTGGAGAGTTAATAAAAGCGCGCAGCGGGCTCCTCTGTGTCCCTCTGAAGGGCTAGCTTTCTTCATTGTTCTCTCTGAGGCTTAATGAGCAGGTCTGAATTCAGCAGCTTATTGTTCAGCCTCAGAGGCTGCTGGCCAACCGAAGCCATCAGGGCACCGTCAGCTGTGCGTTCCCACTGCTCCTCCCCGCAGCCCAGTTCACCTCCGTGGTTTACGCCCAGAGCAGCATCTTCCTGCAGGGCCTGCAGATTTCACATGGTCCGGGTCTGCTGGCTTTTCCTCCACGAAGGGGGAAAGAACGCCACAAGCACAGAGCCAACAAAAACAGTCAACTTTGTAGAAGACGAAGCCCCTTCCCCCTTTCCCTTTCTCCTCTCTTGGATCTTTTTTCCTTCTCTCCTCACCCCCTTCTTTGCTTGCCTTCTCTAACACACACCACGGAGCGGCTGATGCACCTGGAGCTGTTAACCTAGTTCTTTTCGAAGAGATCTGAAGTCCCTGTCATAAAATATTTGGATTCACATAGCACCTTCTTCCACTGAATTCAAATGCTTTTTACAAGTAGCTTTTATTCCAACTTTGAAATCCCCCCCCCCCCCCAGGAAGGCAGGGACTAATGGTGGTAGCAAACACACTGTAAATATAATATATAGAGGACTCTCCTAGGTCTGAAAAGCCTAAGGATCAGAATAAACTGTCATGGCGAGTGGAAACAGAGAGACCTAGTCCAGTTGGACAGGTGGTGCAGAGCGGACGAGTGCTGCTTTGTGAGTGTGGACTCCAAGGGAGTGGTGGGCCCCGGAGGGGGCCGAGTGTCCTCTGAGATGCCTCTGTGAGAGGCGTGTTTTGAACTGGGCAGCCCGGCAGTGGAATCAGCATGAACATAGACTCAGAATCCAGCTAGATTCCTGGACGCGTGACTGACCAGGGCCACACAGGCGGGTGGATAATGAAAGCCACTGTTTGAGAAGGTGTGAATAGGCTGTGAGCTGGCAGAATTGGCTTTGCGTGTGTGTGTGTGTGTGTGTGTGTGTGTGTGTGTGTGCTTGCGTGTGTACAGGCTGGGACGGGGGGATAATTCTACAGTCTTAATCCACACACGAGACGGCAAGGGACTGGCTTTGGAGGAGCCAGAGTCCGGGTGAGGCAAAGGAGTAAAATTGTTTGGTAAAAGGACATCTTAAGACTTGGTGACACATTAAAGATGGAGGCGTCTCCCTATATTTTCTGTGTGGGAAAATTAAAAGACCAGTAAGGGAATGAGAGATGGATTTGAGGAGACAAAGTGACATGGTGGAAAGGAAAGACATTTTCTAGGGAGTTGAAGAGGCTAGAACAGAAGTCAGACATCTCCTTTCCCCAGAGTGACCTTGGGAGGCACGGGGAGATTAGGAAGCCCTCATGCCCATTATGAGTCACCCAGCAGAAGCCCACCACCTTCAAGGTGCTGCATGAGGGCTATGGAGGCCACTCGTAGGTCAACTCATCGGATAGTCCCTCGGTAAAGAGTGAAAACACTTTTCAAATTATCTTCGGAATTGTATCTTCCGAAGGCATTCATTTAAGAGAGCGCCATTGGAAGTTGTTTTAAGAAAAAACTTGTGCGTACTTCTAAATAAATGGAGAGCATCCATCCAGACCCGTGCTGCCCAGAGTAGCAGCCACCAGCCGCACGTGGCGACTGAGTACTGGAAGTGTGGCTGGTCCAAACTGACGTGTGCTGCAAGTGTGACGTCCACTCTGATTTTGAAGACCTAGCATGAATAAAAGAATGTAAAATAGTATAATTTTTTCTATTGATTATATTCTACAATGATAAATTTTGTATATATTGAATAAAAATCAATTTCACCTATTTTTACTTTTTTTTTTTTTTTTTTGTATTTTTCTGAAGCTGGAAACGGGGAGGCAGTCAGACAGACTCCTGCATGTGCCTGGCTGGGATCCACCCGGCATGCCCACCAGGGGGCGATGCTCTGCCCATCTGGGGCGCCGCTCGCTCTGTTGCGACCAGAGCCACTCTAGCGCCTGAGGCAGAGGCCACAGAGCCATCCTCAGCGCCAGGGCCAACTCTGCTCCAATGGAGCCTCGGCTGCGGGAGGGGAAGAGAGAGACAAAGAGGAAGGAGAGGGGGAGGGGTGGAGAAGCAGATGGGCGCATCTCCTGTGTGCCCTGGCCAGGAATCGAACCCAGGACTCCCACACGCCAGGCCGACGACGCTCTACCACTGAGCCAACTGGCCAGGGCCTATTTTTACATTTTAGAATGTGGCTACTGGAAAGTTTTAATTTACCCAGGTGGTTTGCATTATATTTCTGTTGGACAGCACTGAACCAGATGGACACGAATGTACTTTTACTAGCCTCATTATTTTATGGAGTTCTTTGTTTAATGGTTTGATTATCAATTCGTGCTGCAGCGTTTACTAATGATCAGTCTGAAACCAAGCAGTTAAGAACCCAAGTTTTTTGTTTCCTTTTGTGAATCCAGTTAATGACTGCTACTGTTTTGTTTTGTTTTTCTTTTCCAAAATTCACTTAGGACATGGTTAATTTCAGAATGGTGATTTTTTTGGTGGTTTTTCTTTCTTTTTGTATTTTGGAAATGACTACCTCAGTACATTAGGAATGATCCTCTGGAAACCCTTCTAAAATCACAGAGTGGTTGTGAAGCCTTAACAGACAACGCCGGAGGGCTGCTGCCTTCACACTGACAGCCTCGGTCAGGGCTCACACCTTGAAAACTTTGAAGAGTGGGGTCCTCTTCTCAGGCTTTGGGGACTTTCTGAGGCCTCTGCTTCCTGCTTTTCAGTCTGAAGAGAGCAGTTCCTGGTCCTGGGGCATGAAGAGGTTCTGAGGCCAGTCTGGGTTCAGGTGCGCAGCTGCCTGACGGTAGCGCTGGAAGATGCCTGTCAGACACTCAGGGCAGGATAACTGGCTCTTATGCTAAAGAGGAGGGTGGGCGCTCAGGGTAGTGTGTGCTCTCAGTATTGTCTTTTCGGACAGTGGGGACCAGTACCCGCAGACAGTTGTGTGAATGACACTCAGTGGGTATGGTGTAATAGAACGTTTTCATGACTTACCTGTTAAAGAGAAGTCATCCCTTTCTCCCTTTGTGTTTCCTAAAGACTTTATTTTGTTAGGGGAACAGCGCCCGGTGGGCTGACTTACGCAGTAGCCGCAGACGTCTGTCACCGAACACCTTTTCTCCCCCCCTGTGCTTTACAGATCATTAAAAAGCTGATCGAAAGAAAGCAAGCCCAGATTCGAAAAGTCTACCCTGGACTCTCATGTTTTAAAGATGGAGTTCGACAGATTCCAATAGAGAGCATTCCTGGAATTAGTACGTATATATATGGATCTTCTTTTAAAAGCAAACTGTTTTGGTGACGCTGTCAGATGTGTTGGACGCTGTTAACAGTGCGGTACTTTAAAAAGCTCTGTTGCCCTGCCTTTCTCCATCGGTGTTATTTCTCGTTGTTTAAGGCCACAAATGCTTTCCTTTGATATCCTTTCTCTACTTTTCATTTGCAAACAAACCCTCGAGAGCTTAGCCGACCCCTGGTTGTAGTTATTGATGGCCCTCACTTATTGAGAGCCTGCACAGTGCTGGGCACTACCCATATGTGTCAAAGGAGGGGAATTCTACTTGCAGAAACGGGGCAATTCAGTGGCAGACTGATTAAGTCCTTTAACCGTTCCATGGCCTGTGGCCAGCGACGGTCAGACTGAGAGGCAGCCATTCCTCACCTCCTCCAAGCACCTTGCTGCTCTCACCATGCCTCGGTGCCATCCTGGTCTCAGCCCACATAGACCTGTGCTCGGGGAAATGACTTTCCCCCAAATTTGAGAAAGGATGACCGGAAACCACATAGTTTGTTTCCAGTTCCCCGGTTGACAACAGTTGAACTCGGAGGGTTCTTACCTGCGAGTATGTTAGCAGTGAGTTGTGTTGAGTTAAAACGTACACAACAGCTCTTTTGGTAGATCGTAAAGCTATCAAATATCGGCACTTTCTTTTGGTTCAGGTCCAGGGTCTTCTGGTATACTGAAGATTTATAAAGCAAAACAAAATCAAAAAGCTTAAAATCCTCCCGAAAAACCCAAGACAGTATTTGTTTTTTCATGTTATGTTTCATATATGTTTCTTCCATCCAAAAGCTACTCTGTAGGGTATCTCGCTTTCACTGCGAGACCCAGGGATTTTACCGCCCCATATTATCCCAGTTAGTGGCGTAACAGCTACCATCCCACTGAATGTTTGTCCCAGGCAGGCTTCTATGGGATGACATATTCTTAGAGTTCTGTTTTATAGATCGATGAACTGAGAGACAGAGGGGGGGAAACAGCTTATCTAGGGTAAGTTAGGGAGAAAACAAGGAGTCAAATCCAGGTCTACTGGACTCCAGACTGTTTTCCATCTGACTGTCTTGCCTTACAAGCAGGGTCTTCGCCAAATAAAATAGAAACTAGGATAGAGTGTGTTCTAACATAAAATAACACCTTAACTCTTTCACATGGTGATTTGGCAAAAAAAAAAAAAAAGTGACTGAGTTTAAGATATACACATGCCCACAGTATTGGATGTTTTTATTTTTATGCTTTCCTTTGCAAGGTTGGAGTTCCTTCTCTGAAAAAAAATGAACATATAGAGCAGTGTTGTCAGTCTTGGAAATATTTTGTATTGTTAGCCATATAAGGAGGTAATTAACCCCAGTTAATTAATTCCAGTCTTTTCCCAGGAATAGGCTTACTGAGGCATGGCTATACTTTTGTTGCATTTTTGCTAAGTGTTAACTGTTATTCTCTTGACCAAAAGTAGTTCTCATTCAGTGTTTAATTTTGTTGACATATAGGAGAGACGGGCTGGAAACAGAGCGCAAAAGAGAAAAGGTAAGTGCGATGGGGGAGAGGATGTTAAAGGAAGTGATTTCTCCCCTCCCCGCAACTTAGAGAAAGTGGGCAGATTGTAATCACCAGTGCAACGCTTACTGGGGTTTCAGTTTTCATAAAAAATTCAGGAATGAATTCAGTTTTAGTGTTTGGTTTTTTGTTTTTGGGGTTTTTTTTTTGTAAAAATGAGGTGACTAGGAATCAGCCGTCGAAAGAACTAATCGTCATTCCTTGTTGTTCACTCTTTTTCTTTCAAGTAAAGAGCCCAAAGACTCTGACCAGCTTTACAGCACCCTCAAGAGCATCCTGCAGCAGGTCAAGGTGGGCTTTCTTTTCACTGACCTCCTGAAAATATTTTGAAATGACTTCCCACGCGGCATTTCCATATCAGATACCTTACTTTCTTTTCTTTACCCAAGAGCCACCAGAGCGCTTGGCCCTTCATGGAACCTGTGAAGAGAACAGAAGCTCCGGGATACTATGAAGTTATAAGGTTCCCCATGGGTAATGCCATTAACATTTTCTAAGTATAGATTTAAAACTCTCTGGATGGTGGGGGGCGGGGGACAAAGGGTTACTGAGGTTAACTGGACTCTTCTGCAGTCGGGTGGGGTGTGTACGATGGGTGGTGGGATTCCACGGCCCCGGGGAGGGCAGTGATGTCAGAGCAGAGTGACAAAGGGGAAGTGGGTGGCTCTGTTCATGAGAGACATTCTGTAGCTGTCTGCCAGCCCACAGGCCAACACTAGAGGCAGAAAGCCCAGGCGGGCCCAGTCTGCCCACAGCACTAGATCTGGCAGCCGATTGGCTGGTTATCACCTTGCTGATATTCTGCCTGCTGGGTTGCAGATGGATCAACATCAGGTTGTCCTTTTGATATATCCCAAGTTTCTCTGAGGATTTTTGAAGACAGTACAAAAGAAATTAGATGAAGCTGCTTGACTGCTAGAATTTCAAAGGGAGAAATCCTACTTAATACAGTTCTTGATTTTTCATGCTCTTCTTGACTATTAATGTTACTCCTTTTTTTTTTTTTTTTGTATTTTTCTGAAGTTAGAAGCGGGGCGTAGTCAGACAGACTCACGCATGCGCCCTACTGGGATCCACCCGGCATGTCCACCAGGGGGCGGTGCTCTGCCCATCTGGGGTGTTGTTCCGTTGCAGCTGGAGCCATTCTAACACCTGAGGTGGAGGCCATGGAGCCATCCTCAGCGCCCGGGCCAACTTTGCTCCAATGGAGCTTTGGCTGTGGGAAGGAAAGAGAGAGATAGAGAGAAAGAAGAGGGGGGAGGGGTGGAGAAGCAGATAGGCGCTTCTCCTGTGTGCCTTGACTGGGAATCAAACCCAGGACTTCCACACGCCGGGCCAACACTCTACCACTGAGCCAACCGGCCAGGGCTTTAATGTCACTTCTTATACCCCTATTTTAAACTTTGTCCCACATCCAAAACCAAGCAAACGAAAGCCACCACTAGAAATGTAGATTTGTGGAATGTGCTGCTGTGTCTGCACCATGCTCAAACGAGTGATTAATTGAATGAATTGAGAATCTCCAAATTAAACCAATTTAGATAACAGACAATTAGCGGAAATGTTTTCAATCGGTGTTTGGCCAATTTTTTTTGTTTTTGTTTTTGGAGAAAGCCTGTGTCTTCTCTCCCTTTTCTACCTGTCAGTTATTCCTGGTGCTAAGAAAGGAGTAAAATGGGAAGGGAAGAATTAAAAGGACTGTTAGGTCCCTGATAACAGTTATTTGTAGATGTTTTGTGTGGCATTCATTGCATGTGAACATTTTATGTAGTCGTAGTAATGATTTAAGTCAGGGGTCCCCAAACTACGGCCCTGACTGTAATCATTTTTTATAGTCTGGCCCTCCAACGGTCTGAGGGACAGTGAACTGGCCCCCTGTGTAAAAAGTTTGGGGACCCCTGATTTAAGTCATCTGTACTCCGTAAAGCAGACAGACATCCGTATGCTTCTCTTTCCCTTGTCTCTCTCTCTGTCTTGCTTCTGTATTCGAGCACATGAAAACCAAAGTGAGGGTCTATAGAGTTCGGAATGGAAGTGATTTGGGAATTAATATTTCCCATGATGAAAAGAAATATGTTAAAACCCTTTATTTGCATTTCAAAACTTAACTGACCTTTGCACCCTCATCTCCTGGACCATCTCAGCTTCCTTTGTGAAATCCTCAGGGGTGGTTGTATGCATTTGGAGAGAATAATTTTCTTTCAGTCCATCCACGTGCACTCGGAAGACCTGCAGTGGCAGGTCTAGTAGGCCTGTCTGTCATAGTCTGCTCACAGCCCGCTCTCTGCAAGTTTTTGCTTGGTCTAGTCCAGAGGTCTCAAACTTGCGGCCCGCCGAACAATTTTTTGCGGCCCGCAGACTAATCCACGAACTACAGTTTCTGGTCGTTTTGTGACACTGAAAAGTGTTGGGTAACAGTTGCCTTTTGTAGACCTAGTGCGGCCTGCCAAACGGCTGTGATCTTGCTCTGCGGCCCACATGCTGAGTTGAGTTTGAGACCCCTGACTGAGAAGGATGTGACCCTGTCCTGCTCATTACCACTCGTGTGTATAGCTGAATCCTCGTGAGGGGAAAATGGACTACACTGAGTAAGACCAGTGGTGGGCTGAGTGTGTGCTGGACAAAGTCCATGAAAACAGTGAATGGTGCTCTTTAGTGGAGCTATACTAATTTTATCAGGATGCCTTTAGGAGCTGAGCAAAATAGGTTGTCTTACTTCCTAAGCTGGTCATGTTTTTAAGGACACAACTGACGAGTCAATTTTAACTTTTCCTCGTTACTATTTTGGCTCTTTCCAAATACATTTCTTCTCTCTTCCCTGTGCCCTAAAAAACCCTTTTTTCCCGTATGAATGAGCTCCAATCTGTTTTATGTAGGTAACATTGTCAGGATAGTCTGGCCCAAGCATTTCTTACCAAACGTGGATTTCTAGACAGGATTTTCTGATTTATCCAGAATTCCCAAGTTGGTTGGGGGGAGAATGAAAATAGAATAATTAATGAAGTCTCTTTATTTAGTATTACTGATGTTTAAGCACCTTCTTTTTTAACTTATGCTATTTGGTCAACTGAAAGAATCTAAAAAGGCTAGAAGAAGAAGGATTCTATCTGCCACTTTAGAATAGAAAGGAAATACGGACAGGAAGTACGCAGAATTGGTGTCATTATTCAGAAAGGCCCTAACACTTCTATGAGTCTTGTTCCGTTTCCGTTATTTTTTAGGCTCTCCCCATCTCTTCTTACCCTCTCCCTTCCAGAAAATAATTTGAAGAGCTTTCAGATAAACTTTTTTGATTAGTTTTATTGTTTTTTTCCCCTTTTATTTTTTTGGTTAGCCTTCTCTTCTAAAAGCTAGTATCTGGCCTGACCAGGTGGTGGCACAGTGGATAGAGCGTCGGACTGGGATGCAGAAGACCCAGGTTCAGGACCCTGAGGTCGCCAGCTTGAGTGCAGGCTCATCTGGTTTGAGCAAAGCTCACCAGCTTGGACCCAAGGTCACTGGCTTGAGCAAGGGGTTACTCGGTCTGCTGAAGGCCCGCGGTCAAGGCACATATGAGAAAGCAGTCAATGAACAACTAAGGTGTCGCAACGAAAAAAAATTGATGCTTCTCATCTCTTTCCCGTCTGTCCCTATCTATCCTTCTCTCTGACTCTATGTCTGTCAAAAAAAATAAAATAAAATAAAAATAAATAAAAGATATCTGGCAGTATATCTTAAGTGGGAGGTAGTTAGGTGGAAGGAAGGCAAACATTTAATTTTACCTACAGAGGCACAGTTTAATTCTTTCTTTGTTAAATAAGAGGACATTTCAGTTAGAGAAGAAAGAAAATTGCAAGTTGAACTCACCAATGTGATGATATAACTCTAAACCAATATAGGCTTTAGTTAAAGGAAATAAGCAAAAGTGATATTTCCATTTTTTCTTTGTGGTAGATTTAGGATTTTGAGGCGTATTAATTTCTCCCAGTTTGGGGATGTTGCACATAAGTTTTATTTATCATATTAAATAACAATCCCAATGTATTTGGTTATAACTTTCATTCCCTCTAGAACATTTGATAGTGTAATGAGAACTTGGGTTATCAATATTCAGAAGCATTTCTTTAGTGATTTTGACTTATCTTCCATGCACAGTTAATATAATTTTTAATTGTAGAACTAGACTTAGAAACAATTAGGGACCTATAAGCAGACAATGTTAAAAGCAGACAGTGTTAATAAGCAGGTGTTAGCGTCTTTGAATGTGCATGGAGTTCTTTAAATCTGTCCTGAGACTGAGGAGCCAAGAAGCCCCATTGTATTTTTATAAGTTTAAATGAAGCACTTTGTTTATTTATAAAAATAATCCAGTTTAAAGCATGTAGATACATTGGGAAAATACATTCTTTTTACATTAGTCTCTCAAGGCTTATTTGATTTAGAAAATAGATTATTAAGCAAAGTTTGTCAGTCTTATGTCATTTAGGGAGCATGAAGCTAAATTTACTTGAACCATTTTACCTGCAGGGTCACTGGTGTATTTGCAGATATACTTATAATCAGTTTCTCTATTTTGGTTCTGTCTCTACCACAACAAAACAGCTACGACTTTAGTGAAACAAACTCAGTCTCACCGTTTGAAGGAATGAAATGATTCAGTACAAATGTTCCACCTGTTTTATTCCATGCAGATAAAACCTCTTCTGTATAAATCTGAATGAATAACTAACAGTACTCAGTTCATCTACTTATCACTGCTAATCTACTTAGCTTCTTGTGCTAAATAAGGGATTAGGCCAGATGACTAATAATGGTCCCTTCAGTGTTAAAATGCTCTGGTTTTATACAAGAAACCCTCACAAAAGAAAGAATACAGATTTAGGAACTGTTTTCCCTGATCATAAGAATTTTTTTTTTCCTGAAGTTGGAAACGGGGAGGCAGTCAGACAGACTCCTGCATGCGCCTGACTGGGATCCACCCAGCATGCCCACCAGGGGGTGATGCTCTGCCCATCTGGGGCATTGCTCTGTTGCAACCAGGGCCATTCTAGCGCCTGAGGCAGAGGCCATGGAGCCATCCTCAGCGCCCGGGCCAACTTTGCTCCAATAGAGCCTTGGCTGCGGGAGGGGAAGAGAGAGACAGAGAGGAAGGAGAGGGGGAGGGGTGGAGAAGCAGATGGGTGCTTCTCCTGTGTGCCCTGGCTGGGAATCGAACCCGGGACTCCTGCACTCCAGGCTGAAGCTCTACTACTGAGCCAACCGGCCAGGGCCATGAATTTTTTTTAAAGAAGGCATTGCGATGGTAAGAATGTAATCAAATTGAGCACCTAGATTTTTGTTTCCCATCTCACTTTTGTCAGCTAGTGTTCAGAAGGAATCGCAGATGGCTAATACATTTTTTTTTTCCTATGCAGATCTGAAAACCATGAGTGAACGCCTCAAGAATAGGTACTACGTGTCTAAGAAATTATTCATGGCAGACTTACAGCGAGTCTTTACCAATTGCAAAGAGTACAACCCCCCCGAGAGTGAATACTACAAATGTGCCAATATCCTGGAGAAGTTCTTCTTCAGTAAAATTAAGGAAGCTGGATTAATTGACAAATGATCCCCACCCCCTGCTTCTTAGAAACTCATCAAGCAGTGTGCCTAAAGTAAGGTGGCTTAGTTTTACAAAGAATTGGACCTAATATGTTGAAGATACTTAAAATGTAATAATTAGCACTTTTGAAAAACAAACAAAAACCTCCTCTTAGTTTTTCAGATATGTATTTAAATCGAAGTCATAGAACATTTTTATTTTATGACATAGATTTTAATCTATTTACTACTATGAAAGTAACTTTTCTATGGCATGTCCACTAGCTGAATATTCATTCAATAATAGGTGATCAGGGGTTTCCGCAAACCTCTCTGTGAGGAAATTAAATTGCACATAGTACCAAGATTTGGGGGAAGTCAGAAAAATTTCAGACCGTGAATGTTTCCATTTTTTTCTAATGGAATGTGAGAGTTTATTTTTATTTTTTTCTGAAGGATTTTAAGGAAGGGATACATGAGAAAAAGCCCGAAAAAGGTGAAATATGTGATGTTTGAAGTCTCATTGTAGACTTTATATATATATTTTTGAAAAACACTCATCTAGATGAGGTGCTTTGAGCAGTTCTGAAAAAATGCAGTGCCAGAGAAGCAACTGCTTTGATTCCTAAGGAAAAAACTTCTAAATAATGCAAACTTTTTTTATAAGCATCTGGGTTTTTTGATAATTTTCTCTACTTACAACAAACTTGTGAGTGCATAACCACTATTTTAATAATTATTTTTCTCTACACAAATGTGTAATATTATATTGGACTTTGCTTATGCAGGCCATAAGTTCCAAAAGGCAATTTCCTGGGCCACAAAGACGTAAATTTGAAAACACTTGAAATTGAATCAATGTGCTTTTAATAGGAAACGAGGTATAATCTATATATATATATATCAAATATGAATTCTTGTTCTAATAAATGAGGATTTTTTTTCCTTTTCTGTAAAACACAATACCCTGCCGAACATGTGCATATGGACGTTTTTCCTTTCTGCATCTTCAGATTGTGTATATTCATTGTCTAAGGTGAATTAAGTTGCCACCAAGATTTGCTGTCAATATTTCAACCCTTACATTGGCGTATAGACCCAGCATACTCCCACTAAAATCCATCATCCAACCTTACTAACCTGCCTTGGGATTCCGGCCTTGTGCTTGGATTTAGTTCCTGATTCACACTACATAAATCAGTGGGACAGCTGCCATCCAACTCTGGGAGGGCCAACTAATGTAAAACAACTGAAGGCCACCTCAGTGGTCTCAACACTAATTTTTGTGACATGAATTTATAAACTGATTTTTGTAAAGAACTAGGTTTTAAAAGGGTATTTAACTTGATGTTTTCTATCAGCATACAGGAATTAAGACGACCATTAAATTAGTCACTAAAAACAGTTGCCAGAGATAATCTGCACGAAGGGAAAAAATCTTGCAAATGACTATTAAGTTGGAAGTATTGTTTTTAATATGTAAGGGATATTCAGAACGCTCACGATGAAAAATGCCTCGACTTTTTTAAGCAGAAGAAACCACCTTGAGTGGCATCTAGATTTCTAATGAAGAATGATGATACTGTTTGGATTAAGTATCTTGGACTGGTTTTAAACAGTGCTTTGTACTGGCTCTGCCGAAGCATCTGTCCAGCTTGGTATCCTGTGAAAGTTTGTTATTTTCTGAGTAGACATTCTTATAGAGTATTGTCTTTAAAATCAGATTGTCTCTTCTATATTGAAAGCATTTTTATGTTTTCTAATTTAAAAATTAATATTTTCTTATAGATCTTGTGCAATAAAGCTGAAGTAGGATGTGTGGATTTTGCAGATGCTTTAACAGCTGATAAAATTTTACATTTGTAAAATTAATATATTGTACTGGTACAAAATAGTTTTAAATTATATTTTAAAAAGCTCTGAAATCTTGTGGTCTGTTTTCTTCTATCTAGCAGATTGATTTTTGTTTTTTTTTTAAAGCGAGACAGAGAGTGAGAGAGACAGGAAGGGAGAGAGATGAGAAACATCACTTTAGTTGTTCATTAATTACTTCTCATATGTGCTTTGACGGGGGGGGGGGGGGGTGGTGTTCCAGCCCAGCCAGCGACCTTGGGCTTAAGCCAGCGAACATGGGATCCTGTCTATGATTCCACGCTCAAGCTGGCGATCTTGCATTCAAGCTGGTGAACCTGCGTTTAAGCCAGTGACCTCAGGGTCCCAAGCCAACACCCTATCCACTGTGCCACTGCCTGGACAGGCCCATATGACCTCCTAATGTTATTCAAAATGCTGACTATAGGAAAATAATGCTATATATCCTGTTGAGGTGGGAGAGGGCCCACCAAAGACCACCCCTCTTCCCTTCTGAATTCTGAACGGAGAAGTCAAGAGCAGAAGGCATATATGGTTGCCAAAATATCTTCTTGCCGGAAGTTTCATTAAGAGTTTATTTGAGCCAAACTGATGACATATGCTAGGAGCAAGATCTCAAATGCTCCTTCAAAATATCTTTCTTAATAATAAAATGGATGTTGGAGACTATGGCTTATATATGAGTGGAAAATGGGGTTTCTAATAGTGAGCCATAGAATGTAAGATATTCAGAATACTCACAGTGAAAAAAATGCCTCAACTTTTTCAGGTATAAGAAACCAGCTTGAATGGCATCTAGATTTCTAATGAAGAGTGATAATACTGTTTGGATAAGTATCTTGGACTAGTTAGTTTTAGACAGTGCTTTGTGCTGGCTCTGCCAAAGCATCTGTCGAGCTGGACGTCCTGTGGAAGTTTGTTATTTTCTGGGTAGACACAGAGTGTCGCCAGCCCCGCTGCTCGCTTCCCCCTCTAAGGGCACGGCCTTTATCATTAAGCCCAGTGCACGGCCAGGAGCCACCGTGCTGTCTCAAGGCAGCCAACTCTGAAGAGGCACGTGATGGACGAACAGAACAACCCAGTGCCCTTCCTTTCTCTGGGTCACCAATTAGGAAGGTCCGCCCAGAGGGGGAGTGAATGAGGGGGGGAGGGGAGCCAGGGGGTGATGGATGTTTTTCTACAGGAAAGTAACCATTGGGAATAATGGAGGTAAATTTCCCTCTCTCCCCACCCCTCATAGCCATAGTCAAAAATTTTTGTAATGTTTTCTATTATTCAACACATCATTAAAAACTGGTTGTAGTCATTAGAAGAAAATAGTAGAAAGACTTTGAGGTTTTCCCATTATCTGAAAGTAAAACTTATATAAATTATTAAACATAAGAAGCAGAAATAGGATTGGACTGAGTTGTGCTATGGATAGGTTAATACTGTGTCATCCACTTTAAGCTGACACATTTCAGACCAACGCTCAGTGTTTAAGAGTCTAAGAGCCGCACAAGGCAGGCTCACTGGTGGCAGCCATTGGTCTTTCCCCTATTGTGCTGAGCTGTTCTGCTCTGCCCCTAACTAGCATTCTCCTTTCAGCAAAGACCCCAAAGAAAAGAGGGCAGCTACTTTGGAATATCAAGTCATAATGACTGCAAGAGGTAGTAATTAAGTTGGCTATTTTTTTTTTTCAGCATCTTGAAACATATGTTTACATTTCTTGACTATTCGCTTTTTTTCCTGGCAGAAAAGAGGGGAGACTGTGTTGAGGGTGGTGGTTGGAGACAGAGAAAGAGGTGGCAAGGACTGAAGTCATTGTCTCTGCTTGAGTCCTAAGGCTTGTGGTGGTTAGTGCGATTTATTGACCTTCTCCTTTGGGTGCGTCGAGGCTATTCATATAAGTTATGATGGATATCAGCAGGGCAAAAGTAGTGTTAGTAATGTCACAGGGGAAGAGGTGAAGAATGAACTTAAAGAGAAACAGAAAGCAAGCGGGTGGCCAGGTACACTGGAGGGAGAGCTTCAGTAAAGGAAACAGAAGATGCTGAGGAGGGGAGAACATGCAGGCGTCGTGGAAAGTCCTCTACTGTATTTTGTGTATACTTACGTCATGGAAAAAGGAAGCTGTTTCATGATGACAAAGCTGGAGATTTTCTTCGGGTTTCTTAAAAAGTAGTATAATTTCCATAAAGCAGAGAAAAGCAAGAACAACAAGTTAACTTTCTGGCTTGCTTTGTAACTGGGAAGTCCAGTATAACCTTGGCCGTTAGATTAAAAAAATGAGAAACATGAACAATTTATGTGTGATTTTCTGAGCTAAACCAAAGGTTGTCAGTTTTAGTTTATCTAGGTTTAAAGTTCTTTAAGAGTAATCCACTGGAGAACTTGTTTGATCTTCTAGAAATAATGCACGTGTTCACATATGTGCACTTCTTGCACACAAGTTTACTGGTTCTTGGACTCTTCCTAAAATTCATTGACTCTGTTCTTTGCTCTCTGTTAACCTCCCACTTTCTATTAGATGGACATCTAATTTATGCTTTAAAATGCCCAAGAACGGAGGTCTGCCTTTCTGTGCAATAGCCTGTCCAACCACAGAATTGGCACAGGGCTATAAGGAAGTCCTTGGGTTTGGTTGCTGTGGGCTGTTTCAGAGTTGGAGTACACACTTGGTTCATCATAAGTGTGTGATCAAGCTCTAACTCAAATCTTTTTTCCCAGACTATTTAGTGTGCGAGCGCTGTTCCTCTCCTCAACACCCAGACACACCAGTTGTAGCTGTGTGCTCTAGCCCTTCTATATATTTGTGAACATTTTACAAATGTGAGTTGCCAGCATTTTTTTTTTTTTTTTTTTTTTTTGGTATTTTTCTGAAGCTGGAAACGGGGAGAGACAGTCAGACAGACTCCCGCATGCGCCCGACCGGGATCCACCCGGCACGCCCACCAGGGGGCGACGCTCTGCCCACCAGGGGGTGATGCTCTGCCCCTCCGGGGCGTCGCTCTGCCGCGACCAGAGCCACTCTAGCGCCTGGGGCAGAGGCCAAGGAGCCATCCCCAGCGCCCGGGCCATCTTTGCTCCAATGGAGCCTCACTGCGGGAGGGGAAGAGAGAGACAGAGAGGAAGGAGAGGGGGAGGGGTGGAGAAGCAGATGGGCGCTTCTCCTGTGTGCCCTGGCCGGGAATCGAACCCAGGACTTCTGCACGCCAGGCCGACACTCTACCACTGAGCCAACCGGCCAGAGCATACAAGTTAATTTAAATAGATACTTTTCAAGCATGTGTAGCTTCAGGAAGTTCCTTAAGCATTCCCTTGTTCCCTTCCCAACCTCAAAATAGTCACCATCACAGGGTCCTGTCTGTAGGGAAACTCTGGAGCTTCCACTGGTCTAGTGTTGACACTATAGAAAGGAAGGGACAGTCTGCCAAGGGGGCACTTAAGGAAAGCCTCCCAGAGGAAATGACTTTTAATCTGTGTGCTGAAACATGAATCCGCATTGATTTAAGGCAAAATTTGGAGGAAGGCAGGCAGGCAGATACAGCACAGGCTGAGAAGTCCATGGAGCAGTCGGAGAATCAGAGGATGGAGAACCCAACAGGAACGAAGTGGCAGAGAGCAAAGAGGAGTAGTGTGAGATTGCATAGTGCCGTTATAGGCCATATTGAAATACTGGATTTTATTTTAGGGAAATGGGAACTGGCTGTTAAGTATGATCAAATTTTTGTCGTAAGTAGTATGAGCTCAAAAAAATCAGGAAACATGAGCAAACAAATCCTAATCCAAAGTCAGCAGACAGAAAAAATACCAGATTTTGACACCTAATGTGAGAAGACACCAATACTCTGAAAGAAAACAGATGCTTATAATTGTTAAAAATCGAGACTACCACCACTGGGTAGAGAAGATAGTGAAGTTTTGAGGAAGTTAGAATTTGACAGCAGAGTATTTATTGCAGAAGAAGGACTTCTGTAGAGAAAGAGCTCCGGAATTCTGCTCAGGGGTCGGCCTCGAGTCTTAGCTGAATACTGATCTGCACAGACCGATTCCCTCATGTATGAGACGCACCTTAATGTTGGGGCCTGAATTTTTTGGGTGAAATATATTACATAAAGTTATCGAACTCAAGTTTTATTCATTATAACATTCATACAACTCATCACTATCAAAACTCCCATCCATTAGTTTGTCCTCATCTGTGTCGGATGACAAATCACTGTCTTCAACAATGAGCGCAAAATTAAGCGCGAAAAAGCGGGAAATGCAAGTAAAACCATCTACAACCACTGTATAAGATGCACCCAGTTTTTAGACCCCAAATTTTTCGCAAAGGGTGCATCTTATACATGGGGGAATACAGTATGTAGCTTGCAACTTTATGAAGCTAGGGAAAGAAGAGCTGTGTGGTACAGAATAGTCACAGGCAATGGTACGCTCGGAGCTGACTCAGTGCTGGGAATCTATGCGCCCTGCAGCCAGAGTAGACAGCCCTTGTTAAACACATGGCACAGGCTCTGGCCGGTTGGCTCAGTGGTAGAGCGTCAGCCTGGCGTGCGGGGGACCCGGGTTCGATTCCCGGCCAGGGCAAATAGGAAAAGCGCCCATTTGCTTCTCCACCCCCGCCCCACTCTCCTTCCTCTCTGTCTCTTCCCCTCCCGCAGCCAAGGCTCCATTGGAGCAAAGATGGCCCGGGAGCTGGGGATGGCTCCTTGGCCTCTGCCCCAGGCGTTGGAGTGGCTCTAGTCGCGGCAGAGCGACCCCCCCCCCCCAGGGGCAGAGCATCGCCCCCTGGTGGGCAGAGCGTCGCCCCTGGTGGGCGTGCCGGGTGGATCCTGGTTGGGCGCATGCGGGAGTCTGTCTGACTGTCTCTCCCCGTTTCCAGCTTCAGAAAAATACAAACACATGGCACATTCAGTGCAGTCTGCAGATGTATCTTAGTGCTGGGGCTAAAGGTGCCCTAGAGGCAAAGCTACCCTAGATCTGTCCCGAAAGCCTAAAACCAAGCCTAGAAAGGATCAAGCTGATTTCCAAGTAACTTAATTGGCCAACAAAACAGTTCAAAACTCTTTAAAGGACTATTAATACACTTATAAAAATGTTAAATTCCCAGTGCATCAATAAAAAATTACAAGATATACAAAGCAGGAGAGAAATACATAACTAAAAGAAAAACTACTAATAAACTGACCCAGATATGAAAGATAATGGAATTAGACAAGGATATTAAAACAGCATTTATAAGCATAAGTATGCTCAAGGATATAAAAAAGTCACGAATACAATGAAGAAAATATATATAAGGGTGGGCAAAATTACATTTCCAGGTATGAGTACATGAAAGTTTATTTTTTGTACTTATTAATTATTGTATTATTTATTTGTATAACAACCATAAACCTACTTTTGCCCACCCCTGTATATAAAAAGAACCATATCGAGTTTGCAGAGGTGAGAAATTCACTGGATGCAGCAGAAGAAAATATAAGTAAACTTGGCAATAGAAGTTATCCAAAATGAAGCATAAAGGAAAAAATGATGAAAAGTCACAAGCAAAATTAGAATATCTTTTAATGAAAATGAAGCCACAGCATATCGACATTTGTGAGGTGCAGCTATTACAGTGCTTAAGGGGAAAATTATAGCATTAAAATATTCACATTCAAATAAGACAGGTCTTAATTCAGCTTACATTAAGATCGAAAAAAAGCAAATTAAACCCAAAGTAGAAGAATATGAAGGCGTACAAATCAGTGAAATAGGAAATAACAAAAAGATAAATCAGTGATATAACCAATTCTTTAAAATATTGGATAACTTCTAACTAGACTGATCAAGATAAAGGAGAAAGCACAAAGTTACCAATATCAGGAATGGAAGAGGACATAACTAGAGCTCTTACATGCAAGATACTAAAAGGATAAGGGAATGTTTTAAACATCATGCTGACTCATTTTATCACTTAGACAAATGAGCAAAACTGACCAAAGAAGAAATATAAAACCTAAACCTCCCATTGCAATGAAATAGACTAAATTCATAATGAAAAACTTTTTTTCAAAGAACTCAAGGTACAGATGGCTTCACTAATCTGTTGAACATTTAAGGAAAAATATCAAATTCAGAAAATAGGTATTTTTCAGAAAACATGAGGATTGTATTACCATGACTCTAGAGCCAGAAAAAAATATTACAAGGAAATTATAAACCAGTAACTGAGGAATTATAACCCATGTAAATAAAGACAAAGAAGAGTAAGTATCTAGAATATAAAGAACCTGTACTAAAAAAAAAGTTTTAGTAGGAAAGTGGGCAAAAGATACAAGCAATTCATAGAATGAGAATGATCAATAAATGTGAATTTTCACAAGTAATTAACTCAATAAAATCTAAATTAAAAACCATTTTACACTCATTTTTTTAATGTTCAATGACACCAGTTGCTATTGTGTGGGGAAACTGGAAATGTAGACTGCAATTGGGGGAGTGATATGCTCCCTGTGTCACTGTGAGGGCCGCCCCACTTCTAGCCATCCCCTTCACGGAAACGCACGCGTGTACGAGGACGCAGAATAGTCCTGCAGCAAGACTGTACTAATGAAACAGTGGAAACAAACCGTTTCTCAAAAGATGATTTATATAACAAAATACTGTATAACAATGAAAATAATCTACATTTGCCAATATGGATAAATCTCAAAAACAAGGTTGAGTTACAAGTCAGTTACCAAAAAAAAAAAAAGATATATATATATATATATATATATATACACACACACAATAGAACATTCATGTAAAATGTTAAAACACAAAACAATTTTTAACAGTCTACAGATAAATGCTAAGGATACAGAAACATTAAAAGAAGAAAATCACCAAATTTAAAATAATGATTTGAAGAGAAAGCAAAGGGAAGAATCGAAGTTAGATCAGAGAATGTTAGCAGAGAAAGACTAGTGACGGCAGTAAATGGACTGGCGCAGGATTTGACAAACTTCCAGTGAAGGGCTGGAGAATAAATATTTGAGGTTGCAGGCCAAAAAGCTGAAATCAAAGTTATTTTATGTGAGTACTTAATTAGGGTTAAATTTAATATATCATTTTTTAATCACCAAAACTGATTAGCCAGGATTTGATTATTTCCCAAACAGTTAAAAACATGAAAAAACCAGGTATAGCCTGCGGACCACACAAAAGCCAGCCAGGGCTGTGCTGGGCCAGATACTGTGTTTTGTTCACTGCGGGCCCGCAGCGGCACTGTCCAATAGAGGATTCTGTGCTGATGGAAGTATTCTGTATCTGCATTGTCCCCAAGAGAGCAACTTAACCACTAGCCCTACGTGGATACTGAGTTTTGGAAATGTGGCTACAAGGACTGAGAAATTAAAAATTTTTTTTAAAGATTTTATTCATTTTTTGAGATAAGAGAGAAGAGGGGGAGGAGTAGGAAGCATCAACTCCCATATGTGCCTGGACCGGGCAAGCCCAGGGTTTCGAACCAGCAACCTCAGCATTCCAGGTTGATGCTTTATCTACTGCACCACTGCAGGTCAGGCTAAATTTTAAATTTTATTTTATTTTAATTTAGGTAGCCATTCAAGAGTTTTTGTGAATTTAAAGAACAGGTGTAGGGGTGTGGGAACAAGAGACTGATGTGAAAGCAGTGTAGATGAATCAGGGAGCACTGCCATTTTTTTTTTTTAAACATAGGATTTTATTTATTTATTTATTTATTTTTAATTTTTTTAAATTTAATTTTATTTATTCATTTTAGAGAGGAGAGAGAAAGGAAGAGAGAGAGAGAGAGAGGAGAGAGAGACAGAGAAGGTGGGGAGGAGCTGGAAGCATCAACTCCCATATGTGCCTTGACCAGGCAAGCCCAGGGTTTCGAACCGGCGACTTCAGCATTTCCAGGTCGAGGCTTTATCCGCTGTGCCACCACAGGTCAGGCCGGGAGCACTGCTATTTGAGAACAGGGACATGTCAGTTTAAAGGCAGAAAGGAGCACATGGCTTTGGAGGTCAGGAGTCAAATTCTGGCTGATGGAAAGGATTTGGCGTGAATGATACAGAACGCAGAAAGGTAGGAGATACAGTCAAGGAAATTTGAGGTCAAGGTTGGAAGAGTTCCCCAGAAAAACAGAATCTGTTGGTCATGGACTGGAGATTCCACAATGGAAGGCTGAGAGGAGTTAGGTTGAGAGCCTGGTGGGGGAACTAAGGGTTCAGGCAGAGATTATAAAGAAAACCAGAGTGTGGAGGGAGAATTGTCCTAGAAGGACGAGAACAGTGAAAGTAAGATGACCAGATATACACTCCTCAGTATTTGAAGAAAAACATAAACACTATCTTATACAAATTTTATTGCCTTTAAAAATGGACAACTCCAGTGCTTTTAAAGTTTAGAGGTATAGATAAGCAGTGGATTCAAACTTTCAAGACCGAACTAGTTCCCTCTCACTGGCTGATCAAAAGTACAAAAAAACCCTTGGCATTCATATATTTAACAATTGAGGTTTTTGACTAGGTAAGTATCCTGAAAGCCCATGATATAATAACTAGTGATTTTGCTGAATTATCACTTTGAACAATATACACCCAGAGCACAGGGTTGAGTTACTTACCTGGTCCCTCAGCCTAAGCAACCATAATTCTCTAGTCATGAGCTCATATACATTTTATCTGAAAAATTAAATACAATAATGGTACAAGGAAGACACAAACAATAGGGTATACCCTACTGTGAATGTCAAGAATTTATTTTAGTCAATTATAGAAGGAGTTTCAAAAGATCCTCAGCCTGTTTTCAAAAATCATTCTTGTATTCCTCATTAAAGGGACAAATAAAAGGGCCAGAATCTTATCAGTGAAATATTTTAATAATCATTATTAATTTCTAAAATGTTGGTATAAGATATATTTTGACTAAAACTAGAGGTTTTAGGCAGTATAAGAAATCTAACTATAATAGTGCCTAAGTCCAGTTATTTATATTTAAAAAAAAAAAGCCAAATCTATTAAAGGTTTGTGAAAAAAGATCATATTTAAAGTACAGTTATAAGAAAAGTGCATAATCTAGAGTCTCATCAAGAGGACGTCTTATGGCAATAATTCAGCCCACTTGTGTGCTATTTCACAGAATCTCTCTCGGAGCAATGGAAGGGGGTGTAGATCCAAGAAATACTTCATCGTTTCTGCTTCATTCTTTTTTTTTAGAACTGCGCCTGGAATGAGTTTTTTGCTTGAAAATAGGAGAATTCAAGAAACACAAATCTGTAAAAGGGTCCCCTCTTCTTAGTTTCCTATAAAGATAAAAGAAAAGCTCTTTAGCACCTCAATACTAACTTACTCTTTAGTCAAAAGTTATTGTAAAATATTCCAGTGTTAATACTCACTTCAATTTTTTACCAGAATTTTATATTTCAAATAAGACTCATTCTTTTTTTTTCTTCTTCTTTTTTTTTTTTTTAGCGAGAGAGATGAGAGAGACAGAGGGACATACAGGTAGGGAGTGAAACAAGAAGCATCAAGTCTTCGTTGTAGCACCTTAGTTGCTCACTGATGCTTTGATGGGACGCTATAGCAGAGGGAGTGACCCCTTGCTCAAGCCAGCAACCTTAGGCTCAAGCCAGCGATCATGGGGTCATGTCTATGATCCCATGCTCAAGCTAGCGACCCTGTGCTCAAGGTGGATGAGCCCACGCTCAAGCTGGTGACCTTGGGGTTTCAAACCTGGGTCCTCTGCGTCCCAGTCCAATGCTCTATCCACTGCGCCACCGCCTGGTCAAGCAAGACTCATTCTTGAATAAAGTTCAATAACCTTACCCCCAAAAATATATCATTAAAAGTAAGTTTCTGGCCCTAGCTGGTTGGCTTAGTGGTAAAATGTTGGCTTAGCGTGTGGAAGTCCTGGGTTTGATTCCCAGTCAGGGTGCACAGGAGAAGTGACCATCTTCTTCACCACCTCTCCCCCTTTTCTCTCTCTTTCTCTTTGTCTTCTGCAGCCATGGCTCAAATGGTTTGAGCAAGTTTGCCCTGAGTGGCTGAGGATGGCTCCATGGCCTCGCCTCAGGCTCTGAAGTAGCTTGGTTGCTGAGCAACAGAAGCAGTGACCCTAGATGGGCAGGGTATCACTGGGTAGGGGGCTTGCCAGGTGGATCCCAGTTGGGGCACATGTGGGAATCTCTCTTTCTTCCTCCCCGCCTCTCAATTAAAAATAAATAAATAAAAAGTGAGTTTCCACAAATTACTTACGAAGCGAGTGTGGGTTCCTTATAGTTCACGCTGGTTGTGCACCTACGCTTAGGCAGACACACTGCTGGACTGTCTTTATTCTCTTTTGGAGAAAGAGAAAGTTTTCTCAATTTCACTTCAGGACACAAGGGGATATTGGTGACATCCTTCAGGCTTAAATGAGGGGACTGGTGGGTTTCAGGCACTGCACCTACAAAAACAACATTTACTGAATATGGGTTCTCCCCCCAAGAAAACACCCAGGGGAAATAATATTGTATGTAATTACATATCCTAAATGTATACAAAATCCAGCACTTTATAATATAGATTTTTGTAACTTGTTCATCATTTTTTCGTCCCAGATAATACTGAAATATTGTAGATGTGAAGAACTGACACAATAGTTTAAAGTCTCAATAATTAAAAAAAATAAAATTTTTCTAGGATACTTGGGCATAATGAATTAAACTGGAATTCCATTTTAGTCACACCTTGCCTTTCAGAATCATCAAGGCCTCTTTCAGTGCCAAAGTGGCTTCATTATAGCCTTATAAAGCTACTTAAACTCATTCTATTAAGTAAATGAGAACTCTAAATCATGCTCTGTAAACCAGGAGAAACGTGGTTTCCTTCAGGAAAGCTAGTAGGTGAAAGGTTACCCAATGTTTTTCCTGTCATAGGCATCCAGATTATTCTACTTTGTAACTACATTTACATTGGGAGACTGATAGCTAGCATACAGTAAGGGCACTGCAAGACAAACCAGCTCTTCCAATAGCTTTAAAAAACAAATCATTCCCCAAGAAAAACTAAACTGTATCTGTAAAATGACTTTATATTTAGTGACCTGTTCTCCAGAGTTATCTGTGTTGCAAATATTTATTTTTCCCCCCACATAAGCATACTGTACTAATTATTCTAATTTTCAATTTGGAAAATATGGTTAAGCAGTACCATCAGATCAGTTGTTGTATTCTGGAAAGTCTAAAGTTATGTACAAATCCCCCAGGAACTTGTGGAAAAGGTGCAGATTCTGACTCAAGAGTATGCACGGGGACAGCCTGAGATTCTGCGGTTGTAAGAAATTTCCAGGCAAAGCTGATGTTGAAGGTTCAGGAACCACACTTCGATGAACACTATTTAGAATGTACCTTTTCTTTTAAAAACTCACAGAAATTTTCAAATGTATACTTGTACATGCCCTGGCCAGGGATCAAACTCGCAACCTCCATGCCCTGGGAGCATGCTTTATTAACTGAGCCACCAGCCAGGGCTATAAATATCTTATAAAACAATACTAAGCCCATCATCGGCTTGAGCGCGGGGTTGCTGGCTGGAGTGTGGGATCACAGACATGACCCCATGGTCTCTGGCTTGAGCTCAGAGTCGCTGACTTGAGGAAGAGGTCACTCTGCTGCAGTCCCTGGTCAAGGCACATATGAGAAAGCAATCAATAAACAACTAAGGAGACTAAAGAGTTGCAACGAAGAATTGATGCTTCTCATCTCTCTGCTTTCCTGTCTGTACCTGTCTGTCCCTCTCTTTTTCAGAACAAACAAATAAATAGAATAATAAGCCCATCAATTGAGGAAAGTGCTTTTTTGGTCTTATTAGCCTAAATAATAATTTATGAACTAGTAAATTATTTAAAAGCATGGTTCCTGTCTAATCGAATATGAAAATATAAGCAAAAACATTAAAATGATAGTCACTGGATTTAAGTTTAATTTTTCATTCAAGGGGGATGTTTCAAGTGAGTATATAAAAGATACTTTAATTCAACTTAACTTCAAAAAAAAGTGTTTTCCTTGTCTTGGAAGGCTTCATTTACTGAAAGTAAAAATGCTTCCTCAACTCTACGGCTCACAAAAATGAGGGGATGTTTCAAAATGAATATGAAACTATAAAATATCCCCTCATTTTTGTGAGCATAGTATGTGTTCTTTTTTTTTTTTTTTTTTTTTTTTTTCATTTTTCTGAAGCTGGAAACGGGGATAGACAGTCAGACAGACTCCCGCATGCGCCCGACCGGGATCCACCCGGCACGCCCACCAGGGGCGGTGCTCTGCCCCCCAGGGGGGGATGCTCTGCCCATCCTGGGCGTCGCCATATTGCGACCAGAGCCACTCTAGCGCCTGAGGCAGAGGCCACAGAGCCATGCCCAGCGCCCGGGCCATCTTTGCTCCAATGGAGCCTTGGCTGCGGGAGGGGAAGAGAGAGACAGAGAGGAAAGCGCGGCGGAGGGGTGGAGAAGCAAATGGGCGCTTCTCCTATGTGCCCTGGCCGGGAATCGAACCCGGGTCCTCCGCACGCTAGGCCGACGCTCTACCGCTGAGCCAGCCGGCCAGGGCGTGTTCTTCTTTAAAAAAAAAACTTAAGTAATTTATTAGGGTGACATTGGTTAATACGATCACACAGGTTTCAGGTGTACAATTCTAGAACACATCAACTGTACATCGTACTGTGTGCTCACCACTCAAGTCAGGTCCTCTTCCGTCCCCATCTATTCCTCCCACACCTCTTCTACGTCCCCCCGCACCTCTTCTACGTCCCCCCGCACCTCTTCTACGTCCCCCCGCACCTCTTCTACGTCCCCCCGCACCTCTTCTACGTCCCCCCGCACCTCTTCTACGTCCCCCCGCACCTCTTCTACGTCCCGCCGCACCTCTTCTACGTCCCCCCGCACCTCTTCTACGTCCCCCCGCACCTCTTCTACGTCCCGCCGCACCTCTTCTACGTCCCCCCCGCACCTCTTCTACGTCCCCCCGCACCTCTTCTACGTCCCCCCACCGTTTGTTCTGAAAGAGGATTTAAATTAGTTTAAAGCAGTTCAGAGCAACACGACTGTGATTTCCACCCTGGGCCCCCACTATTTAAGCTGACTGTTACTTCTCCCAGAGAGACAGATGGCAGGTCTCTAAGCTCTCCCGGAGAAACAGATGGTAAGTACAGTATATAAGCACCAGGAATGATCATTTATCATAAACATTAAAAATGCGGGCAAACCAGTAGATCACTTACTGGTCGGAGTCTCTGCTGGCTGAGAATCCTCCACCTCTTTTTCCTTCCGACCTCTCAGTGCCCTTTTAGAGCGAGGCCTGGTGGCTGGGCTCCTGTCTGGTTCGCTGGTGAGACTCTGAATGTTCTTGCAAGTGGGCACATAGAGGTCATCAGAATCGTCTCCCCAATCATCTGACTCACAGCTGCTCACGTCGGACACATTGCTGGTTTCTCTCTCAGAATCGTTGGTCATTTTCTGTCGGAAAGGAGTGAGATGAATGCCTTCTTCCGAATTAAAATTGTAAGCGTCATTGGAAGAGATAAAATTATCCACCTTTTTTTTGGAAACAGGTTTTTTATTTTTACTTTTGCTCCGTTTATACTTAGATCCCAATTTTGATTTCCTTCTGTTAGCTTTTTTTTTCTCTTCTCTTTTTCTTCCTTGTGCATCTCTATGTTTATTTTTAGTTTGCTCAGATTTATACTCTAAAATGTCTTCTTTTGTTTTAGCAGATCTTTCTGGGTGAATCAGCTTTGGTGATAAGTTAATTTGATCCTTGTTCCACTGACAAACATTTTCTTCCACGTTTTCAGACACGTACATGTTTACTAGTGGGTCCACAAACCTAATTGTTTCCAATCCAAAAGACTGTTCTGATATATGACTGATTTCAAAATTATCCAAGGTGTTGAATTGGTGTTGATTATTCAACTGTTTCTTCAAATTGCGACGGAGAGATACAGTTCTAGGTAAGGTCTTATCAATAGATTTATCTTCATCTGAATCGAAATCAAACCCCAGTCTCTCATGAGGAACAGTAGATATTTGCTCTGAGAATTAAAAAAACAAGAAAAAGTTTTACTTTATGGAGATTTTAATTTCAAGAATCTTAGAACTCAAAGTAAAAAATAGAATAAATGAAAAGTCATTCTATAGTTTCCCCACATTTACTATATAAATAAAAATCTGGGAAACTAATATTATCAATTTATTTCACAACGATTGATAGCTTTGATGTGAACTATAGAAGAATTTTATATAGCCTACAAAAATATTCTAACTTGGGGTTTTATGTGCCCCTTATTTAAAGAATAACTATACTGCTCACAAAAATTAGGGAATATTTCAAAAGAAACTAGTTTTGTTTTTTTTTTCTTTTTCTGAAGCTGGAAACGGGGAAGCAGTCAGGCAGACTCCCGCATGCGCCCGACCGGGATCCACCTGGCACGCCCACCAGGGGGCGATGCTCTGCCCATCCGGGGCGTTGCTCTGTCGCTACCAGAGCCACTCTAGCGCCTGGGGCAGAGGCCAAGGAGCCATCCCCAGCGCCCGGGTCATCTTTTTGCTCCAATGGAACCTCGGCTGCGGGAGGGGAAGAGAGAGACAGAGAGGAAGAGGGGGGGGGGTGTGGAGAAGCAGATGGGCTCTTCTACTGTGTGCCCTGGCCGGGAATCGAACCCGGGACTCCTGCACGACAGGCCGACGCTCTACCACTGAGCCAACCGGCCAGGGCAAGAATCTAGTTTTTGTAAGCAGAGTGGGTAGATGACTGAAAGGAAAAGAACCTCATATTCCAAAATAGGACAAATACACCAACAAACTGGGAGCTAAGTTCTTTGAGAAATGAGTAAAATTGGGATAATTGGAAAGCCTTTCAGGTAAGAAATATAGTTTGTATTTTTTTAAAAAGTGAGGATATTTGGTGCTGCTTATTCAAATGCTTTCCCTTCTTCAAAGTTTGGTTCAAGCAGAGGACTGATTTTTGAGAATAGGGACACATCGATTTAAAAGCAGAAAGACAGGCATGGCTTTGGAGGTCACTTTGAGTTTAAACCTTAATTCTTACTATGTGGGTTACTTCTTATGGGATAATAGACTTCTGAGTCTGTATGAAATGGGACTGACTGGCCCTAGGTTGCAAGGTTGTTGTGAAAGATAAGTGGACAATGTATGTAAAATGCCTGACGCAGAACTTCACACATTGTTAGGCTCAGTAAATTGCAGCCATAGCCATAGTTATAGCCAAGGTTTCTAATTATAGAATTGGCAAAATAAATGGATGTATTTAAAACTCTTATTATTCTGTGTAAAATAAACAGACTTGCTTTGAGCAGAAAAATACCAGGTGAGAAGACTTAAAAAGTTAAAAAGGAAAACTGGAGGAATCTAATTACGTAATTTGTTCTCAAAGACCTCACTTTGCCCTTAATTATATTGTCAGATTTTCACTTGAATTACCTTCTGTCTGGAATGACTCTCCTTGTCCTGGAAGGTTAGCTTCCTGAAGAGGAGCTTGCCTTAGAAGATACCATTGAAAAATAGAAATTTAATTAACAATTATGTAACAAGAACAAATTTAAGATTTTCTTAAAATTAAATTTTAAAATTTTCTTTAGTATTATTTCATAATTCCATTCTAAATCAGTACATCTGTTCTACATCAAAAGAAACCAAAAAACATTTACACTGATTACATAGAAACTGTTGTGACTGACATTCAACTCCTACTGAAATAACTAACATATCAAATTGGATAGTTCATCTTTAAAGCATGCCATAACTCATCATTTCATGGAACAGCCAATCAGAATTGACTTAGAAACGAAGTTCGATTAGTCACCTCTTTAGGAGCCTGAGCTGTGATTTTTCTGGTAGTACCTGCTTATATAATGCTTAACTACCGACTCTTCTGAAGTTACCACTGTTCGTTTTTTAAAAAGTTCTTGTCCCTCTTTGTTGCATGGAAAAAGAAACTTTATGCTCTAATACTATTACTGGCTATTTCATTTTTATTATAACTTTATTCTTTATTTACTGTAGAGAATTTTCACCTTTATACATCAAAATTTAAATATAGGTTTAGAGGCAACAGTTACAGTAACAAACTAGTAACAATTTTAGAAATCTTTTAAGATTCAATTAGTTCACCTTACTTTTTGCCTAATACATAAATATTTTGTCAAATGTTAAAGTTCAACAGTTTTAGAATTATTAAAATTAACATGGGGATAGAAATCATATTAGTGACTACATCCATGAGGACAGGGGACAGACTCAATAGGGACCTGAGAAAATGGTTTATGGCAGGAGTTTGGACTTAAGGACAGTTACGCCCCCCCCCCCGCCCCCAGGGGATATTTGGCAATGCCTGTAGACTTTTTTGGTTTTCATAACAACGGGAAAGGAGTGCTACTGGCATATAGTAGGTAGAGGCCAAGGATGTTGCTAAATATCCCACAATGCTTAGGGCAGCTCTACAACAGAGAATGTCTGGCCCCAAATGTCAACAGTGTTAAGACCGAGGAGCCCCAGGCTGGATGGATGGTGATGCTCTGTATCTTAATTGAGGTTTTGATTTGACTATACATTAGCCATACTCACTGAACTGTATAATTAACATCTGTGTATTTCACTATATACAATTATACCTCAAGAATTCATAAGTAAACAAAGTACACTTGATTCAAGAGAAGGGCAAGAGGGTTTATGGGATCTGATTATATTTAAGAATAAGTTGGGACCCCGGCTGGTTAGCTCAGCAGTAGAGCACTGGCCTGGCATGTGGAAGTACTGGGTTTGATCCCCAGTCAGGACACACAGGAGAAGTGACCATCTGTCACTCCCCTCTTTCTTTCTATCACTCTTTCTTCCGTACCTGCAGCCATGGCTCAAATGGTTCGAGCAAAGTGGGCCCCGGGTACTGAAGATGGCTCCATGGCCTCCTCCTCAGGCGCTTGCCAAGCAACTGAGCAGCGGCCCCAGATGGGCAGAGCATCGCCTGGTAAGGGGCTTGCCAGGTGGATCCCGGTCGGGGCGCATGCGGGAATCTATCTCTGCCTCCCCACGTTTTACTTTAAAAAAAAAATTGGTTTTGCCTGACCCGCTGGTGGCACAGTGGATAAAGCATCGGCCTGAGGTCACTGGCTTGAGCGTGGGCTCATCCAGCTTGAGCACGGGGTCTCTGGCCTGAGCGTGGGATCACAGACATGACCCCATGGTCACTGGCTTGAGCCCAAAGGTCATTGGTTTGAAGCCCAAGGTCGCTTACTTGAGCAAGGGGTCACTCGCTCTGCTGTAACCCCCCAGTCAAGGCACATATGAGAAAGCAATCAATGAACAACTAAGGCGTTGTAACAAAAAACTGATAATTTATGCTTCTCATCTCTCTCCCTTCCCATCTCTGTGTGTCCTACTCTCTTTCTACTAAAAAATATAAATAAACGAATAAGAAAAATATAACCAAAGGGAATGATTTAAAAGTTCTAGAAAAGCTTCTTATCCTTAGACATCAAAAAGGTATAAGAAAGATTTGGTTTGGCTATATATAACAGAATTTCAGCAAATCAAATTTTCTTAAATATATTCTCAGTAGAGAGACCATCAGAGTCAAAATATGAGTCAATCCCTTTCATATGAGCAAATTCCCTTTCATAAATGGATCACAGAATTACATCTCCTTTGGTATGAATAAGCGTAACAACAAATTTGATACTAACGGTAGATCCTTGCCAGAAAAATCCCCGGAGTGGTAGTCACCGTTGGAGTCCATTCCAGAGGAACTTACTTCATGGTTCTATTAATGTATTAAAAGAAAGAAAACACTAGTAAAACTGAAATATTCATAACAAAGCATTCATTTATTAAAAAATAAATACTTTTGGACAGTCTATCATGGTGTCACACGCTGTTCTAGGAACTGGGTCTATAGTAGCCACATAAAAAAAGGTAGTCCTGCCCTGGCCGGTTGGCTCAGTGGTAGAGCGTCGGCCTGGCATGCAGAAGTCCCGGGTTCGATCTCCGGCCAGGGCACACAGGAGAAGCGCCCATCTGCTTCTCCACCCCTCCCCCTCTCCTTCCTCTGTCTCTCTCTTCCCCTCCCGCAGCTGAGGCTCCACTGGAGCAAAGATGGCTTGGGCGCTGGGGATGGCTTCTTGGCCTCTGCCCCAGGCGCTAGAGTGGCTCTGGTTGCGGCAGAGCTACGTCCCGGAGGGGCAGAGCGTCACCCTCTGGTGGGCAGAGCGTCACCCCCTGGTGAGTGTGCGGGGTGGATCCCGGTCAGGCGCATGTGAGAGTCTGTCTGACTGTCTCTACCCATTTCTAGCTTCAGAAAAATACAAAAAAAAAAAAAGGTAGTCCTACCCTCTTAAAATTTATACTCTCGTAAGAAAAATTTTTAGAAGACACATATATAAATAATTTCAGAGTGTTAAGTCTATGAAGGAAATACTCAAGGTGAAGTGACAGTAATTGAGGTAGAGGCTCTTTTAGAGAGGGTGACTTTCATCTGAAATCAGAAGAATGCAAGGGAGCCCCGGAAAGTGCAGGGCAAAGAGAAAGCCATAGAAACAGCAAATACAAAAATCATGATGTAGGAAAACCCTGCTGTTTAGAAAAGAAAGACCATTGTTCCTGGGGTGTCATCACTGAGAAGAACAGTAAATGTGTATGTCGAGGCCGGACTTTGGAAGCTGTAAGTTTGTATTTTAGTCTAAGTGTGATGGGAAGTCACTCAAATATTAAACAGGAAAGTAAACGATCTACGTTTTAAAAAGATGAGTCTGGCCACTGTGTGAAACATGGATTAAAATGGGGCCAGGTCTTGGGATAGTGAAGTGCACTCAGACAGACCAGAGGTGGAGGTGGAGACAATGAGGAAGAGGATAGCTCCTTAGGGTTTTGAGTTAACAAATGGGTAAGACTTATGGAGAAAAGTAGAAGTACACAATATCTTTGGTGGGAGGAGAAATAGTTTTAATTGTACAAAATATATTTGAGATCCTTTATAAATTTTTAAGTGGATATATCAAATAGTTGCACTGTGTGTGTGTAGGTCTTGATCTATAAAGTGGGAAATTACTGGCAGATAGTACTTAAAGCTATGGGAATAGATAAAATGGGTCTAGGATACTTGACATTTAAAAGAAGCCAGCAAGAGACTGTGTAGAACAGCCAGAGAAAGGTAGAAAGAGAACTAGGAGAATATGATGAGAGCTAAGTGGTCAAAGTATTTCTAGCAAAGTGTAAACCAGGGGTCTCAAACTCAACTCAGCATGTGGGCCGCAGAGCAAGATCACAGCCGTTAGGCGGGCCGCACTAGATCTACAAAAGGCAACTGTTACGCAACACTTTTCTCACTGCAGTTGAAAACAAAAAAAAATCAGTACAACAAGCACAATCGTACATGCAGTTTACTCAGTGTCACAAAATGACCAGAAACTGTAGTTCGCATCACAACTGCTGTTAACTAAGCCTAATATCTAGCTAGGATGCTAGAGAAATGAAAAATATAAGTAGGCCCCTAGGCTTACTTAATTTTATCCAAAATATTTTGAACTTCGTGGATTAGTCTGCGGGCTGCACAAAATTGTTCGGCGGGCCGCATACGGCCCGCGAGTTTGAGACCCCTGGTGTAAACTCTGTGTTATTACTTCAGTCAAGAAGAAAGTGACCACTGAACTTGGCAACATGAAAGTTTTGCTGACCTTGACATACTGTGACAATAGAATGGCATGAATAAAGGCCAGATAAGAGTGAGTTCAAAAGTGAACAGAAGCTGAAGATGTGAAGACATTAAGTGCTCTGTTCTCTTTGGATAAGTTCTGTGAATGGAGCAGAGAAATAAGCAGATATCGATGAGATCAGGAAAAGTTTTGTTTATACTCTTTTCCTCTTAAGGTAAGAAATTATAAAACACATTTGTATGATACGTAGAATGATTTAGCAGAAAGGGAGATAAATGTGGGAAGAAAGTACAAACTTTCAGAAGCAAAGCCCTAGGCAGACGAAACGAAAGGGGACTGATGCACAAGGGGACGGCTTGGTCTTTGATGGGAGCAGCAGCTGCCACAGCAACAAGAGGAAAGATGGAGAACAGGATTTGCAGACTTTTACTAGGAAGGTGAGAGTTCCAGTCTGATTCCTTAGAAGTCATTCTAATTCACTTCAGTTATTTTTTGAAATTTGGTACACATATAATATGCCAATGTTATAATGAATGGGCAGGCCAAAATTGTTCATTAGAAACAAAACAACTAGAAATTTACTCCTGTTAAAAGTTTTAAATTTAGCTCTGGCTGTATAGCTCAGATGGTCAGAGCATCACCCCAAGGTACAGAGGTTGCCAGTTCGATCCCCCATCAGGGCACATACAGGAAAGATGTTCCTGTCTCCCCCCCCCCCCATTCCCTTCTCTCTAAAATCAATTAAAAAAAGAAAGTTTTAAATTTATTATCAGTCTAGTTAATGTTCTAAGTATTATTATTGGGTAACTAAGGGAGACTAATTTACCTACAGAGTGATATAATTAAAAAACATTATTAAAAAGACCTATTATAAAATGTAGGGAACAAAAGACTATTAGAAGTTAATTTCTGATTAATTAAAGCATCTTCTTATTAAAGCATTTTAAGCTTCTCCATCACTGCTAAATTGACTTGTTAAACATGAAGGCATTAGTGCAGTGTGATGTTTGAAAATGAATGACATGCAACAAGGATATGGCAGAAAACAAACTCATGTTTTAAATGCTAAGAATACTTCCGCCCAGTCACTTATGTTTCAATAAATACTCAAAAAATCATTGATAAATGGCAAAGGCTTGTAGTAACAGAATTTTGCTTCTAGTATTTTGTGATTATCTCAAAGTACTTATTTTATGCTATTCTATATGTAATTTTAGCAAAAACTTTGGAAAAAGAAGAAGATTCAAGTATCTTTGGAAGAATGTTTTCCCTCACTAGTCGACAGACAAGGAAAAGAAAAAATTTTTTATTATATAATTTAACCCTCACACAAAGGTAAAGAAATAATTTAATCTTTACAGGCATAATTCTATACTACACTGTATATAATGCATGTGTGTGTATCTGTTCGTGGGTGTGTACATATACATCTATGTATCACATACAGTCTATATCACTTATATCTATATAGTCTACTTATCACACATAGAAAAAATGTGGAATCACCTTACTTGCAGGGAAGCAACTCTTTCACTTAGCCCTGTCAACAGAGAGGTGACAAATTCCTTTCTCAGGTCCATATCCTGATCCTGGTCACTATGATCTGGCTTTCTTTCTGGTCTAACACAACTGTCTTCACTGGCACAGCAAACAAATGGCCACCAGGGAAGAAAGTAAAATTCTGTTAAAACCTGACACTCAACACTGCTTTTCTCTCTCTGCCCCATGAGTTACCCTGGCGGTGGCTTCTGGGAAAAGGAAAGAAACCGGCTCATCATTCCTCTTCTCAGGATTAACGTGCAATGAGACAAAAAGGCTACTCTAAACCAAGCTTGCTTTCTCCATGTCTGTCATATTTCGTCTGGCCCTTCTATATATTCTTGGACACAGACAGAATCAGACTAAGGATGGAAAGATGTTCAGGATATTTCTTGTTTGGGAAATCATGTATCATCTTCTTTATTTAGCCAGCTAGCAAGTAAAAATGATTCTCAAAGCACTTATAAAACCCCACTGGACGGAGCAAAACTACATAGAAAAGCTACAATATATAGCACCGATTAACAGTTATCAGTAATCAATTTAAATAACATAATTGACCTAAACTACTAATTCATAACTCTACCATTTTTTCCTAAGAAATTCAGCCTTTGTAATGAAAATACCTGAGCAGGTTCTTCTGTCTGTCGTGAAGTAAGTTTTTCTTTCAGGGCATGTAACTGATAGGTGAGGCAGTAGCATTCTCTTCGCAGCTGCAGGATGATGTCCTGGGCTTCTCTCACTTTGGCCTTTTCACTTTCCAAAGCTAAGACTAACATTTTGTTGTTGTGTTGGTAGTTTTTTAGTAGAGTAGAAGTGTTGGCTAAAAGAAGATGAAGAAAAATTGTTTTATTAGTTATTAAATCCAAACTTAAAAAGTGACACAAAAGGACATCATGAAAATCTTACTGGTTATTTGGCAAGGCGCAACTATAAAAGACTTTCGTTTGCTGATCTCTGCCAAGTTTTTATTCCTTTTCTCTTTCATTCGTTTCTTGATCTCTTCAAGACTGTCTTGAAAGGACTTTTTGAGGCTCCTTTCCTTGGCCATCTTCTGCTAGGAATTGGAAATAAAAATTATTTTTCTAAAAGACAATATAAAATAAGTTGAAAACAGGCTGTTCCTAAAGAATGATTAAATAGAGACTTAGTAACTGAAGAATTAGTTCAAAGCACATAACTAACCTAGTAAAAACCTAAATTTTGCAGCTTTTAAATCTTAATATTTTTGGCATAATATCATCTTCCTCAGGTACTTTATAGGGAAGGAATATGCTGTTGGGTATATTAACACATAAGTGTACTTGAATCTTTCAATGTGGCAAATCAGATGGGCAACAGTATTGTGCTACTAAGCATGTCAAACCACTTTCCGTGAACATCTTTTTTACCCTAGATCAGTGGTCCCCAATCCCCAGGCTGCGGACCGGTAGCGGTCCGCAGAGAAAAAATAAATAAGTTATATTATTTCCGTTTTATTTATATTTAAGTCTGAATGCTGTTTTATTTTTTAAAAATGACCAGATTCCCTCTGTTACATCCGTCTAAGACTCACTCTTGGCGCTTGTCTCGGTCACATGATACATTTATCCCTCCCACCGTAAAGGCCGGTCAGTGAAAATATTTCTAACATCAAACAGGTCCCTGGCCCAAAAAAAGGTTGGGGACCACTTCCCTAGATTACCCTTCTGCAGATCTTAAACTTACAAAAAAATAATTGTTTCCTACAACAATCTATAAATATATACAATTTTTATACTTCAAAGGCTCTCTTCATCTCCTCTTGGTCAAATATATTCCTGAAACTTACATTTTTCTTGAGGATTTTCTCCAGGCCTTACTTATTTTCCTCTATGCCTAATAGATATTGTAGATCTCACTTAAATAAAGCAAGCACAACTATTTTTTAAAGCACTTACGTTGTGGTTGTAAAAAACAAAACAAAACACGTTACCACAATGTGGTTTCTGAAGTTCGAACAGATTAAGCCGATCAAGTTCGTTATTTTAAAAACCAAATGTGATCAAATTTCATCAATTTAAGGTCACAAAACATTTTGCCGTAAGTTTTATTTCCCGCGTAGGCAGAGGACGGTACTAGCAGGGGGTGTGGTCGGGAGAAGGAAGAAGACGCGAGGCCGCACTGCGGGATGACAGTCTCGATCGGCGAGGGTTTGGGGGTCTGGATTCAAAAGGACTTGGAGCGTGTGGTCTCCGCCACTCCTCTCGCCCCGTTCCCGCCGCCGGGGCGCCGGGGGTGGGGTGGGGGCGCGGGTCCGGCCGGCTTCCCCGGGGCACCGAGCAGGCAAAAGCGGAGGCGGCACCCCAGACAGCTGCCGGGTTTGTGCGCCCCGATGCCGCGCCCGGCTTTAACTACCGCCCATGCTGTGCTCGCACATCCCGTAGTTCACACAAGGCTGCAGGCCGGAGGTTCGGGTCCCCATTTACTGAACAGAAGAGGAAACCGGACCGTCGGGAGGCGTGGGTCGGGTGGCAAGGCCGAGAAGGCCACCCGCTCGGTCCGATTCCACAGCCTGAGTTTCTGGCCACCGACCTTAGAACGACAGACCCGGGGGAAGAGGAACAGGGGTCACGGCGCCTCCGATCGGCGCCACCATCCCCGCGGCCTCCGCTTTCTCCGCAGAGCCAGCGGGCCGCTGGGTACGTGCCTGGCCGGAAAGGGCTCAGGAGACCCGCCTCCCACAGGTACGTCCACAGCGTTACCTCGGCCGCCTCTTCTGCCGCAGCTGCCTCCGTCCTCACATTCCAAGGCTCGAGGAACCGTCCCTCGGAACGCCCCCCGTACTCCGGGACCCTCCAGGTAGAAAGCGCGGCTCCCGATCACACGTCGACTACCGCCACCACATTCGAAATTCGCATCCGCGCTCGCCCATTGGCTGGCTGGGGACGGCGCAGGCAGAGCCCCGCCCCTCCGGGAGTCCTCGCGTGACGCACTCTCGTCCGGCACCGACATCCGGGTACCCACGGCCCCGCCCCGGGAGGGCGGAGTTCGTAGTCTGGCCCTCTTATTCTGCTTGCGCTTCTGCTTTGGCGTTTTTCTGCTCTTGAGTTGTTGGCTTTTAGGGGTGGAGCTGCTCCCGGACCTTTGAGGGTTGGGTAACGTGGACGTTTAGAAGCTTCCTGTTTTTTAAAATTAGCAGTGTCCCATCTTCGAGGGTGTGCTCTAGGGTTCCCTCTTGTGAGAAGAATCGCTTTGGGTGGCTGCCCGCCCGAGCTGTCAACCTGCTGCGCGGGGGCAGCTTTTAGGGAGCGCCAATAGGGAGCAAAATTTGGGTTTACGGCACATCACAGAGGAAGTTGCAGATACCTGGAATAATCAGCTCCAGGTTCTTTCTCTTTGCCCAGCTACCTCTGGCTACTTAATCCGCAGGGAATAACAGCATCCATCCAGCGACCGACCTGGAAGTCTGGGGAATCTTTCTTCTTGATTCTTTCTTCTCCCTTAAACTTTCAACGTCCAGGCAGGCACCCAGTCCTGTCAATTCTACTGAGTATTTCTCACGTCCAGACCTCACTATTCTCCATTCTGTAATTCAGCCTGCCACCTAGTCCCTGTCTATGAGCTGCACAAATACCTACTCTCACCGCTGGCTCCACTTTTTTTTTTTTTTTTTTGTATTTTTCTGAAGCTGGAAACGGGGAGAGACAGCCAGACAGACTCCCGCATGCGCCCGACCAGGATCCACCCCGCACGCCCACCAGGGGCGATGCTCTGCCCACCAGGGGGCGATGCTCTGCCCCTCCGGGGCGTCGCTCTGTCGCGACCAGAGCCACTCTAGGCGCCTGGGGCAGAGGCCAAGGAGCCATCCCCAGCGCCTGGGCCATCCCTGCTCCAATGGAGCCTTGGCTGCGGGGGGGTAAAAGAGAGACAGAGAAGAAGGAGGGTAGGGGGTGGAGAAGCAAATGGGCGCTTCTCCTATGTGCCCTGGCCGGGAATCGAACCCGGGACTTCTGCATGCCAGGCCGACGCTCTACCGCTGAGCCAACCGGCCAGGGCTGGCTCCACTTCTTTAGGGTCTTTGTAGAGTGTCATTTTGAGAAAGAAATATGATTGACTCTCAAGCTCTTATTTTATGGCTGCCCACTGCATTCAAGAACTCCTAGGTGCCCCATGGTTCCTGGTTCCACTTCTAAATTTTCTTTTATTTGTAATTCCTCTTGCTGCTTTTCCCCATGCTGTTCTTTTTGTCAAGATAGTCCCCTCCCCCCAGTCCCACTAACTCCTAGGCATGCTGCAGGTGTCCTTGCAGAGGTAATCGTTCTAGAAGCCTTATCTGTCTCCAAAACTCTGTTAGTACCCTGCTTTGTGTGTCCTTAGTGCCTGCTATGTCCCCCTTGGCATTCCTTGTGGCACTGACTTGTCATTCATTGCCTGTTTGTTCAAGTTGCATAAGGGGTAGGAACTGCATCTACTTGTTCATAGTTAAATCTTTAGCACCTGTTTAGCAATTTGTAGTAAAGTTGGCAAATATTCACTGGGACAATAAAACAATAGATAAATGAAACTTAAACAAGTGTTTTGTATTTAGGCATTCAATTGGTTATAAAGTTGTTTTTCAAAAAGATGAGTAACATTTAATGAGGAAATCAAATTGTAAGGTATAAAAATATTGAATCACTATCATATATCTGCAACTAATTAACCACTATAAGATTGTGTGCCTACTCTACTTAATAAAAATAAATTTAAAAAAGATAACTCACATTTAAACCCTCACTCTAGTCTAAGCCTCACTTCAGGCCTTCCTGATTTAAGTGGATGAGATTAGAACATCCTTGTCCAGACAACAACAGCTTGTTCTCTCAGCGCCACCCGCCGGATCATCTCCACCAGTCCTCAGTTTACTACACCTGGGCAGTGTGGCTCATATGTGCCGAAGAATATAGAAAGAAGGAGCGGAGAGCTTTTCTAATTACTTGAGGCTAGAGGGTATGAAGTGGAAGGTGAGAGCAGGGCTGGATTCGAGGGAATGTGACCTGTTCTCAAAAAGGCCCTGCAGTTGCTTTAACGCTCTGCTCTTGCTATCTTGAAATGCTTAATAATTTATCTTTGAACTTGTGACTTGTAAGTGCAGTTTGATGAGGCAGTGGGGTGTACACATGAATATATGATACACGCGTAATATGTGTGTTCATCCTACCTTTCTCTGCCTCGTTGCCATAGTGTTCAGGATGCCAACTAAATGGCTTCCATGATATACCTCCTTTGAATCTGGGGCATTGGCTTCACACTTGCTTTAGTGTTCCGTGGCCTTCTTGAAATTCTTAACAATTTTATCTTTGAACTGTGTACTCACTTTGAATCTCATTGAACTTTCATGCTTTTTAGCCTAAAGAGATTATTAAAAATCTAATTTGAGATTATTACCAATTTTAAGAAACTAAAGTTGACCTTAGGGAGCCAGTAAAGCCTCTTGAATATTAGCAAAACTTTAACTGAAATATTACATCTAACAGCATGCATAAAATTACTATTTTTTTGCTCTACGTATTTAAATAACTAGGCAATATTTAATGAGACTAGACATATTTTCCAAATGAATTAGTGTTACTGTGGGTATCTTTGGTAAAAGGAGAGTGATTGTGGAGAGAAAAATTGTATTTCTACAGAAAACTACTGTGTATCCATTATCAGATTCTAGTCCTGTTTATTGTCTTTGAGGTTTTGTTACCTACCTGCAAACTGGACTGGATCCTGAACTCTTCTAGTTTCACCTCGTTTTTGGCTACAACTCTCCAAGCTAACATATCCAATTTTCTCCCCCTCTCTGACTTGGACTCACTAAAAACTAAAACTTTCCTTTTCCCCACATTCTAAGTAGCTAAATGGGTACAACTCAACAGAAACTTCAGAGACATCCACAACAGATCGTATATGTGCCATCTTCATTCCTACCTTTGTGTAGGCCACTCAGAGAGTTCACCGGAACACCTGACGTCACTCACATTCAAACTGCAAACCAGAAAAATCAATCAGATTGAAACTGTCCTCCTCAATATGCCATCTACAAATGCTTTGATCTGGCTGGGTACTTCCATAAGTTAGAGTAGCCCCTTGATACACTAACATTGCGGGTTTGATCCCCAGTCCAGGCTCATACAACAATCAGCCAATGAATGCATAAATAAATGGAACAATAAATCAATGTCTTTGTCTCGTCCCTTCTTTCTCTAAAACCAATCAATAAATAATATATATATATATAAATAATAATTTCTCTGTTCTTAGGGTAGCAGTGTGCTCAGTTATCGTGAACATTTCAAACCTCTCTTTCATAGGAATGGCCAATGTAAACGAAAGGCCTTCTACAGGTAACTATGTAAATTCTGGCATATATTTGTTTAAGCTTGGAGCTTAAGAAGAGTCTAAATCCTAAACCGACTATGGCAAAAAATGTTTCATTTTTCATGCCACATTATATCACACTGAACTTACTTGTTTCAATGCCTTTCTTAAAATGCATAAGTTTTATGAAGACAGGGGCTGTGTCCATTTTGTTTCATATTGGATCCCAGAAGAGGCACAAAATAAATATTTTTTGCATGAATATATGAACAAGTGACCGAATGAAGAAATGATTGTTGAACTTTGTGTTGAGAAGGATTCTGAATTAGTACTGTACTCAGGGAAAATAATGTTCTTGTCAATTTACTGTTATTGTCATAGGTATGCCATAGGGGAGGGGGTACACACATGCCAGAGATGTGTCATTTCCATGAAAGCTCTATGTTATCAACACAAAACATAATGTTATGCTATTTTATTGCTAATTTTGATTTTGTTTTGTGTTGACATAATGAACTAGTAAACACATATATCAGTAAAACAGTGAAAAGCATTAGAGGAATAATAAGCCTGTTAAAGTTGGAATAAATTAATTTCTTTAGTTCACTCTCTTTCAAATTGTAGATTTTGGAGGTTAAGTGATTTATTGAAAGTCTCATGGTCTCTTGAACTTCTTGTATGTTGTCCCCACAACATGTTCCTGCATCACCTGTTAACCACCTCACCTGCCCTAATTTAACTACCATTACAGAGCTGTATGGTTAATTATTCTGGCACAAGGGAGACATAGAGACAAGAGTCTGAAGTTCCAGTTTCTCTCTTCCAATATCCTCATTCTCTCCCATTATTTATTTATTTATTTATTTATTTTTCTTCTTCTTTTTCTCCTCCTCCTCCTCCTCCTCCTCCTCCTCCTCCTCCTCCTCCTTCTTCTGCACTCACGAAAGAGAGAGAGAAAGAGAGAATGAGGGACAGACAGACAGGAAGAGAAGGAGATGAGAAGCATCAGTACTTTATTGTGGCACCTTAGTTGTTCATTGATTTCTCATTTGTGCTTTGACTGGGGGGGCTCCAGCAGAGCGAGTGACCCCTTGCTCAAGCCAGCAACCTTGGGCTTCAAGCAGGTGACCTCTGGGCTCAAGCCAGCACCCCCGGGTATTGTCTATGATCCCATGCTTAAGCCAGCGACCTCTGGTTTTGAATCTGGGTCCTCAGCATCCCAAGCCGATGCTCTATCCACTGTGCCACTGCCTGGTCAGGCCATCATTTCTTATTAAGTGAAATTAATAGTAAGTACACAAAGATTGACACTCTGATACTGCTTTTCTTCTCATTTTTAACAAACTTTCTGAATCATACACACTCAACTATACATTTTCATTAGAAACACATATTTATTCTACGTTTGTTTCTATTACACAAATTATGCTCTGGTATCTACATTGTGGTTTATCCTTGGAAATCTTAATTCCACTTGATATTATTTTCTAATTTCTTTTGCGAACACCTTTCTTCAAATAAACAGAATTTTTCTTAGTCCTACAACTGCTGAAAGACTAGAACGGAAATGTGCACGGAGAGAAGGTAAGTTTTGCCTTAAGATGGCACTGTGTGTCAGAGTAAGAGGGGCTGACGATCCAGGAAGAGGCCAATGGCAGAGGAGGCACGACGACGAAGAGCTGATTTCTAGCATAGTCAGGAGATGCCCACACAATTTGTCCTTAGATTTCCTATGGCAGTTCTATTATGTTAGCATGGGTAGTGACATATGAAATGTATTGATTTCATGTACAATGCATAACAATGGGAAAAAAAGTAAGAGTTAATTATTTTCCAGCATTTTTGTGTTTTAAATATTATTTTGCTCAAATAGAAGTACAGCATCAGATTTGGGTCACTAGTATGGAGTTATAATAAAATAAATATGGCTAATTCTGGACACGGATCATATTATTAAATTGCCCGAGCTGCAGGATGTTGAATAGTGAATCATTCCTGTTAACAGTAGCCAGCTGTCAGATTGGGAGGATGGGAATGTGCACTGATGGAAGGTAAGTTTTGCCTTACTGAAAAGACAGATATCAAAACTTTTTGCCCGGGGAGCTTGGTAAAGACACAGAGGCACAGATCTTAGCCTTCCCGTTGAACCTGGGCCTCACCTCTTCATTAGTTCTCCAGGTGATTCTGGTATTTACCAGACTGTTATGCGCGCACAAATCACCCAGGGATCTTGTTGACCTGCAGATCCCGATTCAGTAGATTTGAGGGCAAGCCTGAGAGTCTCCATTTCTAACCAGCTCCTAGGTGTGACCAACGCTGCTCCTCTGTGCCGGTGATTCTCAGACTCGGGGCACAGTGGAATCACCTGGGGACTTCAGAGATTCCTGTTGAGTACCACCCCTAGGTCTCTTGATTTGGTGAGTAGGTAGATAAAGTGAAGCTTGGACCCTGGGTTTTTAAGAGCTTCCAGGTGATTCCAACACAGTTAGGTCTGAGAAGCACTGCAGTAGTGATTCTAGGACACCTGCTCTTTCACCACTCACCCTCTGGACTACTTAGGTTCTTAACCCCCTTCTGGAGAGTGATCTACCTGTCTCCACCTGGGAATAGAACCATTCCATTTGAAAGTAAATTGGAAATGTGGTTCCCTAGCACCAAAAACTTGATCATGTATTTCTTTTTTTTTTTTTTTTGTATTTTTCTAAAGCTGGAAACGGGGAGACAGTCAGACAGACTCCTGCATGCACCCGACCAGGATCCACCCCACACGCCCACCAGGGGGCAATGCTCTGCCCCTCCGGGGCGTTGCTCTGTTGCGACCAGAGCCACTCTAGCGCCTGGGGCAGAGGCCATAGAGCCATTCCCAGCGCCCGGGACATCTTTGTTCCAATGGAGCCTCGGCTGCGGGAGGGGAAGAGAGAGACAGAGAGGAAGGAGAGGGGGAGGGGTGGAGAAGCAGATGGACCCTTCTCCTATGTGCCCTGGCCGGGAATCGAACCTGGGACTTCTGCATGCCAGGCCGACGCTCTACCACTGAGCCAACCGGCCAGGGTCAGATCATGTATTTCTTAGTGTACAATCTATATTCAAATTTTAAATTCAAATTAAGCATAATGGCATAGGTCAGTGAAAATTTGGTGAATAGAAATATTTTAGGTGGGCCTATCATTTTTATAAACTACACATTGGAATATATTATACTTAACACGTAAGTACATATAGCAACGATTGTCTTCCTTTTGAAATTTAAAAATCAGATCTTGTCTGAACAATTTTATTTGTGTTAAGCTTTAATCTTTTTTCAAAGGACAAATGTTATTAATAGGCAATTAGCTGCTTTCCTGAATATGATTAGAAAAATCATCACATACCATATTAATGCAAATTATTATAATAAGTATAAGGCAAAAGGGCATAGTAATCCTTTTGATTTTATTCTTTGGAAGAGGTTGGGAGAACATTAGCTTGAATTCTGTCATCTATCTACTTAAAACTCTTTTTATAGAACTTAAAAGACAGTTTAAGTTGAGTATTAAATAGAATGTTAATGGCAAATTTTTTGTAAATGTCTCAATTTTTTTTTAAATGAGTTGAAACTTACCATCTTCTTTGTTTTTTAAGGATTTTCTTTTAGTTTTCTTTAATACTAGTTTTGGACATGATAAAACTTTCCTTTTTTGCCTTTTTAGAATTTCTAAATATAAATAGAGGTAAAAGATTGCTCCAAAACCTGCTGCTTCATCAAAAGGCAAACCCCTTTATGCTGGAGGTTGAAATTTTTGAAATACAGTTCCTCAAAAATTTTCTGAAAATTCCCATCACTTTTTGACCAGTACCTGCAGCAGTGACTAGCTCTGTGCACCACGTGAGAACATACCCCCGCAGGAGGCAGACAGATGTGAACAATCAGACCTCAGAGATGACCCTGAGCAGTAGGATAGAAATAACTCCCACAGCACTACCGTTCCAGTATCGGCACATGAGGGAAAATGGGTTAAAACATTATGGCAGGAAAGAATCCTATTTGTCTTGCAGTTGCTATTGTCTTGGATTAAGTGATGAGAGGAAACCAGGTGGGAAATGGCTAACATAGTGGAAATAGTTGCACATACCAAAATACCACTGCTTCATTTTCTTTGTATGGGAGCAGTCCTGGGAGGAGGCTTTTGCTCCTGAGCAGGTGTGTGGTGTGCACTATTGACGGGCTCCAGTGACCTGGCCATTATACCTGCCACCTCCATCTTGAGGATGGAGGGGATTTTGCTGCCTATTGAAATGTTGTCAATGAGACCAGTAAAAAAAAGTTCTGTTTTGCTGGAGCTCATCAGCCTGAGTGCCAGCAGGTGGATGAGATTTCAGGCCAATTAGTAGGTGTCTCTGAGCAGGTTTTCTGAAATAGCCCTGCAATTACACCTGGGCCTTTTCTTGGACCTTTTAAATCTGGTTTGTGCTGGTCAAACCTGGATGATTGTTTTACAGAGAACAAGAGCATTAAGGTCAGCATGCTCCTAGCTGTCTATATACAGCTTCACCATGCTGTTGCAGAACTCCTGAAGCTTCCAGACATGCTCCATGACTTACTTTATCCGGTTGCCAGAAAGTTTTTATCTTCCCGGATGCTGTTCTGTAAGTGGTTGACGGGGGCACCAGGGTAGTAGAGAGACTCCTGACCTGGACACACTGGACTGGACCAAGAGTGAAGGATCGGTTGCCGCAGGCCTGCACCTGGTTGGCATAGTAGTCCTGCCCACGGGCCTGAACGACAGCGCCCAGTACCCGGGGAGGAGAAGCAGCAGAAGGTAGACTTGCAAATGTAGTGCATGCTGAGGGACTGTGGATTTGGGCTGGGCATTGTGAGCCTAGACGTGACGTGAGCGTCTGAAGGAAAGAGCCTTCAACGGGTCTCTGCTGACAATGCAGATGTGCCCTCCTCCACAGCCGACATTATCTGGATGCGTGGGGTGGGCCCGGTCATTCCTGGAGACGCTGGCCTCTGCATGCAGCACCTCAGCCCCCTCTTTCATCTCCACTGGTATTGAACCAGCCCCCCATATTTGTAGCCATGGTGAAGCAAGGACATCAGAGAACCTGAGGATGTGGCACCAACGCGGCCTAGGAGCAGGTAGTGTTTGCGGCAGCCCCGGGGTGGAGGGCAGGGCGTGGGTAGGCCTGGCTCCCAGGATTGGTGGATGGCTGGAGTCCCGGGGACACAAGCACTAAGGTGGGAGTGGAGTCGGTGGGGACACCAGTGGAGGATGTGTTATTGTTTTTGTCAGTGGAAGGTCAGAGTTCATGACCCTGGTCTCACCAACACTGTCTTCGTGCTCTTTTTAAGGATGGAAAAATTTCTTTATGAAGACTTAAGAAACACTGAGTATAAAATTGTAGTCCAGAGTTAGATACAATTGAATAATAGTACAATTCCAAAATAAAAGCTGTTGTAGATGAGACCATGGAATTTATGATTTTAATACATTGCACTAATTTTCTAAAACAACTCAGGCAAACCAATTTTTATAGTAGATGGAGTATGGATAAAAAATCTGGGCCCTGGCCAGTTGGTTAGGCTGTAGAGTATCGGCTTGGCATGTGGAAGTCCCGGGTTCGAATCTCGGTCAGGACACACAGGAGAAGAGACCATTTGCTTCTCTTCTCCTCTCTCTATCCCCCCTTCCCCCTCCTGCAGTAATGGCTTGAAAGGTTAGAGCAAAGTTGGCCCTGGGTGCTGAGGATGGCTCCATGGCCTTGCCTCAGGTGCTAAAATACTTTGGTTGCCAAGCAATGGATCAGCAGCCTAGATGGGCAGAGCATTGCCTGGTAGAGGACTTTCTGGGTGGATCCCAGTTGGGATGCATGCAGGAGTCTGTCTCTCCCTCCCTGCCTCTCACTTAAGAAAAATCTGGCATCAGGTATATTATATATGTGAATATATATGTACATATCTCCCAAGATTATATGAATTAGGGAACAGGTGTAGTATATCTCAGCAGCAGTGCTCGAGAGTGGGATTTATACATGCTTTTCAAAGCATGGGGTTTGGAAGAGGAGCAGATATCTTGTTTTCAAAACCTGAAGTTTTCCACAGAACTGAAGTCAAAATGATAACTGTCACAGAGGAGGGAAAAGGGGAATGTGAATGTGATGCCAGTCAACCTGGCCTTGCTCATTGTCTGGTGAAGGTGCTAACGGATAGCCCTGCGCTGTAGCTAGAAAAATAAGTACATGAGTTGATTTCAGCTGTGATGACTCGTGCATCATTTGCAGATAGCTGTGCCTGCAGCCAGATGTGGACAGTGATGACCAAACCACAAAAATGACCAACATCCCTCCTACCCTGGCTGATATACATGACTGCTGCCTCTCTACCAATGGCAGCTTTGGCCTCACTCACTTCTTCTCACCTTCTAGATAAGAATTATTAAGATACCTAATCATAGATTACCCCATATCCCGATAATATGCAATCCAGAGCAAAGCCCTGCTTTCTGGAACTCTTCCCCCAAATTACCTAACACCAACCCAAATCCCATAAGTCCCTTCTAATGCCTCTCAGTGACATGCCCCACGGCTCCCGAGGGGTATGTTCTCTGTTGTCGCAGCAAGTCAAAAAACCTGTGTTCTGCTCTAGGTATTTCCCATTAATCTTTGGCTGGAGAACATTGGCAAGCATAAGGAGCATTCTGTGGGTTCTGTTCTTTTTTTTATTTTTATTTTTTATTTTATTTATTTCTATTTTTTTTTATTTGTTCATTTTTTTTTAGAGAGAGAAGAGAGAGACAGAGAGAGAGAAGGGGGGAGGAGCTGGAAGCATCAACTCTCATATGTGCCTTGGCCAGGCAAGCCCAGGGTTTCGAACCGGTGACCTCAGCATTTCCAGGTCGATGCTTTATCCACTGTGCCACCACAGGTCAGGCCTGGTTCTGTTCTTTTCTTTACTTCTTTGCTATTGGAATAAAAAGTCTGAATTCTCTAAGTCCTGCTGTATCATATAGCTGGTGTCTTCTACCTGTGTGATGTCTTGTTACCTGTAAGGTCACAACATTCTGGCCATGTTCTTTGTTAACGTTGTAAACCACTTCTTTGTCTTCTTTATATCACCAAATTCTTGTACAGGGGAAACAACAACTGACAAAAATCTTTGGCTTGTTTGTTACCATTCTGTGCAGGGAAAAAACATTATGCAAATTGATAAAAAATGTAACAATTGTGACATCTCAGCCAAGTCACAGTCTTGTTTTTAATTATGGGGTTTTCCTATTTGCACAAAAGGTAGTTTTTTTTTTTTTTTAAGAGAGGAGAGAGAGAGAAGGGAGGGGGTGGGGGAAGAAGCGGGAAAGATCAACCTATAGTAGTAGTTGCTTCTCTGGGTAAGCTCAGGTTTTGAACTGGCAACCTCAGAATTCTAGGTAAACCCTATCCACTGTGCTACCATAAGTCAGGCTAAAAGTGGCTTTTTAAACAGTGTTCAAGATTTGTAGTTTGTTCATATCTGTGAGAGAATTCCCAAAGGAACTTTGATCCTGTATATCCCTGGATGAGTATTCATGGATGATGTTATGGTTCATTTGTACATGGACATAATGCTGAAGAGTGACTTTTTGCACATAGCTTTTCTTTCAGCTAATTCCGCCTGTAGAACACAGTACTCAGCAATGTCACGTACACAGTAGATTTATGACAGACCTTTTGTAGGTACCGACATTCAGTGGCTCTCGAGGTTTGAGGGCTTTTGCTGTGAGGAGACATGCTGCCATGTTATTCAAGAACCTTATTTCAGAATTACACAAGCCCTCACTGTAAGTTGTATTACATACTGGAGAAATAGAAATTTCAAGTAAAAACATCATCTTTGTTTACATGCATTTTGTGATCTGTTTGCATAATTAAAGCAATTGTGTATTCATCCTTCACATGCTTTTCTTAAGTTAGTCCACAATATCTTCTCCCCTTTAAATTTCTGAATAGATGTCTTCTCCTTTTGTGAGTCAGCCGGTCTGGAAAGGTCAGAAGAGCTGCCGGAAGGAGGCCCAGGGGATTCTTATGTGACACCAGCTGCTAAATGATAACTCTGCTGTATCACTTTGCCATTCTTTGGGGATTAGAATGATGATGGGGATAGAAGAGAAAGTCTGAGGAAGAAAATTTTTTTTTGCAGCTAACATTATTATCACTTCTTCCTATGTAATATTTCATATATTGAATACTCTAAAGTCACCCCAAGTTGGTAATAACAGGAAAGAGAGAGAACCACAGTGAAAAACAATTAGAACAAGATTTTTGAGTGTCTTATAGAAAATCATTTCAATTTTATGAGAAAATATAAACATTACCTTACAATAATTTAAACCTTTTGAACAGTCTTGAATAGATATTAAATATAAAAAATACTTGATTTTAAATGATTAATGTTTTAGGAGAGGGATTGATTTTACAATCTGGAATATTTTTTTTAAGTTTATTTTATCGATTTTAGAGAGAGAGGAAGGGAGGGAGGGAGAGAGACAGACAGACAGACAGAGACAGGAACATCAATCTGTTCCTATATGGGCCCTGCCCGGGAATTGAACCAGCAGCTTCTCTGTGCTTTGGGACGATGCTCCAACCAACCAAGCTACCTAGCCAGGGCTGGAGATTTTATTTTATTTTATTTTTTTTGTATTTTTCTGAAGCTGGAAACGGAGAGAGACAGACTCCCGCATGCGCCCGACCGGGATCCACCTGGCACGCCCACCAGGGGCCACTATCTGCCCACCAGGGGGCGATGCTCTTCCCCTCTGGGGCGTTGCTCTGCCGTGACCTGAGCCACTCTAGTGCCTGGGGCAGAGGCCAAGGAGCCATCCCCAGTGCCCGGGCCATCTTTGCTCCAATGGAGCCTTGGCTGCAGGAGGGGAAGAGAGAGACAGAGAGGAAGGAGGGGGGGTGGAGAAGCAAATGGGCACTTCTCCTATGTGCCCTGGCCGGGAATAGAACCCGGGTCCCCCACACGCCAGGCCGACGCTCTACCGCTGAGCCAACCGGCCAGGGCTGGAGATTTTATTTTTAAATTAATAAGATCACTGCCTACTTCAGCTGCACAGCTACTAAGATTGGAGTGATACAGAGATTAGCATGGCCACTGTGCAAGGATGACATGCAAACTTGTGAAGCATTCCAAAAGAAAAAAAGATTAAAATCACACTAAATAGTTTTATAAAGAAGAGGATAGGACAAATATCTATAATTTATAATATTCTCATTGAAATGTTATTAATAGTTAATAAAATCAATGTATTATTTTGAGTAAATATATTAAAACTAGTTTCTTTTGTCTCTTTTTAAAGGATTTTTTTTGTTCATATTAAATTTTTAACTTGTTTTGAAACAATCTTAAATTTACAGAAAAGTTGCAAAAGTAGTGTAAAGATCCAAATTGCTGTATAGACTTAAGCTAGATTTTCCGGTTGTTAGCATTGTTCACATTTGCATTATTCTAATGTCTGTCTCTCTATACATACATATAAATACATACATACATACATGCATACATATATACACACATACATATTACTGTGGCTTTTGTTTTTTCCTGAACTACTTGAAATAAGTTGCATATATGATGCCCTATAACCCCTTAATATTGTATTTTGAGTGCATTTACAATACAAAAATAAAAATTATGAAATTGGCACTTACCTAACATTACCATCTAAATCCACAGATCCCACTCAAAAGTTTGCCTATCTTCTCCAAAATTTTCTTTATGGGCCTAAAATCCAATGCCAGGATCATGCATTACGTTTAATTGTCACTCTTACTTGGAACGGTGCCTAAATCTTTGTCTTCTATAACCTTGACATTTTTGATGAGTAAATGTCATATTGTATATTCTCTTTGCATTTGTAGTTGCCTGATACTTCCTCATAATTTGTGCATTATGGCCAAGACTATCTTGTTTTTTTTTTTAATTTCTATTTTTATGTATGCTGTATAATATAGAAACTTTATTAGAAAAGTAGCACATGTGTATAGTTTATAAACAAATAAATGTAGGCACATGCTCAATTTTTTATTTTAACCGATGATGATGCATGAAATATAGACTTGGAGGCCAGTGTGCTAAGTGATAAATGAGGGTGATCAGCCATAATCTAGGAGCCAGGTCCTAAACAGAGGAGAATGCGCATTTCAACTTGCGCTGCTGAACTATCCTGATTCTGGATAAGTACATAATTCTCAGCTTTGCATCACTGTGTGATCAGATGCTTTATTCCAATTCAAAAACTTGGTTTAGCATTTTGTCTTGGAGAATATTTAAAACCTCTGTTTTCGGTTTATTTAGATGCTTGTTATAATGGCTGTCATCATTGAAAAAGATCTTCCAACAATATGTAAATGGAAAAACTATATCTTTGACTATGCTTTCCAAATTATAATACTCATCTTTCAAAGTTAATGCAAAATTATGTAAATATTTTTTGTTAAAAAATAATTAGGAAGGTTTTTATCTGTTGAAGGTTTATCATTTAAAAATTTTACACCTAGGTTTAACGTACACTGAAATGATTGAAAACATTTTAAAAAGATTTCATTTACTGATTTTACAGAGGGGTAGCAAGAAGTATCAAATCATAGTTGCTTCACTTTAATTGTTCATTGTTTGCTTGTCGTATGTGCCTTGACTGGACAAGCCCAGGGTTTTGAATTGGCAACCTCAGCATTACATTTTTTCCACTGAATGTATTGGAGTTTTTATAGGCCACACAATTTTTGGAAGCAACAGCATATAAAATGGAAATACTTCCAAAATTCTGTTTTCAAAAAGCTCTTCCTATTGCATAAAGGTCTTTCAAGAAATATTTCACATTTATTGTTAGATTGAATTTTTTTGCGGTGTGTCATATTTTCATATCCACTCATTGACAATATAGCACAGGTCCACACATTTGGATCCATTAATTTGTTTTACAAGAAAAATGAAGAACTCATCTTTAAATGTTGGGGGCTGACAGGTCATTCATTGTCAAGGTACTGCACTTAGTGGAGAAAGATGCCTCACCCAGCTGCACCTTTCTCTCACCCCTGGTGGCTCTCATTCAACAGCTGGTGTGTGTGCTAGACCTAAAGGAGGCTGTCCGGCTTGCAAGATGGGACACCACTGAAGGGCCACCCCAGCTTTAGAGTTCTCCGTGGGATAGACTGAGGACATGCTATTTCCGTTCAATTTCTCCCTCTGCCTAATTGGCCCTGCCTACTTCACGTCCCAGGCAGCTGAGCCTGGGAGCACTCTCCAGTAAAGTTTCTGTATGTAGCTCTCCTTAGAACCTGCTTCCCAGGGAAATGGATCTAAGAAAGTTACGCTATGCAAAGGAGTGCAAGGAGTCCCCTACATTAAATTTAAAAAAAATTATTGATTTTAGCGAGAGAGGGAGGGAGGGGCAGAGAGACAGAGAAAGAGAGGAACGTGGATTTGTTCCTATATATACCCTGACTGGGGATTGAACCAGCAACATTCCGTGCTTTGGGACAATGCTCAAACCAATGGAGTCATCCAGCCAGGGTGAGAGTCCCCTACATTTTTTAATATCGCCCATGATATTCTGTAGCGCTTTGCTCTCATGGCTTCGCCATCTTGGCTTTGGTAGCTTGCCTGCAAATGACAGAAGGAATGCATTTCACGTGGGGGCTCTCGCTGTACCTTTCCTTGGGAATTTTGTTACTCCAATTCAAATGGTAGCCTGTATTTTCCACATATTATAATTTTTCTAAAAGAGATTAATTTATTATTGAGGGAAAATATTGTTTGCTCCTTTTTTAAGTGGCTTACAAAAAAAAAATGATTTTTGAAACTGTATTTGATTATTGGAAACAATCCAGAGAATACCATAAACTGAAATGTGTTAGAAACACCAGTGCTTCCCTCATATATATATAGCAAACTTTCAACACGATGTACTTCATTCCAACATTTGTTTCTTCACTCTTCTGGAGTGATTACCACTATATCATCCAACAATATTTGCTGATAAAGATACACATTTTTGGTTTCACCATATGCTTTTTGGGGGGTTTTATTTCAGTTTTTATTTATTTATATATTTATTTATTTATTCATTCATTTTTTAGAGAGGAGAGGGAGAAGAGACAGAGAGAGAGAAGGGGGGAGGAGCTGGAAGCATCAACTCCCATATGTGCCTTGACCAGGCAAGCCCAGGGTTTCGAACTGGCGACCTCAGCATTTCCAGGTCGACGCTTTATCCACTGCGCCACCACAGGTCAGGCCTATTTCAGTTGTTTTAACTGTGGCAGAACCAGTGTGTCCCCAATGGATGTAGCTGTGCTTTTTACCTTTGCTTGAAAATGAGAAACCTCAGAAGAAACTTCTAAGTATTTATTACCACATTTCATGACACTCTGTAAAATTCTATATTTAGTGTTGCATGACTTGATCAACCCCTGAAAGATGGCCATGGTTTCTCTTCAGCTTTGAGACACTTAGTTTTACATATCCCACTAATATTTGGGCATCATGCTAACATTTTCTTACTGCTATTTCCGGCAGCATGGCAAACTAGATTACCCAGAAAGCTTACTGTTATAAATATTCATACGTGCTAGGTAAAATATGAAAAAATATCATTTTAAAATGTGTAGTTGAGCTAGAAAGCATCTAAGGAAATTCCCAGTGGCTAAAAATAAAGGACACGCTAAAAACTGGAGCCAGCTCCCCCTGGATGGTGCTTTGAGACAGAGGCGTAGGATCTGGAGCGGGTGATGGAATTCCGTCTCAGTCACATAGAGGTTTAGACCTTAGTGTCTATGCGAGAATAGGAGCTAATGCCTTGGGATTCCAGGAGTTTAAAGACAGCATTTGAGACCTTCTCCCCCTGCCCTGAGAAAACAGGGGCCTTGAAGATTCGCACTAGAAGTACTATCAACTCATTGATATAGAATAATGTCTGAAGGACATTTGTATGTCTTTGT